>NC_090983.1:66310000-66617500 GCF_041146395.1 Eulemur rufifrons | reverse complement strand
TAAATAAATCAACCTCAGAGTAAATCAGTAGAAGTACTAGTGCTTTCACTCAGATTTTGAAGCAAAACTACTCTAGCAACAATTATGCACATACACATGTACCAAAAATTAAAATTAAGCATTAAAAACTTAGAGAACTTCAAAAACAAATGACAGGTTTCATTGACTTACTATGTTCTATCTTAGTTAAGCAGGGCCTATAGTTTCCTGTTGGTCATCCAATGAGCACATGAAATGAGGCACAATGTGAGAAATAAATCCTGTCCATGTGTCCAGGAAGTACAAAGGTGGAGAGGACACAGGGGCATTGAGAACAGCGAACATATCCTTCCTCATCCATTTCTTAAAGTCACCAAAGAAGATGGGAGAAGCAAAAACTTAAATTCACTTCAATGGCTCCGGCTTTGCCTTTTTGACATTAATAAAATCAACCAACAAATCGTTTTTTAAAAGGCCTTCTCTATTTTAGAATTCTGATTAAGAATTGTTGCTTTTAAACACCATAACTTCCCCACATAAAAATGAAAAATTCTTGGCCATACTTTCCCCCTGCTCCCTATAAGGCTGTTAAACCAGGGATCACGTACCACTCCCTGATGTTTATTTATTTCAATACTCAGATATATGGTAAGAGATTTTAAAATATTATTTGCTACTGTGGAGTAGCTAATAGATTCTAGACGGTTGCTGCTGAATCTTTTTTTTTTTTTTTTTTTTTTGGAAAAAGAAAAACCACATTGTTTTGAGAAACATGTTTTTAAAATAATTTTATAGATTGCAGATTTTGTAAATGATCATGTTAATTGTTGGGAGGGGGTTCCCAACCTTGTTAATGTCCCCTTAGCGTTAGGCTTTTGTTCCTCAGCGTTGAATATGTCATTTTCTCCCACAGACTGCATTTCTAGGGGTATAATTGCTGTCTCCATGTAAAAGACAACTCATGTGCATAAATTTCCACTCACTGAAACGAGACTCTGCCTCCCCTCATTTTAATGCAGATGTGATCCAGGGGGTAGAGTTACACTTAACTTCCCCAAGCAAATGAAACAGATTACACATTAAATATTGTCTTTTGAACCAGGTGTGCAGAAACAACCAATTACCTAGACAGCTCATCAAGGCCTGATATGTTTACCATATTGTTTTTGTTTTCTCTTTAAACATTTGGTGAATTATTCTGAGGCTTTCATTTATCTATAATGAACAGAATATGCTTATTAATAAAGGCCCCTTTTGTGTGATTCACTAACAGTTGACTCACGAAAGCCTTTAAAACCATGTTTGAAAGTTTCTGAACTGAACTTGAGTTCCTGTGAAAACAAAGCCTTGTTATTACAAAGAGGATACTGCTTCTGGTTCTTCTTAGCTAAATAACTGCTATCTAAAATGACTTAAAGTGGGGGGAAGGGACATGAATTTGTGAAGAAAAGAAAGTGGGGGATGTTTTTGATTGTTCATAAAGGACAGTATCCATATAAATTTATCAGATTTTAGTCACTGCCCATTATATCATCTTGAATTTTTATGCATATCATTGTTTCTTTTGTGATTTTAAATTGGCCTAAAATGCAGATGAACTAAACGGCTCTTGCAAGACTTGTTTCTGTTATTTCAAGAGACTTTTACCACTTCCTGAGGAGGGACTGTTTTAGATTTTCAAAAAGTCGTTAACCTTCCAAAGAATGTGAAGAATAAATAAAGTAGCGGGATTCCAAAGATGTATTCATAATTGGGGCGAACTATTAGGGCGGCTGGAGGCAGGGGCTTTGCGGTGGGGATGCCTGATCCACGGTCAGCTGGGTGAGTGGTTAAGCAGAAGTGACTTGCTGAGTGTCCTGAGCCCTCCCACCATTTATCCTCTGAGCTTCCTTTGGAAGACAGGGGGCGCTCTAAGCAAATTAGGTGAAACTGCACAACAGAAAAAATGAAATGTGTTGTGCATGGAAGGTGGGTAGAGGGCAGAAACTGAGTGTAAGAGTGTTGTTTTTCTTTTTAGTAAAACAACTTGAGACATTTTGGAGAAGATGAAACTTTAAACTGTGGGAGTAGAAGAACTTGAAATCATGAAGAATGATGCTAGTTACTTGCATACATTATGGTCAAAGTGGAAAGTTGGTACAAGGTCTGTGGAGGGCAATTTAGCATTCCCTTGCAAAATTATAAATGTGCATACGCTTTGGCCTTGCAATTCCCTTCTAAAAATAGTTCCTACAGATCTCCTCACCCAATTGTGAAAAGATGGATGTAGAAGGTTTTCATTGCAGCACCATATATATATATATGTATATATATATGTCAAAAGACTGAAAACAACCTAAATGTCTATCAACAGGATATTAAATCAGTAAATTATGATACATCCTTACAATGGAACACTATGAAGCTTTTTAAAAAGAATAATAACGAGGAAGGTCTTGATCTATTGATATAAACTGAGCTCCTCAATATAGTGGTAAGTGAAGAAAAAAAACTCTGCCAGGTTCAGGAAAATGGATCACTTGCTACCATATACTACCATTTAAAGAAAAGGAGGAGGGACATACATCTATGTTGGCTAGTATAACTGGACACAAATTCTCGGAGACAGGGTGGGGCTTGGAACAACAGGGAGGAAGTAAAGGACAGGGCAAATGTTTCTCTAATTTGAACAGAACAAACAAACAAAAAAAGACTATTTGAATAAATTACCTATTCAAAAATTGAAAAGAAGAAAAACTTTCTGGGTCCTGAGTGAGGCAGTCCTGGTTCTACATACTGGTTCTAACACTTTCTGACCCTATAATTTCAGTGTCCTTTTCTGTAAAGTAGAGTAGATAGTGCTAACTCCCTCCTGAGGGAGCCGAGGATGTTCATGAGGACATGGATATACATGCAGTGGGGCTAGTCCAGTGCCTGGGATGTGTTCAATAGATGCCAGCGGTTATGACTCTTCCGATTAATATTATCATCATCCTTCTCATAATTAACTGGGTATTTGGAGAACAGAGTGGAGATTGATGGTGGGAGTTATGGAAGTGATTACCGAAAACATTTTCAGCTCCAAAGGGCTCTGCTGAAGGAATCAATAGCATCATAGCCATTTATAGAACCCCTGTCCACACCTGGCACTCTTCTCCACATAATTAACAAACAAGGACCCCCTCGCCCCCGACTTTCATAGCATGTACTTTCCAAGTTCTGATGTGGAAAGATGCTGGTTGGTCTGGCTTGGGGCAGGTGCCTGTCTCTGGACCAGCCAGCAGAGATGGCGGCTCTCACAGGCTGTTGGAGTGGGAAGGAGCAGATCCCAAGGGATGAGGAGGTGAGCTGGGCAAACACAACAAGTTCCAACTGTAGACATTTTTGTAGTATTTCTGTTTAAAAAAAGATGTGAGTGGGGAGCTAGGCAAGGGAGTGGATATTTTCTGTACTATCTATATGATCACAGGCAGCAGGCTGGGTAGCTTTTCCCTGGGCTTACAGTGAGGGAAGATGGTGTCTCTTGCAGAAATATAGAAGGTGTGGCTTGGCCAGGTGCAGTGGCTCATGCCTGTAATACTAGTACTTTGGGAGGCCAGAAGTTCAAGACCATCTTGGGCAACGTAGCAAGACCCCATCTCTGCAAAAATTTTTTTAAAAAATTAGCTGGGCACAGTGATGCGAGCTTACAGTCCCAGCTACTTGGGCAGCTGAGGCAGGAGGATCTCTTGAGCTCAGGCTGCAGTGAGCTATGATCATGCCACTGCACTCTAGCCTGGGCAACAGAGCTAAACGCTGTCTCTAAAAAAAAAAAAAAAAAAAACAACGTGTGGTATAAAGGCTCAACTGCTGACCTGTGAACTCAAGAAAACGGAGAAGCAAGTAGACACAAATTTGGACACACCTGAAACCTCCAGGAGTCCACAGATGCACCCCAAGTGGTCCTGAAAATCCAGAAATCCTATATAAGTTTGTTTGTATATGGGAATATACTTTTTCTAGGAAAATCTATAAATTTCATCAGATTTTCAAAGACAGGTGCTACGTAAAAAGGATTATAAGCCCCTACTGGACCAATGATGACAGTAGGCATGACCCAAGGATTATGACTAATCTAACACTGGGAACCTGAAGCCCATACAATAAAGGTTTTCAAAAAACATAATGAAAAAATAAAAGAACCACTGCTCTGATATAGGTGCTTTTTAAGCCACCATTCTTGTACTCTGTTTTTGTTTTACCATATTCACTTTTATTATTTACCAAATATTCATCTTTAAATTTGTTCACTTTTTAATCTGAAATGCCTAGTTTAGCCACATCCTAAGCAAAAAGAAATATATTGTGAAATCAAGGGTACGCTGTGCTACTGGCAGTTTTTTTCCCCCAATGCATATCAGAAGAAATTTATTACTATTAAAATTTAAAGATAATTTGTATCATTTCCAAAATCAGTCAGTATGTGTACAGAGGTGGGTTTATGGCACTTCGGAAAACACTGTCTCTAAATATCCTCAAATTCACATCAGGTATCCATTTTATAGAGAAGAACCTTAAGCCTGAGACAATTAACGAAACTTATTAGAGATTCTAAGCAAATGTGGAAAAACTTTAAGTCAGGTATTGGGCAACGCCATCCCTGCTAATGACTCAGCCCTGCCACCTATCTTATTGCTATGCAGACAGTTTAAAGAGATTTTTTTAATGCTCTCACATCTCCCCACTACCTCATAAAGAGAACCAAATAGACCAGAGTAAAAACTTAATCGATTTAATACTCTGGTAGTGATCTCAGCAACTGAGGAAGGGGGGAGGGGCGGAAGCCAGTGAGTTTCTTTCTACTCAAATTCCATCTCATTTTTATTTTCTCTTAATGTTTTTTTGAATCCCAAGTTCCAAAACCTGTCCCCTATTATGCAGTGCAAACGAGAACAGATGGGGAAAAGTTATGTTGGAAAGGGCTTTGGAGGGCCACAGAGAAGAGAAATATGACTACTCAATGTGTCACACACCAACTTGCAGCTGCCACCAGCCCTTCCACACGATGAGCTGCGTGTGGCACCAGCCCGTGGTGCTCAGAGGGAGCAGGCTGACTGCAGGAAGGGAGTGCAATTAGAAAACATTTGCTTTACTTGTGTTTCCTTGCAAATATGAATAAAGAGTGTAGCAGCAGCACAGGCAACAAAAGAGAAATAAATCCAAAGGCTAGCCTGAAAAATGATTAGCTGTTGACTCGAAGTTCCCCAAATTTTAACCAATATCAGTTTTATTCAGCCTTTTTATATTTAAAAAAATGCTTTAGCATGTCTCAAAGTCACCATTCAGGTCTTCTCTCTGTCTAGGAATTAGTATTCTTGAAAGATCATACTAGCTGACATGCATGATGTAGCCTTCCAACAAGTATTTTTCAGTATTCACAGGGTGCTTGTGAGTTCACTAAATATTTCAAGTGTGAGGCAACCGACCTGGTTTCAAATTGCAACTCTGACTCTGCCAGTGACTACTGTGAGGCTTTGGGCAAGTCACCTAACTTCTCTGAGCCTGTGATCCCTCGTGTATAAAACAAAGTTCATATAACTTACCTTTGATGGTCTTTGTCTTCAAGGTGATACACACAAATGCCTGACACAAGTACGTTATTTCATATATGGCAAATATTATTACTGTGATCATCAGAAAGCACAGAAAATGTTCTCTTTTTTCTTTGAATACAAGATAAAGATATTAAGAATAAATATAATAGCATATAAATAAATACAAACACACACACACACACACACACACACACACATATATTTGGCTAAGAATCCCTGAGCATCTATGTTGAAAGTAATTATAAGGTTAATGTGGTTTAAATTATTTGATTCCAGTAGTTATTCAGGCCGTACAGATGATATCTGAACGAATCTTAATGCTGTAAACTGTTGTGTTGGAGTCCTGCAGGAACTTCCTCTGAAATTGTGCCTGTCTTGGTACAGTGAGTATGCAGAGATTTTATATCCTAGAATACTGCTTTTCTTCCCAGGGTAGTTGGCAAATTACCTAGATCAAAATATTTAGAGGAGCATGTTAAGATGCAGTTTCCTGGGCCCACCTCGTACTGTATTTTCAGCATCTCTAAGGTATAGAGTTCAAGGATCTGCATTTTATTTAAAAATGACTGGTGATTCTTAAGCACACTGACATGCAAGCACCACTTCCTTAAGAAGTGGGGATACTGATAATTCTGAGTGATTTCAGCTACCTTCCCTTTTTTCCCACACACACTCAGACCCAGAAATGCAGCAATTGCTAGCAAGACAAAGCTATTGGAATCTGGTAGATCTAGCTTCTCTCCCCCACAACCTCTGTTCTCTTGTTGTACATAGTGTTTAGTTAAGGCTGGACTAGTCACACCCTCCTTGTCCACTGGAGACACTAGGTTGGCTATAGCTTGTTCTAAGAGGGTTGCCATAGATCCCAATATATCCTGTATAATTATTAATAGCATTGTTTTATCTCAAAAATGTCCCTGTTCAGATGATAGAGTATATCATTACCCTAGGCCTAGAGGAAATTTGCTTAGCACACATAGGACATGAATACGGACTGGTAAAATTTCTAAGATATGATATTCACTAGTGTAGGGAAGCTATACCTAAATACCATTGGCAACAAGAAGAAGGTGCTTTGGGAAGTGATGTAGGAACAATTAGAGAAAGCTATCCTCTTTCATATTATCCCATACATTGGCATCAAGAAAAATAGGGCATGGAAAAACTAGGAAATCTAGACTGGTTAATGTCTCCTCTCTCACCAAGTAGCTGAGCAAAAAGTAAAGCATGGATCTTGGCACCACACAGAGTTAGGTATTTTCCCCATTTCTGCTTACTGGCTATAATCTTGGGCAAGTTATTCAATATCTCTAAATCTCACTTTGTTCATGTGTAAAAAAGATAATAAGGCTTCTTTCAGTTGTGGGGAGTCAATGAAATGTGTGTATGAACCACATGACACCATGGGTAGATGCTCAGTAATGGCAGTCCCACCATTGTTCTTTCCATCTTGGCCACTCTGTGCTATAGTGTCACCAAAGTCACGTGACTTTTAAAACAAAGAGCTATTACAAGAGGAGACATGAGGATGCTGTGAAATGGGAATAGATTCTTGGGTCTGAAGAGTTCTCTCTCCCTCCCCAGCCCTCTAATCCCCAACTCAAAGTCATATATACTGGTGAGTTTATGGAAAAGAATGGAAAAGAAAGTGAAGAGCTAAAGGGACAAGAAGTAACTGAACGCTGATCAGGAAAGGCATAATCCTCAATGAGGAAAAAAAAAAAGAAAGAGGAAAGGAAAGGAAAGCAAAACAGGTGATGAGCTGTGATCTCTAGTCAACAAAACCTGCCTAGAATGTGACCTGAGAACTTCCCCAAGGGGTCCTGCTAGTATTTTGAGGGGTGTAGGTGGGATGAGAGTCCACCCTATGGAAATGATACTACTGTTCATCTAACTGTTAGCTCTCAGCCCTCTAGACTGCTGTTTGGGTGGGCGGGATGGAGAAATACTATTCTGTCCAAACTAAGAGCTTTGAAGTGGAGACAAACACAATCTGGTAGTATTACAGAGTCATTATTCACCCTGATGACTCACTCTCTGGCTCCCACACAGGAGACACAAGAAGTAACATTAGTGACCTTGAAGATGTTGGCCAAGTATAGACCCAGCCTTAAGGCCTGATTTTCCAAATGAACGTGTGTGCGCGCGCATGTGAGTGTGTGTGTGTGTGTGTGTGTGTGTGTGTGTTGTGGGGGGGGGAGAGAGAGGATAGGGGAATACATATTAAAGAGTAAGAATATATGATGACAATTCTAAAAAACCAGTATAAAAACTATTAATATTTAAACAGCTAACTCAACTAAATAACAAGTATGTATAAGAAAATAATCATTGTGTGAGCAGGTCTCAGCTCAAAGCATTAATAAGGTAGTTCAACATAGGAACATTTAAAATAATCATTCTTAGGTAGGAGGCAAATATGGAATTCGGTCCCTATTCCTGGGCTCAAATTTATCTCATCATTTCCATTCATCATGACTCTTTTATAAATCCAGTTTGCTGAGAGTAATGTTTTCTGTGTTCTTAACCACACACTGTTCTATGTTCAGAGCTCTACAGACAAAATTCAAGCAGATGCAGTCCCCAGGTCTTTGACAACAAGCAATGGGAAGCAGACAATAATAAAAGAATGCATCAGAATCTACAGATGTGCAGGCAGCTGCACAAATGGCAAACAGAGTTGTGGCCTCAGATTGTCCCTATGGTCTGGTGAAAAATTATCAACATGGAACCCAGCAAGTTTTGGGTTAATAGAGAGAGCCAGTACTTGGAATTGTACCTTGACACCTCAAAGAAAAATAAAAGCAAAACTATGAAGTCATTTGAAGCTGATTAGAAAAAGAGAGAACTTCCGGAATTACGTACTGAACAGCTGGAAGAGAAAGGTTTTCCAGGTACTGAGTTTTCCCCATGGAAAAACCAGGGCTGGTACTGGAGCACAGCATTAGAAACCTTGGAGAAGCTCTTGGTCAACATGTTCGTATGGACAAAGAGGATTAGATTGGGAAGGGTCGCAAAGGCGGCTTAAAGGCAGACTTGAGAACTGGGCTTCTATAGTTTGTTCCTCATGTAAGTTTGCAAAAGTTTTAGGGTTATGTTTTGGGTTATATTTGTCCCTCAGTGTTTCTATTTTATTTAAAGTGTTTACTTTTCGTGGGTGTACATAATGGAAGTGAGGTGTGGTTTGCTCAGAATTCATAGTTATAATTAAAAACAAAATAACTCATAGGATCTCTTCTCTGCAATTAACAGGAGCCCAACTCAGAATAGCCTAAGGAGAAACGAGACTTTATTATAAGAAAATCCATGTGTTTCCTAGTCTCCAAGAACTGGAATGTAGGTGGGTTTCAAAAACAACTGGAACCACACTCGAATACCACAGGCACTGTCTGTCTGTCTCTCTATTGTCTTTGTCTCGCCGGTCAGTCTGCTTCATTCTTTCCTTGCTGACAGCTAACCTGCTCTGGTGCACCTGGGAAACACAACAGCCAATAGGCCACAAGTTCATGTTTCCTCCATTTCAATCAGCAGCACAAGACTGAGTGTGAATCTTAGTCTAATTCCAAATTCCTGGGAAAGGACTAAGATTGGTCCAGTTTGGGTCAAGTACCTACCCCTGAATGAATTAACAGCAGCCACAGCGTCACAACGTATTAACTCAGCTCTCATCATAACCATGTTTGTGTATGTGTGGAGGGGACAGTTGCTGGAAAAGGAAGATACTGTCTAGACAAATGATATTTGTTTATCAAGATTTTTTGGCTATAGGTAACAGGTTATGTATTATCTCACACAACAAACAGTCTTGCCTGAAATTTGTTGAATCTGAGGTTCACATCAATTCAATTAGGCTAACATTTATTGAGCAACTTCTATGTGCCAGGCATTGTTCTAGGTGCCAGAGATTTATGAGTGAATAACGCAGACAATAATCTCTGCCTTCAGGGAGTTTACATTCTATGGTTGCTTTAATTCAGTGACTCAACAGCGTTAACAAGTTCCCAGGGTTTTTTGTTTTTTGTTTTTAACTCTGCCAACCCTAGTATATTGGCTATAACAATCTCTGACAAGAGGAATCAAACTGAGACACACAGAGTCTTAGTAATTTATCTAAGGTCACACAAGTACTGAATGAAGGAATCGTTTAGGAAGATTCTTAATCACTATGCTGTGCTGCTTTTTGCTCTGGGGCTGGAGAGGGGTCCAGCCTTCCAGAGGCACATGAACAAAATCAGGGGTCTATGAGTCAGGAATGGTTGGGGGTGGCTTCTGAAGAGGGAACTACCATTATTTGCACAGACAGCTGCACTGGGACTTCATGTGCTAAATGTATCTCCAGATCTGATGATTGACTGAGTTTCTTTATAGTCTGGTGTTAGAAGCTCTCTCTGAGATCATGGTTAGCCAATCAGGACAGCATTGGGTGCAGCTCACACAGAATCAAGGTGCCTGTAAACCAAGGTTTCTGTCTGCAAAGGTGTTGGTCAGCACAGAAGGGATGGGGCTGATGGCCACATCAGGGGACATTTCCTAGACTGCAGAAGAGGCAGTTCAATGTGGCAGAATGTATACAAAGACTGGAATTTGAAGGTGCTGGGGATCAATCCCTATAGTGTAACTACCAGAAAATGCCTAAGGTATGCTGGGGTATCATTTTGGCAGAGGTTGAGGAAAATGGTCTTCATGTGACTTTAACCAGGAGAGATGCTTTTGAATCTCAGGTTGCCAACCTTGGTACAGGTGACTACTGTTCAGTGCTGGAACGTAGGAACTTCTAGAAAGAAAAGGCATAAATTTAAACAGAATTTAGATAAACTTGAATAAGGTAGAAGGAAGAGGAGGAAGAATCCTAGACAATTACTTCCATGAAATACAAATTGGAGATGTAACATTGTGTATCAAGAGAACAATAAATCTTCACATTAAGAAATAAGGAAATCATCAAGACGGCTGATAAATAAATACACAGAGAAGGCTCTGTATTTGCAATGTTTTATTTCATATACCAAGTGGTGGATACTTGTGTATGTGTTTTGTTATTCTCTATGCCTTTTTTCCCCTGAAATATTTCATTAAAAACAAAACAAGTTTGGAATCATTTTGCTTTTTTGGACTCTGTCGTTTGTAATTTGATGTGCTGTCATTAGTGAGTGGGGAAGAGCAGGAAAGGATCTGAGTTCCGATGTCTTCTTCCTTCCAGAAAGAAGGACCCGATCTCAGGTCCCTGATCTTAGATCATCGGGAATATTCCTCATGTCTTCTTTGTGGTCACAGCGCTGCCCTCCCCTCCCTATCCCCTACCCCCTCACAATTTTTTCCCTGTACATTTGGGAACTCAGTTGCATCCTATAATTTGCCACTGCCCCAGTTGCACCAAGGAGTGGGTGTAGTAGAAATTCAATATCCACTGGTATGTGTCATTGTTCCTGAGTCAACTTTGCTTTTCAAAAACACAATATGTTATTAAACACAATCTCTCCTCTGTTCTGAACAACAGACTAGCAGTTGGGTTTTTTTTTTTTTAATACATATTTAAGAAAAGAGTATACATGCTTAGTCCACTCAAATCACCTGCCAGGGTTCACTGGGAGTTGCCAGGGTGGGTTCCCCCCGCCCCTCCGTACCAATTCTTGAGTCACATAATGGCAACATTTTGCTATAAAAATGCTAACTTCTCTTCTGTTGTACTTCTGCTGTTATTCAAAAACAGCCAAATGGATGTTATTGAAATCCGGTCCCAAAAAAGGTTGAAATTGCTCCCCAGCTGGGCCTGAGACCCTGTGTGCCAAATTTCAGCCTAAAGAGAATTCTTATATTTGAGTCACTGTGAGCAGCTGAAAATATGAGGTTTGGGGTGGAAATGCTAACAGACTCTTAACTATCATTTTGCAAACCATGTGATTATAACACAATGCAAACCTCCTCTGGAGCAACTCTTTGGCAAAAGCAGCAGAAACAAGACGTCTGGGCCCCGAGGTTCTGCCTTTACAAGCTTCTGCTGGGCTAGCAGCAGGCAGGGGAAGCCTGGCAATGACATTGTCGACGTCGCTGTTCTTTCTGAGGTTAGAAGATGGGCCCCATTAGTGGATTTCTGTTAAATAGCATGAGTGTGTGCGGCTCATTCCTTTACAGGGCTCCTTGGAACACGAGTTTATGGTCACCCTTGCTTGTTCTGGAAGTGTTATCGCCAACACAGAGCTTGATTCCAACCAGACACGAATTGTTTGCCACCTCTAGTCCCATTGGCTTAGTCACACTTGCTCCCCTTCCAACTTGGCAAAAATGCCTACACTGCTTGGCCACTTGCTTCTATCATCTGGCATTTAAATGTGGCTGCATCTCTCCTCAGTAACATTCAGGGCCACAGAGATGCTTTGGTTCCGGGCTTCCAACACACGCTCCAGACAGCGGGTGCCCAAATGTAGGTAGAGTTTCCACAGGCCGATCCATTCACGGAGCCCTCACACGATGGAGCGGCGATCAGAGCTTCCTGAAGGCTGCCCGCAGAGCTGTGCTGCTAGAAGAGTCCCTCACCACACCTCCCTTAATACTCAGCTCTCTCTAGGGCTGTGACAGAAAGCCAACTGCTCCCATGGCCCAGTCAGACTGTGGCTAATCTATTTCTGCCACTTACCAGCAGGTCTACTTTGGGCAAGATGACTACCCACACTGAGTCTCAGTTTCCTCAACTATAAAGTAGGGACAGCACATGCCTTCTATCCACTTATAAAGATCATAGACTATAAGAGTATTTTCTAAATTGCAATGCACTATGCACAATTTTGGCCATGTTACCTCCAGAATCTCATTATAACTTCGAAATTGTAATTTGAGTTAAAACTGCAGTTGAAGTCAATAGGAATGGATTTAAAAGATCTGCAGGTCACAGGTTGAGAATCAGTAAGTATTTATTAGCTGTCTGATATATGCTCAGTTCTCTGTTAGGGACTGTGAAAGATACACAGTAAATGGAGATATGATCCCTATTTTTTCTTCTGAGATGGGGTCTTGCTATGTTGCCCAGGCTGACCTCCAACTTCTGGACTCCAGTGATCCTCCTGCCTCAGCCTCCTGAGTAGTTGGGATGATTCCCTAATTTTAAGATTATGATTTAGCACAAAACACAAGATAGTTGATAATTAAGCAAGAGATGCCCTAGCTACAGCAGCAACTCAGAAGTGGAGAGGTGATTGGGATTTTAACATGCTCAGGGGAAAAGGCAGAGTTTTCTGGGCAAGTAGAGCTACTTTAATGAACATGTGGGGATAAGAATGACCATAATATATTTGGGGAATCTGAGAAAATCAGCCTGAATGGAGCAATTCTGAAACAGGTAAGTTGGGAATAAATAAGTTAGATGGATTATTAAGGGAGAGGCCAGTTTGAGAGTTTCTCCAAACTAGGTAAGAGTCAAGGTTTGATTAGGAGGAAACAAAGAATTTTTAAAAATAAAATAAAGGAGGGCCAGGTGTGGTCACTCATACCTGTAATCCTAGCACTCTAGGAGGCTGAGGTAGGAGGATCACTTGAGCTCAGGAGTTCAAGACCAGCCAGAGCAAGAACAATACCCCATCTCTACAAAAAATAGAAAACTTAGCTGAGCATTGTGGTACACACTTGTAGTCCCAGCTACCCAGGAAGCTGAGGCAGGAGGATCACTTGAGCCCAAGGTTTGAGGTTGCAGTGAGCTATCATGATGCCCGCCACTCCACTCTAGCCAAGTCAACAGAAAGAGACTTTGTCTCCAAAATATAAAAATAAAATAAAAATAAATAAAGGAAAACTACATCTGTTTAAAGGCAAAATTTTAAAAAGCCTATTGTATTAGTCTACTCAGGCTGCCAAGACAAAATCTCATAGACGGGGTAGCTTAAACAAGAGACATTTATTTTCTCACAATTCTGAGGGCTAGAAGTCCAAGATCAAGGCACTGGCAAATTCAGGTTCTGGTGAGGGCTCCCTTCCTGGCTTGTAGATGGCTGCCTTCTCACTATGCCCTTTTCTTTGTGCACATGCTGGGGAACTTCTGTTGTCTCAACCTCTTTTTATACAGACATCAATTCTATTGGATTAAAGCCCCACCCTAATGACCTTATTTAACTTTAATTAACCTCCATAAAGGCCCTTTCTCCAAATACAGTCACATTGGGGGTTAGGGCTTAACATACAAATTTGGGGCAGATGTAATTCCATTTATAACATCTGTTGAAACTAAGAACAGTAGAAAATGAAAGTAATGGGAACGCATGCACAACTAATGGGAGGGTAAATAACCATAGCTACTTAGGAGAAAAATCTGGCAAAATCTAGTTATGTGGAAACATGTATATCCAAGACCCATCAATTCCACTCTGTTTGGAAAGTCTTTTGCCCCTGTGCATTATGAAGTACATTCAAACATTATTTTTACAGCATTATTTTTAAAAGCCAAAAATTGGGAGCAACCTAAATATCCATCAAAAAAGAAAAAGGAAAAATAAATTTTGGTGCATTCATACAATCAGCCCTATATATCAGTAGAAGTGAAAAAAACCTAGAAATACACGTATCAATGTGAGTAAATCGCAAATATAATAATGTTGAGCAAAAAAATCAAGTTAATGAACGACATAGAGCATATCAAATCAGTAGTGGGCTGGAGTGCGCTCACATGTATTGGGGTCTTCTCTCCTAACTCTTTGTTCACTGACATTATGTGGTAGCTTGAAACTGGCCATCATGGGAAACTGGCCATCATGGGAATTTACACCATGGAAATTGGCAGACACTTTAACACATTAATTGCCATGAGAGTTGTATTTAACTCACTCTACTTTTGACCCTGGAGATGCGTGAAGCTTATATAAAACCTTACTTGTCGATGTTCTGGTTACAATTAATATTGACAATTTAATTCTAAAAACATGGATTAAATGAATAGAAGTCAATAAATTTCATTTTTCTATTTATTTTTACCTTTAAATTACACTCAAAGTTTCTATTCTATTTTTGTAATATTAATAAAACACTGTGTCCCCAAGCAAAAGTTTCTGGTATTTTTGTGTGGCAGTCAATGTATTAAATCAAAATTTTTTTCTCCTCCCTGGAGAGCCAGTTGTTAAACATTTACCAGGATACCACTGAATAACATTTTTATAAATATTAAAATATTTTAAATAACACAATATACTATAGTATCTATACAAAGATAAGCATTTGGTATAACAAACACCACATTCAGAATAGTGATTACTTCTTGAGAGAAAGGAAAGGAATGTAATTAGGGAGGGATTGAAAAGAGCTTGAGGCCAGGCGCGGTGGCTCACGCCTGTAATCCTAGCACTCTAGGAGGCTGAGGTGGGCGGATCGTTTGAGCTCAGGAGTTTGAGACCAGCCTGAACAAGAGAGAGACCCCCGTCTATACTAAAAAAAGTAGAAAGAAATTAGCTGGACATCTAAAAACATATATAGAAAAAATTAGCCGGGCATGGTGGCGCATGCCTGTAGTCCCAGCTACTCAGGAGGCTGATGCAGGAGGATTGCTTGACCCCAGGAGTTTGAGGTTGCTGTGAGCTAGGCTGATGCCACAGCACTCTAGCCCGGGCAACAGAGTTGAGACTCTGTCTCAAAAAAAAAAAAGAAAAGAAAAGAAAAGAGCTTCAGTTGAATTTTAAATGTTTTATTACAATTCTTAAGCTGAAGATCAAGTACCTATTAGTTATTGTTTACTCTGTACTTTTTGTTTTTCTAAAATATTTAGTAAATCAGTGAAATATGGAAGCCAGTCCTCCCATACCGTGCAGAGTTACACGGCGAGGCAGGCACTAGACACAGTCTCCAACCTTGTGCCATCCTGCCGGCTCTGCAGGGAGAGGTAGCTCTGTGGCTCCCAGATTTGGCCACCGGGAGGACCAGATGAATTTTCAGTACCTCCGGGGCTGCATGCAGATGCCACATTTGGTTGTGAGGTTCCCAAAATAAAGGGAGTAAATACCAACACAATGGGGAGGCAAGAGAATCCGAGGGGAGTCCTTCAGGTGATTAGCAGGATCATTTCGGGATGATCCTTCAGCTCTAACTGACCTCTACAGCCTGCCCAGCAGGTGGGGGTATATTTGGTTACAGGCAGCAAACAGAGCATATAGATATATATATTATACACGTACCTATCTCTAGTTCACTTGG
This sequence comes from Eulemur rufifrons, assembly GCF_041146395.1. NCBI lineage: Eukaryota > Metazoa > Chordata > Mammalia > Primates > Lemuridae > Eulemur > Eulemur rufifrons. Next base: position 66,601,784 of record NC_090983.1, on the reverse strand, counting down.
GTCATGAAAAAACTCAGGTTCTCCTAGAAAGCAGTGCAAGTAAGAAATGTTAAGGGCAGAGCCACAGCTAACGTGCTAGGACTTGTTTCGTGGGGGGAAGATATTTTAGCCCTTCTATGGGGGTTGGTGCCATGTTTTCATTCCTGGGAAAGGTGGTCTAATGTAGCCTATTTGAATTACATTCCCCTGGCTCTTGAAAGCAAGTTAGTTAATAAGGCATTTATAGGCTGGTCTGGATTTTGTTCCTCTCCCGACCTCCCTCCTCCCCTTCACATTAGAGATACTTAACAGTGTGCTAAACTCATCATCCTGTTTCTGCACATGCAGTTCTCTCTGCCTGGAATGCCCACCTCAGTCCTTCTCTTTCTTTAAGCTCTTCCTGTGTGACAACTTTCCTCCCACCCCTCCACGCGAGTGGAGTGTATCTCTGTCTCCTCTGGGGCCCCCTTCCCAGGACATGCCTTCATCATTTCTCTGTACACACAGCATGGTGGTTTCTGCTTATGTGGCCACCTCCCCTGGTGCAGTGCCGAGCTCCTTTGCAACAGGAGCCTGCGTTAGTTAACTTCGTATCCCAGGGCCTACCATAGACCTGGCACAGACGATGAGCAAGTGGTTAGTTAGCAGAGGAGAGAGGAAAGAATGAAGAAGAGAGGGCAGAAAAAAAGGGCCTGACACTTCACTTCTTTAGACATCCTCTCTTTTACTGTCTTTCCTCTTTAAAACTATCTGCTAACATCCCCTGCAGAATTCAGTTGTAGGCAAAGAAGCAAGGCAAGAAGCGTGGGGTATGCCAAAGATAAGGAAACAGATACTAGTGGGCACAAAAGGCATAATTTTATACTTTTGTGGAACTTCATTGTGCCTAGTGCAGTTTGTGGGAAATCAGCCACCCAACAGACAAAGCCTTGAGGGGCACAGACGGCAGGGGTCAAGCATAATACTGAAGCCCCCATTCTTCTCCTTCCCCTTACATTGTCAACCTCTTTGGCTCCTTTTTTGTGTGTCTCCTGACCTGGTCTGAAATCTCCTGAATTGTTGTCAACAGCTAGCTATTTCATGTGTGTTGTGCCCTGAATTCTGTTCCGAATGCAACTATAGTAGGTTCCACTAATTAATTAAATTGTACTTCATAGACTTGGAGTCAGGTCTCTTGAATACAAGATGCAAATTTATGCAACATATGCAAATCACTCATGTTCTCAAATTCCATGAACAAAATCTGGTAGCCTTGAGATAAAAAAGCCCCTGCCAAGCATCATCTCTCCTAATTATTGCTTAATTCCCCCCACCCCCTCCTTTAACATTGAACTAACACTTTCAGGCTTGGCAGAAACTGGAAGAAACACAATGAGAGCTAGTTAATAAACAGGAAGTTCCTCAGGGGCAAAGACCCTGTAATCTATTTATTTTACGTTCTCCAGTGGCTCCTAATATACTACTGAGCACACACAGTCTTGTGTAGTGTACACTGCCAGTCCTGACTACTAAATTATGGATATTTCAGATGAACAAATGTTGAGAGCCTTGAAAGCTTTGCAAAACATGACATTTAAGATTAGAAACAGGAAAAGGTTGACCTACACTATATGTTACATGTGGCTATTTATTAATGTAAATTAAATTAAATTTAAAAATTCAATTCTTAGACTAGCCACATTTCAAGCATCTAATAGCTAGCTGTGGCTCGTGACTTTTTTACTGGGCAGCACAGGTATAGAACATTTTCATTATCATGGGAAATTCTACCAGGTATCACTGATTTAGACACTTGCTCCTCAAAGTCTGGTCCTTGGACCAGCAGTATGCCATCACATAAGAGCTTATTGGACATGCAGAGTCTCAGGCCCTACTCCAGATCCACTGAATCAGAATCTGCATTTCAGCAAAACCCCCATTTCAGTCACATGCATATAAATGTGAGAGAGGCATTGCTCTCTAGATCTAGAATAGAAATCAATGGTTCTCAAATTTTAGCATGCATCAGAATCATCTAGAGCAGCAGTCCCCAGCATTTTTGGCACCAGGGATTGGTTTCACGGAAGACAATTTTTCCTCAGACCAGCGTTGGGGAGGGCGTGGAGGGAGGTTGGTGAGCACGGGGAGCAGGTGTAAATACAGATGAAGCGTCACCGGCACACCACTCACCTCCTGCTGTGCAGCCCAGGTCCTAATAGGCCACAGACCAGGACCGGTCCTCAGCCCGGGGGGTTGTGGACCACAGATTTAGAGTACTTATTAGACACAGATTGCTGGGCCCCCATATGTGAGCTTCCAATTTAGTAGATGTATTAGTTTCTAGGGCTGCCATAACAAATTATTCCAAAGTGGGTGATAGTTTAAAACAAGAGAAATTTACTCTCTCCCATTTCCGGAAGCTAAAAGTTTGAAGTCAAAGTGTCGGCAGGGCTATGCTCCCTCTGAAACCCGTGGGGAAGATCCTTCCTTGCCTCTTCTTAGCTTTTGGTAGTTTGCTGGCAATCCTTTATGTTCCTTGATGTACGGGTATATAACTCCACTCTCTGCCTCCATCATCTTATAGAGGTCTTCTCTTGTGCATCTGTGTCTCTGTCTCCTCTTCTTATAAGGACACCAGGCATATTGGATTAAAGGCCCACCCTACTCCAGTATGACCTCAGCTTAGCTTAACTGATTACATCTGCAATGACCTTATTTCCAAATAAGGTCACATTCTGAGGTAGTTGGTGTGAGGAGTTCAACATATCTTTTGGGGGATACAATTCAACCCGTAACAGGAGGGGTTGGATGGGACCTGAGAATCTGCATTTCTGGCAAATTCCCAGCAGGTGCCGATGCTGCTCCAAGGACCACACTTTGAAAACCACAGGTCAAACGATCAATATAACAGGAGTATGTAGGGACCAAGACCCTTGGCCCCCTAAAGGTCCACTGAAAAATCACTGACATGAGGCAGATTGATTAATAGGAGAAAAGGCATGCAACTTTATTTAATGTGCATACACAGGAACCTTCAGAATGAAGACCTGAAGATACAGGAGAAATTGTCCATTTTATGCTTAGGTTCAACAAACTATGGACAGCCGTGTAGAAATATGATTGGACACAAAGGGTATGATCTAATGCTAACAGACTGAGTGGGGAAACCCAGCAAGGCCTGTCTGTCTAGAATCTTCTTGGCCTCTCTGAGCATGCATTCCTTCCTTCTGGAGTGGGGCAGGACCCTCACTGGAATGGGGGTCTTATGACCTACAGTCAAATAAGGTGGGGCAGATAATTTCTTTATGGCCGGTTTTTACACAGAATAATTTTAGGTTTTATGGTGGGTTTTCAGGAAAAGGGGTTCAGGTTTTATGATCTGCCTTGGGGAAGAGGGATTCTGGTTTCTATGGCTACCTCAGGGGAGAATGGGACTAAGAGGCAGGAAGACAGAAGGGCCGAGAAAAACTTTTGCTTCTGAGAATGCATCTGAGGCCCTCATCTTGGATTATATCAGAAATAACTGTGTCCATCCCCCCAAAAGTGCAGGATTCCATTTTAAAGCATCCTGGAGAGATGGTCATTCAGTCTGTGTGTGAATACTTCCAAAGACAAGGTTTCCACTACACGCAGAGCCCTCTTCTCTCTATAGCTGTGCCCTGGAAATCTCATGCCCTCTGGACTTTCTGAATATCTGACGTGTCTAGATGTCTGATGGCAGCAGAAAGTCTCAGCACTGAATTCTGCATTTCTTCCATGGGCCAGAGTTGTCAGAATCCTTTAGGTTCCAGTTTGCTCCTGAGGTCACACCAGAAGATTTTAGGGGTGTTCATCACACCCTGCACCCGCTGGTTATGAATTAATTAGAAACATACACAGGAATCCAAAAGATGAAGGTCAAAAGGTCAAATTTATTTCCAGTAAACATAGATTTGAGAGTAGAATTTGGACCTTGATCACAACCAGCCTTCCTACTAATCTCTACCCTAACTGAATTTACCTGACACAGTCATACAGAGAAGCAGGACAACTGAATCTACACCACAGTGCAAGGTTTTGAGGGTATGAGTTACAGCTATTACCACATAATGGAAGGCAACTGCACTAGGAAAGGTCAGGTTTTCCTGGAAGAGAAGCAGGAAAGATGCCTAGCTCCTTTTCCCTCAAACCCATGCATCCAAGGAGACCTTCCTTCTCCTAGGATTGCTATTCAGCATCCATCCCCACTGTTTTCCTCCTTCCAAATAGAATCTCCATGTTATTTACAGAAGCCCTCCCTCTTTTATGCTGCCCAAATATCTCAGGAAGCTGAGCTTATCCTCAACTCAAGCCAATCATAGTAGCTCTAATCCCCTTGCAAATGGTTGGTTCCAGAATTTAGGCTTCAGCCAGTTGGTGCGTGACATTACTCTAGAGACTGCTGTTGGACCAGGGTTGGGCATGTGATACAAACTAGCCTAACCAGGCTGAAGGTGTTTGTTCAAAGGTTGGAAGAAAGATTTTCTAATGAGGAGGCATGTTATTCCAGGGGCTGATGGCAGTCACCAAAAAGAACCAGTCGGAGGAAAAAGCGTCCTCCTAGAAGGTGGAAGAGCTCAAAGAAGGGCTGAGAAATAGATCCCTGGCCCCAATTATAACACGTTTACTGTACCTTTAAAGTTTTTGTTGTTATAAAACATACTAATTTTCCTCTTGTTTGAGCTAATTATGCCAGTGTCTCTGTCATTTCCAGCTAAAATAATTCTTACCAATGAAGTACTGAAATATTGTTCCTCTGGGTTAGTAGTATTGCCTGATGAAAGCCTGAAGAAATAAGACTAAGTCTCTACCCACTAAAGTTCCAATTTAATTCATTAATGCCGCTCTTAAAGAATATTCTACTAAGTGGGCAGATTATTCCAGACACTACGGTATCACTAATTCCCAGGGCCCAGCGCAGTGCCTGCCATGGAATACATGCCGAACAATCACTTGTTGAACAAATGCAGCTGGAGACTGCACTAACATTTTTAGCAGACGCATAATAGTTGTCTTATAGTCAGTTCAGGTGACCTAAAGCTGCTAGAACATTTTTATATAAATTGATGCCAAAGCTCTTGTTCGTTACCCTGTATATGAGCAATGGCATGGTGTATGGAGTTTTTTTAATCTAAAGAAAGGCCTCCATATTTATTGCTGTTGAATTGCATCCAGGTAGGAAATTTCAGCCTAGGTTGCACTCAGTTGAGATAATTTTTAATTGTGGTCCCATCATTTGTCATGTCATTCTTCCTATTTTTGTACCAACTTCAAAAAAGATATACATTCCTTCTATACCTTCCTATGCGTCAAATAGCAAAATATTGACTGTAACAGCAGCCAGAAGAGAGGACTGTAGATTACCCTACTTGTTTGCCAGAAGGAATCACTCTATCCCTCCCTATGCAGTCCTAACTTGGCCTATAAAACAAGAACTTCTGCCCTTCCAGAAATGTCAGGATCACAACTTCTATCACTTCTAGTTCATTCTCTCCACCTCCAACCGTGCTAGGTGGTTGGTGAATTTTGGAGAAGGAACTGAAAACGCCTGAACAAGTCTGTCCTTGAAGCTGCCTCTGTGCAGGACACATTCATCTCTTCCTGCACCAATCACTGAGCTGCCACCTGGGGGAGGTGGAGGGTGGTCCAGCTGTGCCTATGACTGGAGAGGAAGTTTGCGAGATGGAACATCAGCAAGTATTAGGGACTGGATTGTGGACACATAACAAGCCATATTTCCCATCAGTTTTACCAAAAACAAGGGTGAGGGTTTTTTGTTTTTTTTTTCCTCCATCTGGTTGACACCTGTGTTTATTTATCCATCGCTTCAAACTTAGACAGGTAAGAGCAATTTGTTATTAATTGACTATTCCCAAACCTCAATGTTAATCAACACCATAAATTTAATTGTTCAACAGCTTCAAATCCATCAAAACATATTATTATTGAGGCCTTCCACATATTCCAGATAAAGCGGGTCTATCATATTCCCCTAACCTGACAACTTAATAATCCAACTAAATAAGGAAAGGAAACGAGTTTGACTCATTTTGGCTCAAAAGTATGACTTACTTTGAGCAAATTCATCGTACTATGAAGAGGTTATTATATTTCTTTTAAAAGTTAAAGTTATCCATTGACTAGTAAAATCTAGATGAGTATTAAAAAGAGTTGGCCTTGAACTTATACATTTCTAGCTTCTGTGATTCTCACTTCTTTCCTTTTAAAAATCAGATTACCTTTCCATTTCTGTTCTTTTGTTTGTGGGGTTTTTTGTTGTTGTTGTTGTTGTTGTTTTTTGGTTTTTTTTTTTTTTTGAGACAGGGTCTCACTCTGTTGCCCAGGCTAGAGTGCAGTGGTGTCATCATAGCTCACTGCAACCTCGAACTCATGGGCTCCCACCTGGAACACATGATCCTCCCACCTCACCGCTGTGTTTGTTGTCTTTTGAGACCACTCCCATGGGCCACATTTCCTCTGAAATTGCCCACTGTGGTGGTTAAATGGTGCTTGAATTTCCTTCAGCCCCATGGAGTGTAATTCCCAAGGTCTAGAGACTTGAATTCATAAAAACCACCAGGTGAACTCTTACCAAATCTTGCCTCTTTTGGGTAAACTAAAACAAACTAGGCAAGTGTCAATCAAAGTTTTCAACTATCTACAGGAGATTCAGAGATACCTGGTAGGTAGAAATTCGTTATTTTGCTGAAGCATTAGACTCTGGCCCATTGGCATCAGCTTGCCAGCTACCATCTGAGCCTAGCCAACTGCCCAGCATGCCCAACTCAACTGTGTACTTTGTGTTCTTACTCTTTATGTTTCTTTTAAGAGATGGTGTCTCACTCTGTCTCCCAGGAGAGAGTACAGTGGCGCAATCATAGCTCACTGCAGCCTCAACCTCTTTGGGTCAAGTGTTCTTCCTGCCTCCAGAGTAGCTGGGACTACAGGTGTGCACCATCATCCTTGGCTAATTTCTTTTTCATTATTTTTAGAGACTGGGTGTCACTATATTTCCCAGGCTGGTCTCAAACTCTTGGGCTCAAGTGATCCTCAAGTGATCCTCCCACGTCAGCCTCCCAAGTAGCTGGGATTACAGGCCTGAGCCACTGCACCCCACTTGTGGTCTTACTCTTTATCTCATTACAGTAATTATAAATTTTCTGTCTTTATGAAAATGATGCTGAAAAGAAAGCTATCTCCTATTGTGTTAAAGTAAAAAAAGGTCTAAAAAAGATGATATTCCTGAATTTGGAGGTTTGTGGTGGCCTTGAGTCAAATGCTTCAGGACCTTCAGGGGGTTCATGTACTTTGGTAGCATGATGATTTATTGAAGTACTGATTTGTGTTGTGCTGTCTATATTTTTCTCCTCCCTTCATTCCAAGTAAATGGTTGGGCCATTGCTTGGTTGAAGCTGAAGTGGAGTTTTGGTAGCCTTACTGCTCATCTTCTCAGAAAGGCTAAACTTGTTGGAAAAGTTATACTAGGAGTCTTAGAGGAAGAGAGAAGTGGGCTTTAGAGGAGAGAGAAAAAGGTTTTCCCCAGGCAGAACAGGGTTAGGGCTTGGTGGGTCCATGATGCCCCTCTCTAGGAGAAGTAGCAAGACCACCGCAGGTATGGTTTCTAGGCTCACTGAATCTCACTGAGAAACACAGCATCAGGCTTCTAGGTGGTTACCCACACAGGGAGAATTATCGAAAAAAAAAATATATAGTCTGAAGATTAGACATTTTGGTAGAGATTTCTAAATTTCACCAATAGGTATTTCTCTTTACTGGGTACACAGTTCAATTCTGCTTCTCTGCCAGGCCCCTTGTATCTACATGGAGCCAAGTGACTGAGTCTGACTGACTGAATGTGGGCTACAGTAATGTATGCCACTTTGGGGCCTGACTCTTAAGATGTCCTCATGACCTCTCTTATCTGTACCTCCAATTCCTCTCCAGTCTGAGTAGCAGGAATCAAAGGATTCCAAAGCCCAGATGATGACAGAGCCCCATGATAGAAGGGGCTTGGATCCTGAGATACTGCCTCCTACCTGGGGTGGCTTCCTGACTGTGAATATCCACATTGGATTTTGTGTGAGCAAGGAATAAAATTCTTATCTTCTGACAATGGGATCTGGAGTTTTTAGCATATGATCAGCTTCAATTACCCTGCCTAATTTAGACGTCTTACCCCTCTTTCCCATGCGACACATATGCCTCCCAGATGCTTATATTTGGAAGGAGAGGGGGAGACCCAACTAATAGCTGAGGTTGAATTTCTCCCTGGCTCAAGGGGACTCAGAGAGATGCATTCCATTTGATTTAAAGAAAATAAGTTACTTTGAAACAAGACTCGACATTATAATAGACAAAGAGTTTCACCTTATCTCTCCATCTGAATTCCTTTTTCTTTATGGAAAAGACATAAATCAAGGAATTCTGGCCTCTCTGGCACACAGGATCCCCGAGCACATACCCAACAGCGGTTCCTCCCACCAAGGTAAGTAGCGGCTTCCTGACCACTTTCCTCCCATCCTTTTACTCTCCAGCCTGCCCAGTCCTTGCTCAGTGTGACCACGAGCCTTAGAGGTCTGGATAGCAAAGAGTTAAGCCCTTCGTTCAGGTCCTTTGCTCCTTTAGTCAATTAATTAGATTGAAATTTCAACTTCAAGCTGCTCTGCTGGTCTCTAGCTAATGCTGTCACCTGAAATACTGCCCACCACACATGAGCTTTTGACAGCAAGAGCCACTCAAAGCCTCTCCACGCCTCTATTCCAGGAATAACCCAAGGAAAGGGTTGATATCTATGAAAGCTGAGTGCTGAAGCCCTCTCTGTCCACCGCTTCAAAAAGAATAACTACCATCGGTCTGCCTGTATTTCGTATTATAGCTCTTCTTTGTCAATGAAAAGTCCCTGCTCTCTATTCATTATAAAGAATAAAGAGCTTTTCAAGTGTGAGTTGCTAAACCCAGAAGGGAACAGAGCTATTTTTAAGAGGGTTTCAACTCTGAGCTGTTACATCGGCCAGCCTGCCAGCAGCGGAGGTCTTCCAGGGAGGCCGAAGGCAAGCGAGGCTTCTCTTCAGGAGGGGATCTCAGGAAGGAAGCTCCTGCGGCGGAAATGTTCTAGCTCTTTGGCCCACAGACAGCCCTGGTGGCTTCGTACCTGGCTCCTGTAGACGGAACTTGCAAGGGGGTCGGGGGAGTGGTTTTTATTCTTACCCGTTTGAGGTTTGCCTGCTGCCTTAGGTTTCTCACGTCTCCTTCTTCCACGTAGGAAACAATCTGCTTGATTCTCATCCGGGGGCACAGGGAGGAGGGGGGTGTCTTTATGTCCTCTCCTATCTTCGTCAAGCCATATGCAACTGGCAGCCACCACGCTTCTCTCTGTGGGAAGAGGATAATCAGAGCTGGATTCCCGAATGAAAGGAGGAGCACGCAGAGCTGCTGCCTCCTGTCCAACACTAGTGAAATCCTCTTGGCCTGGGTCTGCCCAGAGCTCTTCCGAGCTCTGTGTGTTTGAGGGGCAGGGATGGGCGCTTAGATTGAGAGGTAGGGGGCCTGGGTTAGAGTCTCTCTCTCTGAGCCTCTGTTTCCTTAGGTAGAATGAGGATAATACCATTTTACTCTCAGGGGTGCCGTGGAGAGGATCACCCCCCCCCACCCCACGTGGTATGGAAAGGCCATCGACCCTGTAGGGTCATACGCGGTGATGGTTGCTCTGAGAGTGGGTGAGCTGTGTGCTCTAATGTCCTTTAAGATAGAAAATGGTGTTGCTGGATGACAGAGGAAATACTGAAAATCTGATAGAAACTACTAAGGATTCAGGAAAACTTAGATTATGTTTTCTATCCTCCCATTCCATTCAGCTTCTCCACCAGAGAAAAGGGGCAGGGCATGAAAACTATTCTATTGTTCTGATAGCTTTTGGAGGTAGAAGGCACGCACGTGTACTAAAATGGTGAGAGGGAACCAGAATGACCGGCTAATCTCATACAAAGAGTGGCTAAAGGAAATAGACAGACTTATTTGATAAGAATATATCTTGCACCACAGAGAGGATTTATGAGAATTTATAGAGATACAATGCAGCAAGTTTTTAATTTTTATTTTGTATTTTACTGTACAAAATATGTATAAATGTACATATTTCAGGGGTGCATGTGATAATTTGATACATTCATATAATCAAGTCATCAAATCAGGGTAATTGGGATATCCATCAGCTTAAATATTTATCTTTCCTTTATGCTAGGAACATTTGAATTATTCTCTTCTAGCTATTTTGAAATGCATAATAGATTAATGTTAACTGTTATCACTCCACTGATCTACTGAACACCAGCTCTTCTTCTATCTAATAGTATATTTGAACCCATTAATCAACTTCTCTTCACCCCCCTTCCCCTACCCTTCCTGACCTCTAGTAACTACCACTCTACACTCTATCTTCATGAGATCAACCAGTAAATCTTTTAAAAGGAAAAATTGTAGCCGGGAAAACTATAGGCAAAAATAGGATGATTAGATCCAAGGGAAAAGATAATACACATATATGCAGGTGACAGGGTTCTACTGTTATAAAAATGGAGCAGCCCATTAGGCTCTGAGCTTCCAGGAGGCCAAAGCAAAAAGGGAAATATGATCTGTCACCAAATTTACATCTTTCTTGAGGAAACCCCCACCACTACCAATTTCTCATCCTTTTTTGTCATAAGACTCATAAGTGTGGATATTTATCTTCAAGAAGAGAATACTTAGGAAGTTTCATTATGGCCTTCTTCAAGTATTTGATGGACTTCCAAGTACAAAAAAGAAAGATTGCTTTGGGTAATTCCAGACCACAAAACTAGAATCAATGAGTGTAAGTTAAGGGGAACAGATTTTGGTTAAAAATAAAGAACTTTCTAACAATTAGAGTTGTCCATAAATGGAATGAGCTGTCTGGCAAAGAAGTGAGCTCCCTGTTACTGGAAGTGATCAAACAGAGGCTGGCTAACCATCTGTTAAGGATAAGAAGGATTTGTGCATAATGAGGGAATTATGCAACAACATAATACAAGGCTCTTCATGACAGTTTTATTTATAATAGTAGGGGGAAAAAATAGAATCAACCTAAATGTCCAACAAAAGGGGATTAGGTAGGTTATTTATGGTATTTTATATGATTTATTTTTTGTAGATTTTACAAATATTAAAAATCAGTAAAATAATGACATGAGAAAAAGCTGATGATCTATTAATAAGTCAAAAAAGTCTCCTAACCTAGTATATATATTGTGATATCATTTTGTAAAGAAAGTTTTTGTAAAGAAAGATAAATAATTTTTTTCATTTTGCAAAGAAAGGTAATACTAAAGAATAAATACATAAAAGAATTAATAGTGATTACCAGCGGTGTTTGAATTATGGGTGATTTTTCTCCTCTGGACTTTTCAGGGAAACCAAATTTTCTACTTTGAGCACTTAGTACTTCCATACGTAATTAAAAAAGAAGGTAAAAAGAAAAAAAAAACCCAAAGAGACTTCATTATGCTCTAGTTTTAACTAGATATCCCTGAAGTTTTTTTCAAACCTAATATTTTATGATTTTTATTTTAAACTTGGGTTTTTTCTCTTATAAAATAATGTGTTTTTTAAAAAGATTATAACCAAATATAAATACCTCTCCAACAAAGAAATAGTGGCTTAAATTATGAGATTTAGGTACAATTTAATGCATTTCTGATTGCTAGAGCCATTTTCATCTGAAGTCACTTTTGGAAATACGTAGAATATGAATTTAAAAGTCTGCAAAATAGAATGGGGAGGGCTTGAGAATTGGAATCAGACACCCCTGGGTCTCAGATTTTGGCTCCACAACATATCAACCTTAATTTCCTCGACTTTAATATGAGATAATAATGAGATACCTGATATTTGTAGAAGATTCAGTATGTGTCAGGCTCTGTGTAAGTGCTTTCCATGCAGTGGAATCCTCAAAACAATCCTCTGAGGTGAATTCTATTATTTTTATTTTCCAGGTGATGAAACTAAGCACAGAGAATTTCAATATTGTGCCAAATGCATACAGCTAGAACGCGATGGAGTATAAATTCAACCTCAGACAGTTTAAGGATCGATGGTGTTAACCACTATACTATACTGCCTCATAGAGTCGCAGAGGGATTAAATAAACATGCAAAAAGTACTCAGCAGAAATGTGGGCCGTCAGCATGTCAGTCTTCTCCCTAAAGTTTGCCATAGCTCTTTGGCCCCAGAAAGACTTTTGATTCCCCTCCCCAAGACTGTATTCAATCAACACACTGGAGAAACGTGGCTCCGCAGTGGGTAGTTTTGCAACAAGTTCATTATCAATAGTACTCATGTCAAACTCGGGGACATTAGAAATCATGTCCCCCAGGACTCCCTTCTGGGACTGATCCTTTAATATTTCATCAATGATTTACATGGATAGAACAGAAAATAAGCTCCTAGAGCTGACAGATGAGAGCATGCTGTTAGCAGATGACACCCATCGTCAGTGAGGAAGGCGAGCATCCAGGACAGGATTAGAATCCAAATGGTCTGGCAAGATGGAGAAGAGGTGGAGGCAAAAAGAATGAACTTCATTAGCACCGATCACAGAGTAATACGCTTATTAAGAGGGAAAACAGATTATACCAACATAGCAAGGGCAGTGAGTAACAGCGAATTATTGCTGCTGGAAAGAGTTAATGGTAAAAGTTGCTCCTAACTGGAAATGAGACAGAAAGTCAAGCTTGATGCTGAAAATGTACTGACAAATATGAGTATGTTGGGGTAAATCAATTTACTCGTTATATACTGTATTTTTGAAATCCTTTCTGGGTGCTGTTTTTTCCCCCTCAATGTTGTTCTGACATCTTGGAAAAGGCCCATAGAAAGCAAAGGAAATCTTTACAGTTGCAAAATGTAACCTGAGAACAGGTGAAGGGACCGACATCCTTTAATTGAAGGTGAGTCGAATGCTGTTGTTTTGTTCAAGAATCATTTCTGGAGCCCCATCTATGTGCCACCCTTTGTGCCGGGGGACAGGTAGAACCAAGACCTGGTTTCTGCCCTTGAACAGCTCAGAGACAAGAAGATAACCACTTTTAAGTTTATAAAGACTCATTATTTAAAACAGGCCTGAGAATGCTGATATTTGTGTCATTTGTGACCAACTCCTTTGCATCTCTTTCTTTCAGCTCTTCTTCCATCCTTTTTCCTACTTTCTCTTCTTTTCTCTTTCCTTTCCCCTAGCTAGTCTTTAGATCTGTGACTGTAGCCCACCCAGCATGGCAAGTTAGCCAGCTGTGTTCAACGGAGTTCCACCTGAGACTTTGCCAGGATACCAAGCACCTCTCTTCTTGCATTTCAAGGTATTTCTATAAAATTATCTTTCACCCTTCATATACTCCAATAAAACTGCAGGCAATGAAGCAAGGCTGAGAGAGAAGTGTAGGTTCCCAGGATGCTAAATAGATTAGTCCAGCCAGAGAGAATGCTAGAGTATATATATTATGAATTGTATAATATTAAGGAATTTGAAATTTATCTTATAGATGACAGAAAGTCAATGAAGGTTTGTGAGAAAGGGAGTAACAAGATCAATTTAGGATTTTAGGAAGAGCAACACTATTGTGGTGGACAGAGTAGATTGTTAGGGGACAGACTGAAGGCAAGGGTCCTATTAGGGGGTGACTATAAAAATATAAAGGGCCAGAGTTAGGCAGTAGCAGTTAGAAGAGGCAGAAGAGGTGAAAGTGAGAGACAGTGTGAAGGAAAAATCAAGGAGATTTGCTGCCTACGTGAAGATGAGCATTAAAGGAGGAAGAGGCTGAAAACCCAAAAGTTCTAGACAAGGAGTTTGGAAAATGAAAATATTGTTGGACAAAATGGGTCAGTGGGAAGGTGAGGGTGGTTTGTGGCAAAGGAACCATGATAGATTCAGGGACAGACAGGTTGTCTTTGGGTTGATGGAACATATAAATAAAAGCCATATATCCAACAGGGAGCTAGGAATAGACTTCCCAGGAGATCATCCTCACAGAGGTAATAGTGTGTTTTGGACTTCTCCACCTGTATATCCCACTGACACACACATTCTACGTGCCTAAGACTGAACTTTACTGTCATTCAGAAGCACAAAGCTTAATTTGCATTTCTCTTCAGGGTTAGTCATGCTTTTAAGCACCCAGGCTCCCAAACTCAGAGTCATCTCTGACATCTCTATCTCCCACCTGCCCCCCTCCCACAAGTAACTAGTCACCAAAACAATGGATTGTAACAGCAAAATAGGCTGTGTATCAATTCCTATTGCCGTAATTCATGCTTCCATGATTTGTCCCCTTGGCTGTCACAACAGTTTTACAACATATTTTCTTGCCACATAAGTGTATTTTTCCACCGCTTAGAGAATGGAATTCAAAGTCTTCATGGAATGAACATAACTGTCCAACCTAATCCCTGAGAATCTTTATACTTACCCAACACCAACAAAACCCCACCAGCTCCTTGCCTTTCTTTCATGATGCCAGGCTTATCTGTGCCCGGGGTGCCTCTATTGATGCTGTTCTATTATTTTAGAATATCGTTTTCTACTGAAGGAGAGTATCTTTCAAGTTCTGGGTCACATGCTACACCCATTGTGAGTGCTGTCTGACCTCCTGTTGCTTGTCACTCTTCACTTGTGTTGCTTTTTTTTTTTTTTGAAAGCAAGAGCCTGAACCAGGGAGGTAGGAGTAGTAGATAACAGGAAGAAGCAATGGATGTAATAATAAAAATCTAAGTGAAGGATTGTGGGGCACAGAGAAGGAAGAAGTCAAGGAAAAAAATAACAGTCTTGGCTTGCCTTGGTTCACTTGGAAGAATTACAGTGTACCAAAAAAAAAAAAAAAAAAGAAAAAAATTAATTTGGTTTTGAGTATGTTTGGGTTGAGATATCAGCAATGAACGTAAATTGAGCTAACTGATAATCGAAAAGTTTTACAGAAATGAAAAGGGTGGTTAAGGCCAGGGAAAAATATTTGAAAATTCTATGTAAAGAGGTGATACCAGATGTGGGGGAACTAGAAGAAGATCTGTTTCCAAAGAGGAGCATGTAAGGGAGCAGGCTGGGTCTGAGGGCAGAGGTATAAACATCTTGTCAATCTCACGGGTGAGAGGAGGGAGTCCCACCGGCAAAGGAGCCATATTCACTGCAGTGAAATTATATATGTTTAGTTTTCCTAAAAGGTAATTTTTTTTTTTGGTCTTTAACCTTTTATAAGAAAATTCCAATTTCTGAGATGTTGTGCTTCTGATTTGAGAAAACTGCAGATTTCTTGCTCAAATTGGGTTCCTTTTGATTATAAATTTTAATAATTAGTGGTGTGCAAATTCATTGTTTTTTCTTCAAAAGGGGCATCCTCTTCTTATATGAGAGTTTGTAACTAAAGTTCTGTAAGGAAAAAACACACTAAAACCAGCCACCACCAAAAATTAGGTCACAGAGTTTAGAGAGGAGTTGGTTAGTAGGGGTTATTTTTTCACATGATCTGTTTAAAAATGGATTCAATTTGATCAAACCACAGCTTCTGAAAGAACTTCTGTTTAGCACGGGGATTCTTTGTTGTTTTTACAGGAATTTATTGAAATAAAAGTTTTAAAAAATAACATTTGTTGTAAAAATAACCTAAATAATTTACAAATACAGAAGCAAATACAAAAGCCCCGCTACCATATACAATTTGGAATATACTCTTTCAGACTTTGGAGCACATACATAATTATATGTGCATATATCTTTCCAAAAATGACTTGCCCAACTTCCCCTATTTCCCCTAAAAATAACAAGCTATAGCAATTAACAATGCCATTAATAAAGGTTACATGTGTATAGCATATCCACACACATTACACTTCACATGCATCATAGGTTGAGTATACCTTATCTGAAACGCTTGAGACCAGAAATGTTTCAGATTTGGGATGTTTTTCAGATTTTGGAATATTTGCATGTACATAATAAGGTATCTTGGGGCTGGGACCCAAGTCTAAACACAAAATTCATTTGTGTTTTAAAATATACCTTATACACATAGTCTGAAGGTAATTTTATATACTATGTTTAATAATTTTGTGTATGACACAAAGTTTGTGTACATTGAACCATCAGAAAGCAAAGCTGTCCCTATCTTAGACACTCATGTGGACAATCCATAGTAGTTCGGTGTCACCATCATTCCTGACTCTGAATTTATATGCTAGCAGGAGGCAATCACTTTCTTACACTTATTCACACTCAAGTACTTGACATACCATTAATACAGTGATAAAATTTGTGTTCAGGTTAACTACACAGCACGATAGCATCAACGGAGTGCCTGTATCAGCTGTTCAACAATAGCAACAAGCAGTGCTGGGCTTTCAGTCTCCACCTACAGTGCCGTATTTTGATTAAAAAGTTACTGCTGCACACCGTATTGTTTTTTAGGTGAGAAGAAACATCAGAAGCAGTTGAGAGACCAGGAAGTGGGTCCTCTAGGGATGGGGAGGCATGCTGCTGGATGGCTTTTTTAAATGTTCCCTCCAGAGTCATCTGCCTCACTAACCACGGGTTTTGGCTTCAAAGTCTGTCTCTCTTTGATTTTATAAACTGACATGATATCTTGTTCTCTTACGAATGCACACTGCTCTAGTTCCTCAAAAAGCCCATCACACGTTTTCACCATGTCGCCTATGGGCACTTTTTTTACAGTGCT
This sequence comes from Eulemur rufifrons, assembly GCF_041146395.1. Taxonomy (NCBI): domain Eukaryota; kingdom Metazoa; phylum Chordata; class Mammalia; order Primates; family Lemuridae; genus Eulemur; species Eulemur rufifrons. The sequence goes on along the minus strand of NC_090983.1, from coordinate 66,585,078 downwards.
AACAATGTCATCTTCATTGTCACTATTATCACGATCACTTTGATTCAAAACCGTCTCAGCTATTTCACCATTGGCATATGAATGAACAACTGAAGTCTCATTATCAATGTTAAAAACTTCAATATCCACTTCTTCCAGCTTGCTGAGGACAGCCTCTGAAGGTCAATTTTTTTGCATATGTAAGGAGATCAGACATCATTTTTTCTCACTTGATATATGGAATCCTTTAAAGTCACCATCTTGTTCATAATCATCACAGAACATAATCCCAGGCCAGAGGTTGTGTCAGGTGGCACAGCTGTGTCTTTAGTCACTGCGTTCCAAGCATTGGCAACAGCATATATGGCATCCTTCATGCTACACTTCTGCAAACATTCCACTCCCATCCCTCTGTTCACTGCTGCCAGCATGTTGTTCAAGAAAGTGTTTTTATATTTATTCTTCATTGATCTAAGGATAACCTGGTCACATGGCAAGTCACATTTCGGAGAAAGTACATGGCATAAGCATTATTTTTGGTGAGAATTTCAGCTGGAGGAAACAGCTGGAGCAGAACAGTTGTCAAGGAATAACAAAATCCTGCAGTCATCATCCAATCCGGCTTCCCTGTAGTGAGCATGAGCCACTGGTACAAAATGTTTGTGAAACCAATCAGAAAAGATGTCCTTGGTGATCCATGACTTTTCTTTAATATAATGATGAACTGGTAAGAAATTCATTCCTTGAAAACAGTGATAACGAGGAGAAGGACAAGGATGCAAGCTTTTGCCTCTCACAGCAAATTTACACTTATGTGTGCCTGCTGCATTAGTGCATCCTAGCACAGTTATTCTGTCCTTGGCAGCCTTAATTCCTATAGGGACCATCTCATCAGCTGCAGTCAGTGTCTTTCTAGGGCAACAACAACAAAACGGTGATATTTCATCAGCATTATAGTTTGTTCTGGCATCAGATTTTCATCAGCAATGGCCTTGTCAAACTCATCAATGAATTTCTCCACTGCTTTGTGACCAGCAATCACTTTACCTCCACAAATCTTTAAAAATTGAATGCCACATCTTTTCTCAAATTTTTGCAGTCTGTTGAATATTCACAGTTCCCTTCAATTTTCAGTTATCATGATACATCTTTGCTTGTTTCATAACCAGCGTTTCATCAAGTGACCTGCGTTCACTGCAATGCTGACAGATCCACTCTTTCAATACACAATCAAAATCTTCATTTTTGGCTTTATGATGGTGTTTTCCTATTTTTCATTCACTTCTGTTCGTCACTTTCAGCATAGAACTTCAACAGTTCATCCTTTTGTTTCTCCAGGTCATATATGGTGGTTATTCCAACACCGTATTCTTCTATAAGATGTTTCACACTTACACCGCTGACCAGTTTCTCCAACAGCTTGACTTTCTGTGCTATAGATAAACATAACTGCTTCCCCTTTTGCTTATCACTGTTGCCTGTAAGGGTATATGCAGGCCCTTTTGATATTGTCAACAATAGCCTTACAACACAGAGCAGAGAACAAGCAAAAACCCACAGTGAGCATTGCACATGGGTCTTGGCACCACTGGGGCATTTGGGGAGCCTGGCATTGGTGCCTCTGGCCTGCACCTTGCCATTTTTCTATCCTTTGTGGGCGTGCCTTCCTGGCAGAACCTGGGTGTGCACAGAAAAGATTTCTTAGCTAAAGTGGGCCAGGAGGGTCTTTTTTCCTTTGGGAAACCTGAATAACTCTGTGTTGTGTGCCTGTATTTTGACTGTGAACTGTCACATGAGATCAGGTGTGGAATTTTCCATTTGAGGCATCATGTCAGTGCTCAAAAATTTCAAATTCTGTAGTATTTCAAATTTCAGATTTTTGAATTAGGGATGCTCAATCTGTATATCTTGAGTTCTCACTCTGATGTTCAGGAGTAGATAGGATGGGATTATTGGTTTCATTTTATAGAGGATGTCATTTGCCCAAAGTCTCATAGCTACTTGTGCAGAAGAAGTTGCCACTGGACTCAAGTCCTCCACACCAAATGCTGAGTTCATTTCCTATATTACTTTGTTTCCCACAGGGGGATTTCCACAACCAGGTCTCCCCAGCCTCTGCTAAGGTGGTCTACAGAGTGGGTCAGCTGAAAACTTGGAGTAGGATACAATTGAACATTGCCATGCAGTTGCCTAGTGCCTTTCTTTAGTTGGGAAAAAGGTCACCTTCTCAACTTGATCTGCCAAATATCTGGATCACATTTTAAAGTGATGACAAGGGGAGGTATAATAAAAACTCTGCAGGTCCCCACACTGATGTCTCTCTATATAATCCAGCTAATAAATAATGCTGGCAAAAGGCACATCTACTATTGGACAAGATGCTAATGAAGAGAAATTTAGGGAAGAAATGTAAGACATGGTGTGGTAGAAAGAGCACCATTATCCTTCATTTCTGAGACACACAGTTTTTTCCATACTTTTGTACTTGGAAATAGGCATTCATCTTACAAATCCATGAGTCTTTAATTTGGTAAAAAGCAGTATATGAAAACTCATTAAAACTTTTTTTTTTTTTTAGAGACAGGGTCTTATTGTATCACTGTGTAATCCCAGGTTGGAGTGTTGTGGTGCGATCATAGCTCACCGCAGCCTCAAATTTCTGGGCTCAAGTAATCCTCCTGCCTCAGCCTCCTGAGTACCTGGAACTACAGGTGTGGGACACCACACCTGGCTAATTTTTTTTTAAAGAGATGGAGTCTCACTATGTTGCCCAGACTCGTCTTGAACTCCTGGTCTCAAGCAATCCTCCCACCTTGGCCTCCCAAAGTGCTAGGATTATAGGCATGAGCCACCACGCCTGGCTAAAACTACCTTCTTTTCTAAACTCTTACATTTTCCCATCTTGGGCAGGTCGTTTAAACTCCCAGTGCTGTGAACTTGAGGTGACATCTATAAAGCTCACTACAGGCTACGCAGGAGGTGCTCTTGATGATAACTAACATTTATTGAGGGTTTACCCTGTCTCAGTGACTGTTCTTAGCACTTCAAGAGGATTTTCTCATTTAATCCTCACAGTGAAACTCTTAGAAAAATTCTATAAATATCCCAGTTTTATAGATGAGCAAAGTGAGATCCAGAAAGCCCAAATGAATACAGCAAGAGGTTACTGTAAGAGTTTTTACTGGTAAGTGACAAATCTGGGAGTTGAACCAGCTGGTATAAGGCCAGAGGCTCCCCACCTAACTCCAATACCATTGACCTGCTTGCTACATATTGCTTCACGTCATCATCATGTTCCTTCTTCCTTTCCCACTCCTCTATAGGTGTACTAGCTGATTTTGATTTATTATAAACTCAGATGCCCTCAGAATTATAAATGTGGAGTTGGTGAGGGATAGTAAACAATATGGTCCTCATCCTGTACGGAAAACACACACACAGACCACCCCCAGACTGACCTTTGAATTGCATTTTGCACAGTGGCAAAAAATTAAACAACAAATCAAATTAAACAAACCAAAGGAAAAAAAAAAAAAAACCACACACACACACACATACCTTGGACTGGCTATTTAAAAAGTAAAGCAAAGAAAAATATGAAAAAAATTGAAGCAAATTGAATTTATTACAAAATTTTGTAATGCCTAAATGTTAGGTACATAGGGAGGGATTCTGGGTTTCCTAGGGACGAAAGTGGGTGCTGTTGCCCCCATCTTGGTCCTGCCCCACCCTAATTCTCCATACCTGGGAGAGGAGGGAATACCAATAAGAACTTGGTACGCCAGCTGCAAAAGAATGCAGAGGACTCTCTAGCCCAGGGGCCAAGCAGCATACATACCATAAAGTCCGGGAAGTGACCTAGAACCCACATGCGCAGTATGACTCAGGTCATGCAGCTCCCAACTGTCCAATCAAAGTGGTTCTATGGTGATGTTTGAACCACGGGGAGTTCCCTACCCAGACACCACAAAACAAGACCCAGACCATAACCAAGTTCTCTCTTTTTCTGCAGCGACAAGGAGTCTGGTCATCTTCTGTATCATGATTTGTATCATGCTTTGTAAAGCTATGCCTTGCTCTTGCTCCATAATCCTGTCTTCCTCCCCCTTGATACACTTCACCTCATGCTTGCCTTACTCTGGTGCGTCTGGTCATTCTTCAGCCATGAGCGCACTAAGAATCGACATTCCAGACTAAAACCTGACACACAAAAATGTGTTGACTTCAGCTGCCCTTGTTGGAGAACTTTGCTTCAGTCTCCGGGTAATAATACATATTCCGGGTGGAGTACAACAGTATCTGCAAAAACTTCAGTAAAGACAAAGGAGATTCTAAAGGGAAGAAGGTAGCCCAGAGGGATCTATATAAACTCACAGGAAGAAGGTCTCCATGAGGACATTTGTAGTGAGCCCCTCCTAAAACACTAGGTACTTTCTCTACTGCCATCTCATGCATCTTGACATTATCTCTGTGGAAAGGAATTGAGGGTCCCATTTTACAGATTACTCAATAAAGCCTTTAGGCAGTGAGTCACTTGTCCAAGGGCTCCCAAGCTTTAGCTTTTCCAGTGTCCTCAGTGGGAGGCTGGAGGGCTAAGATGTGAATGTATCATGAAGCCAAGGAAGGATTTCAGTTACACTAGATCTTTCCAAAGTCCTGTACCTGATTTTTATCCATGATGCTCTCTTTCTTAATTTGGAAAGCCCTCCAAATTGCACAAATGTCATGCCTTAAAACTGATATCCATGCCTGTGTAGGCGTCAAAGCCTGTGACAAGACGCCACCTGGAGTAAGTCATCCTCTGGACTTCTGCTCTCTCCTGGGTGCAGAGAATCCCAGGAACACCAGGACCTGTGGCCAGCTTCAGGACCACAGGATTTTATATATCCCATGTTTCACCTGGATGTCCTTCCTGTAAACTGAGCATTGAACTCTCTTACATTGCCTCACCTCGCAGAGATGCTTGAAGGGCAATGTTGACTACATTTCTACAGCTCCAGTTTTTAAATTAATTGCGGTTACCCCTAGCCTGCAGGAAATGAGATGCCAAAAATGAAGGGGAGTGGATCCCTTCCAGACCTTCACAACTCTCAGATTATACTAAACCAGGAGCAAAAACCCTCTTTAGCATTTGAAAGGGAAGGCAATTGTATTACTCAGCCTCACTCCGCCGCCTCCAGACTTTTCTCAGCCAGAGAACAAAGGGCAAAAAGCAAACACCACTTCATACCCCTATTCACTGGAGGTTAAAAGAGACCTCCCACTATACAAATGTCCTTCTAAAGGTCAGTTTGGGAGTGTATTGAGGAGGAGGGCACTGGCCCGGGAACGAAATGTTTACCATCACCCTCAGGCGGGCTGCTTCTGTTTTCCTTTTAGCACGTGCACGGGGTACATCTATCAGAATCGGACATTTTCATCCCTGATTAGCTTGCTGGTGGGCAAGTTCTACTTCCTTGGCCCTCTGCACTCTTTCCAATTCTTGATCCCAATTGCACTGAGAAAGCAGGACCACCCTGAGTGAGCACGGCTCCTAGGGGACGATTATTCATTCATATTTATTAAATCAACTGACACTGATCGAGCGCCTAATGTGGATCTAGCACCGTGCTAGGCGCTGAAAGGATGGAACAATGCACAGAGCTGGCGCAGTTGTCTTACAGCTTCAATTCAATTGAGAAGACTGACATTGAGCAATGAAACGCACACTTCATTATTTAAATACAACTGTGATAAATGTTTAAAGAAGCATAGTGTGCAAAGAGAGCTTAATAAGAGAGTGGCTGATCTCAGTTGGGCTGTGAGAGAGGGGGCTTTTTTGAGGAAGTGGAAGGGTAGGAGTTAGCTCTCTAAGTGCCAGGGCAATTGAGATCATGCTGAGTCTGGGGTGGTGGGGGAGCAGGCAAAAAGGCCCTGACTTGAGAAAAATATGGCCTGGCACAGGAATTGGAAGGAGACTAATGTGGCTGGAGTCCATGGGGCAAGGCAGAATGGGGCTGGAGATGAGGCAGGAGAGGAGCTTCCGCAGGGCTTTGTACTCAGAGGTCTTTGTAGTCTGTCTCTAAAGCACTGGGGGGCTAGTTATGGGCTTTAATGGGGGAAATGACTTAAGAGGTCTGCAACGTAAAAAGGAAGAGTTTTGAGGGGTAAGGCTGATGCAGGGAGACCACTTAGTGAGATTTGTCAAAAGTCAAGAGGGGTTCTCAAATTTTAATGAATTCCCCGGGGGGGTCTTGTTAAAATGCAGATTCTGACTCAGTAGGTCTGGGGTGGGGCCTGAGATTCTGCATTTTTAATGAGCTCCCAGGTGCCTACGCTGCTGTCCCTGCTACAAACACTTTAGTAACTAACTTTTAGATCAGGGTTGCATTGGATATGAAGAAAAGCAAATCTGAGAGCTATTATGTGGGAAGTGAGTGAAAGTATGAAGATATCTTGCCGGGCTCTAACTTGGGCAACTGGGTGGAAGGGGGTGGCGTTCACGGAGACAGTATGCACCAGAAAAGAAAGAGTAAGTTTGGGTGGGAGGTGAAAAGCTCAGTTTTGGACACATTGACGTTGATGTGTCTTAGGAATATCCAAGTAGGCAATGGTACATATGGATCTGAAGCCTCAAGACAGAGGAGGAAGCTGGAGATACAAATTTAGGAGTCATCAATATGTAGATGGTAATTAAAGCTATGAAAATGGATACTATCAGCCCAGGGAATACACAGCAGAGGTTAAAAACTCAAATTTGGCCTGTTGGTGATCTGTTGGCCTTCTTTTAAGTACCTTAGAGAAGAGGCCCAGGACCAAGCAAGAATTAAATAACTGAGTGGGGAAGAGAAGTCAGCAAAGAGATCTAGGAAGAGACCAAGTTGGCAGAAAAACCACTTTAGTATCCAGGAGTCGTTCCCTTTCTTTCTTGCTAACAGAACAGATTTTAGACTTGGGGATAGCCTGAGTTCCAGGGAAGTAGATCCTTCCTGTAGCCCCAGTGGCTGAGTCATGGTTGATCTAAACCAGACATGAGTGTCTCATCCCACTTTGCCTGAAGATTGGTCCAGCGGGCTCTGACCCATCAGACAAAAAAAAGGAAGCAAACTGGGATGAGTGGGGATTCCAGAAGACGTTTTTCTTTTTTCCTTTTTTTTTTTTTTTTTTTTTTGAGACAAAGTCTCACTCTGTTGCCCTGGCTAGAGTGCCATGGTGTCAGCTTAGCTCACAGCAACCTCAAACTCCTGTGCTCAAATGATCCTCCTGCCTCAGCCTCCTGAGTAGCTGGGACTACAGGTACTCACCACTGTGCCCGGGTTATTTTTTCTTTTTTTTAGTAGAGATGGGGGTCTTGACCTTCTGACTTCAAGCAATCCTCTCATCTTAGCCTCCCAGAACACTAGGATTACAGGTGTGAGCCACTGCGCCAGGCCCAGAAGACATTTTCTGGGATGAGGATAAGGGCAGAAGAGGAGCTTCATGGTGCCACTGTGTCCCCCTTTTTCCAGCTTGGAACTCTGACACGATGACAGAGCAATGTGAGCCATCCTAGGACCGAGAGGAGATAAGGGAGAAAACTCAAGAGCTAAGAGTGGTGAAATGAAAAACTCAAAGTGCCCAAGTTGACACAGCTGAGCTGCTGACCTACTCACCTGCTCTGCAATTACCTCTCTCTAGTCTTTGTTGGTCAGATGGGAAATGCCTAAACTGCTTAAGCTACTGGTAGGTGGTTCTTTCACTCGCAGCTGAATATATTTCTAACTGTTAATTAGTGTATGTCGCATGGTGACATTGTATACTGTAGTTCTGGAGTTACATGGACATGGTTCAGATAGATACGGTGTTTAGCCTTGGACATTTTATGTGTTTCCTCAGTTTCCTCATCTGCAAAATGGAGGTAGTAATAGTATCTATCTTAAGAACTCTCATATACTGTTGGTGGGAGTGTAAACTAGCAAAGCTACTTTGAAAAGTAGTTTGGCAGGATTTACTACAACTGAAAATGCAGATAGCGTAAGGCAATTCTACTTCTAGGTAAATCTTAGAGAGACTTTTGCACAATGCATTGAGTGACATGCACAAAAGTATTCATTGAAATATTTTATTTTGCAATAGGAAAGAATTAGAAACAGTGTAAATATCCATCAGGAGAAAATACATAAGTAAGGTATAGTATATTGATATGATAGTATACAATGGAGCCGTTTAAACAGATGAACTAGCTCTCTCTATATATATCAACGTGGAGGAATCTCAGAAACATAATGCTGAGTAAAAAAAGCAAATTGCAGAGTGAGACATACAGTATGATTCATTTATATACATTTTAAAAGCAGACACTATACTACATATTTTTACGGATCTGTAAGTCTATGGAAAGTAGATTGGAAGGACACACATTAGATACACTTGGGGATGAAGGATGAAAACGATAAGAAAAAGTTGGGGTCATGTCTAGACAGATGATTATATCATGCCAGCAACGGAAATGAGTGACTGATTGAATCAATTCAGTTCTGTGCCTCTGTAGCTCAACCTTAAAAACAAAATAAAACAAAACAAAATAGTATTGCTCTTCTAGGATTAAATGACAATAGCTCAATGTCTGACACATAGTAAGAGTTTAACAAATGGTGGTCATCGTCATTGCTATTGTGTTCACCTGCTGTGCTCTGCCTTTTTGTTTTCCATCTGCTCTTTCTAGGACGCTAATTTTAGAAAGAGGGGGAGTTTGGTTGGGTACTTCTCTCTGCACCTAAATTTCCGGTTCTCATTGATTGGCTTGAGGGCTGTAAAAGCAAAAGGCTTGGTTTGGGGCCAGGTATTGATGTGCAAGGAGGCTACTCTAATGGGTTAAAAAAAGTGCTACCAGGCAGGTACCCAACGTCAACCCGCTTCAATTCACCAAATAACCACAAGGAAAGAGACACCTTGCTAGCATAAGTCCTTGCATTTTGCATAAATAGCCTATATTAATCAGGACTAGGTTGAGCAAAAAGGGAAATTTATTGGTGAATGTAGAACTTGGGAAGTTCAAGAAAAATAACTGGCTTCAACTTTCTCAACGGACTTGCATTTACCTAATTCTCCTATTTCCACAGCAAAGTTCTGTTGTTTGCAGTGCTCATTTCCAGGTACCAATTTCTGAATCTGTTCCGCAAGCAATTGAAAGAAGCTCTGACTCACCTAGATGGAAAAGGAATTTCTTGGAAGGATACTATACAGCTCACAGAATTAAAGGAAATGCTGAAGAGCCAGGTCTTGGGGAAAAAGGGAAGCAGAAAGCTACAGGATCTTTTTCAGAAATATAAATACCTTCTTTCTTTAGGTCATACCACGGGAATAGCCCCATTCCACCCACATAGTTCTTTTGTCATTCTTCCCGGAGAGTCTGATTGGCTTAATTTGGGTCACATGGGGGACCCTGTTGATTGACAGTCCCATTAAGACTAAATAGAATTGGGCAGGGGTAGTTTCCCAAAAGAAAAGAGCTATTTCTAAAATAAGGAAAAAGGATACTGGCTGTTTTACTGGGCTTGAGCTGCCATAACAAAATATCATAGACTGGGTGGTTTAAACAAAAGATTTTTTCCACAATTCTGGAGGTTGGAAGTCCAAGATCAGTGTGCCAGCGTGGATGGGTTCTGGTAAGGGCTCTCTTCTTGGTTTGCAGACAGCCATCATGTCACCATGTCCTCACGCAGGAGAGAGAGAGAGAAAGCATGTGCTCCACATTGATGACTTCATCTAAACCTACTATCTCCCAAAGGCCTTATCTCCAAATACCATCACACTGGGGCTTAGGGGTTCAACATGTGAATTTGGAGGGTGGGGAGAAACACAATTTAGTCCATAGCACTGGCCTAGCAAAAACATCAGATGTCTACTACACAGCCAAACGTAGTTTGCATCTTATTTAAGAGTTCCAAAGATCACAGACTGAAATATGTAATAGCTTCACTACCAGCTTGTTTAGTAACTTGGGAAACTTAACTTCACAATTCTCGTTCTAGCAAAACAGGGTTTGTGAAACATACTCCCTTATTATGTCACCAAATGTAAGTTTCAGTAAATTAACAGTAACTCAGAGCTAAAAAGGGTCTCAGGTCTCTTAAGGGAGTGATTTTCAACCTTGCCTTGGCTGCACATTAAAATCACCTGGGACAATATTTAAAAATGCACACACCCAGAGATTCTGATTTAATTGGTCTGGAGGGGAGAGCTTGGGCATCAGTGTTTTTAAAATGTTCCTCTGGTGACTCTAATGAGCAGCGAATGTTGAAATGCTGTGGTTTAGGGATAGTTGGCTCTCACTCCACTTTCCTCCTGCAGAAAGTCCTTTTGTATCTATGAGTGGTGGCTGTCAGCTTCTGTTTTAATGATTCCAGGGAGGGGAGTAGCTTAGTCTGCTCCGGCTACCATAACAAAATATAATAGACTGAGTGGCTCAAATAACAAAAATTTATTTTCTCACACTTCTGAAGGCTGGAAAGTCCAAGGTCAATGTTCCTGCAGGGTTTGTTTCCTGGTGAAGGTTCTTTTCCTGGCTTGCAGACAGCTGGCTTTTCTCTGTGTCATATAGGGGAGAGAGGGGGAAAGAAGGAGAGAGAGAGTTCTCTGGTACCTCTTCCTATATGGACACTAATCCTATTAGACCAGAGCTCCAATCTATGATCTCATGTAACCTTAGTTACCTTCATAAAGGCCCTGTCTCCAAATATGGTCACTTTGGGGGTTAGGGCTTCAACACATAAATTTGGGGGGACACAACATTCAGTCCAAAGCAGGGAAGTCACAGCTCATTGGACTATGGAGAGCCTCAAATTGTTAGAAAGCTCTTCTTCATATTAAGCCCAAACTTGTGTCTTCCTACATTCCATTTCTTTGTCTTCTGTAGAAAATGTTAAGAGAAGTGGGAGGCGACTAACACAACTAACAAGTATTTTGCTGGGTACCTTCCATATATTATCTTTCTCAAGCCTCGGGAGAATACTGTGAAGGAGGTATCACTCTCCCCAATTTACAGATCAGAAGACTGATGCCAGAGAGGATGAGTAATTTGCCTAAATTCATAAGGCTGGTAAGTGGCAAAATGAGAATTCAAACCCAGGCCTTTCTGCCTCCCAAGCCCATGTTGTTCCCACCATCATGCTGGGGAAATCACGTCTTCTACACAAAACTCGCCAGATTGATGAGGGTGAGGTTGATTCCCAGCTCTCCCTCCTGAGAACATGCCTTGTCCACCCAAATGCCGCTTCTGCTACTGCTTGTGTTTTGCTTTCTTTCTGTCCCTTTCTCTCCTTTATTTCATTCTTTTACCTTCTGCTTTTCACCCTAGCTTTGATTTATTTCTGTCACTCTATAATCTTATTTTGCCTCAGTGTTTTTCCTGAAATTGCTGTCATTCTATAGACTCTAGTACAGACCAAACGTTAGTATGTGTAAGAATCACACAGGCAGATTCTGATTCACTAGGTGAGGAGGGGCCCAAGATCTTGCATTTCAGGTGGTGATGTGGCTGGTTGGTAGATCACACCTGTAATATGCTAGTGCTGTGTAGACAAGCTCCTCAGACTTCCTAACAAGCTGACCTGTACAAAGTGTTTGTGCCTTTTCACTTTCTCTTCTAGAGGAAAGATCAGCTGGCACTTCTAGTACGTACGATAATGACTGGCGGATACAGAAAACGCTTTGAGAAGATAAACTCTGTAGGTCACGGGAGCAGACATCTGTGATTTGTATATAATCTGAATTTTTTCCCTGCTTACTATCCTTTCCTCCTTTTTCTGGAATAGCACTGCTTTTTTATTTTGGAGGGAAGTGTGATGATAATGGGTCTGCCAATCGTACTGACCTATTCCCCCCTTACTCCACTACAGGCGTGGACGCAGGAGCCAGGAGAGCCGGTCAGAATGTGCACAGCCTTTCCCTGGACACACTGACTGGTCTGTCTTGTTGACTCCGTGCAGGACCCATGAAGGGCCATTCAGAATCCTCTTAGAGAATTGCCAGGAATGCTGGGAGAAAAGAGATGGCCACCTTTTCCTTCATATGGAGGGCGCCTTCCTGGGAATGAAGCTAACACAGAGAAAAATAGAACCTAAAGATAAAGAGAGGGAGGAAGGGAAGGAGGGAAGGAGGGAGTGAGCAAGAGAGAGAGAGAGTTTCTGACGACACTGTATTCAATGTTGCTGAAGCTCATCTTTCCTTAGAGTGCCCATTGCCTTGGTCAATAATGACTCTTTGGTTTAAGCTCATTTGAGTTGAGTTTCTGCTCCTCACAACCACACTTTAGCAATGAGATGTGTCTATCTTATTCAACACAGCATCCTCGGTGTTGGCACTCATACCTGTTCAGAATGAACAGAGAGGATTCTCACTCTACAAATACTTTTCTGGGTCTCAACATGCTCCGGAATACCTCGGCTCTTGTAACTTCATGTGGAAACTGCTTCACATTTTGTCCTTTTTGGTTGTAGCAGACACTGAAAATAGAATAGCAGTTAAGAATAGGGGCTCTGGGTTGGGTAGAATTGGGTTCAATTGGTGTCTTTGCAACCTGCTACTAAATTGCAAACTCTCTGAGGCTCAATTATTCCCACTTATAAAATGAGGATAATAACATTATTTATGAAGCAATTATCACTTTTACCTCCTCCATTTCTCATTCTCACTCTTTTTTTCGTAACTGAACCTGCTGTCCTGGCCCAGGGTGGGCATTTGTCTCAGACAAAGCCAATGATAGCACCCTCGTCCCAACAGGGTTGGATTAACTCTGCTTGGAATTCAGACTATGAGTGAAAACCCACAGAGGTGGAAGGCTGTTTAGACAGTTATCCAGTGATGGTGCACAGACTGACAAAAGCAACAAGAGCTGTGATGGAGTTCCCAGAATAGAACTGCTGTTGTTTCTGTCCTTCGTAACCCTGTCTGTGCAGCTCTTCTGATTTGTGAGCCAGCCCAGAGAGACCTTCCAATAAATCTTTTTTGTGTGTCTGTGTAGGATATCTTGAGAGAGCCTTAATGAATCAAGCCATGCTTTGAGAATTAAATAAGATAATACATTTGAGGCAATTAGCACATTACTGGGGACAAAATAAATGCTCAATAAATGTTAGCTAGTATTACTACAATTTGACTTCTTTCTTGATAAATTTTACACGGTTAAACGAATACGTCCCTGTTGATTACCAAGAAGTCAGCCATATGGAGTTGCCTTTGTGAGAAGCAGCTTGATGGCAAACTGCAGGCTACACATCAGTGTCCACTCTTATGCCTCAGTGAAGGTGAGAATCAGATGTAGAAATTCTGATTCATAGGTTGGGGTGGGGAGACAGAGCTCAAGTTTGAAACCACCAATTATTTTCTCTAGTTATGGTGTCCTAATATATATGGCAGCTTTCTTCTGATTGGCAGATAAGTGAAACTCCTATTGTTCCTCAATTTTGGGCTCTTTAGAAGCCCAAAACTGCTCTTTAGTTAATTTCATGTGTGTTACATGTTTTAAATCAGTCCATCTGCAGTAGGCTGAATAATGGCCCCCAAGTATGTCAAGTCCTAATCTTTGGAACCTGTAGAGGTTCACTTATAAGGAGAAAGGGTTTTTGAAGATGAGATTAAGGATCTGGAGATGAGATGATCTGGCATTATCTGGGTGGGCTCTAAATGTAATCACAAGTGCCTTTACAGGTGGGAGGGAGAAAGAGGGAAATTTCATTCACACACAGAGAAGAAGATGATGTGAAGACAGAGATAGAATTGGGGTGACATGGCCATGAGTCAAGAAATACTGGCAGCCACCAGAAACTGAAAGAGTCAAGGAATAGATTCTCCCCCTAGAGCCTCCAGAAGAAGCATGATCCTGCCAACACCTTGATTTCTGCCTAGTGAAACTGATCGTGGATTTCTGGCCTCCAGAACTGTAAGAGAATGAAGCCATCATGTTTGTGGCAATTTGTTACTACAGCAGCTATAGGAAATAAATACATTATTCTAAATATCTTTGTCAAATATATTGAAAATCTGTCTAACAATTTTAACAGACAGAAAATTTTATTTATATAGATTATGTGGCCCTTTCTTACTCTGCTAATGTTCCAAAAAAACTGTGAGGAGTCATTTCTGTACAGATTGACCTCCTCTTGTGGTGTAATTCACAGATCACCCCTGGCTAAATGAGCCTTCTGTAACAGGCACCCAGGGTCACATGGTTCTGATGCGGTTCCATTGCCCCTGGACCAGAGCTGCAATCCCAAAACCCTGAGGCCCCCTCTGCAGGAGGAATGAAAGAATAAGGCTGACTGCAGGTAGTAAAGCCCCCTTCCCTTCACTCTCACCTTCTCCAGGGGCAGGGAATGGCTCTTTGCGCAGGCTCTCAATGGCCTTCCCCCATTCCTTCTCTCCCGTTGGCATGGGCCAAGTGAGGTCAAACCTCTTAGGAGAGAGTAAAAGACATTGCTCAAGTCTTCTTCCTTCTCCAGGTCTCTACCCCTAAAGCAATAACCTTTTTACTTTTCCTAATACTTTAAAATATTATACAAATATTTGTAAGAAATATTTAGACATAGAAAAGTGTATAGTAAATAATGCCAGTTCCTCTCTCCATATCTTTCCACTTCATTCCCCTTCATGTATTTGACCAGTGTTAAAAATTTGATATTTCCTCCTAGAAATTTCTTTAAATTCATGTGGATGTCATTGTATATATATGCATGCGTGTGCACTTGTACACATACAGACACATGGGCTTTTTTGTCTTAATGATAATAATTGGAAAAGATTAAATGCTGAATTAAATCAACTCTGTTATGCCAAGATTAGGGCCAAGGTTAGGAAACATTCCCTTGAGCTGGGAATGTTTGGGTGAATGTCATTTAAGATTTTGAACCTCTAGGCTTCTCTAAATTCTCCTGGTCTGCAGCAGGTACCATCCCTCTCCAAGAGCCAGCATACCCTCCTTGCTTGAAGACAATGTTCCCCTATAGGGCCACCTGTGCCTACCTCATGTTCTTCTCCCATTTCCCTTCCTGGACACTAGATCTATTACTAGGGTTAGTTCCAACATGACACAGTTGTGGACATGCTGGGCCTCCTAAGGAAGGAAAGGAGCTCTATCCAAAGGAGCTGCAAGGCCCAAACAGACTGTGTTGGTAGGGGCTGGGGGAACACTGTTGGGGCTGGATTCTGAGGGTGCTCCATTAAGCAGACAAGAACAACATATTAGACAAGGGAGAGTTTATTGATTTGAGGCACTCCCCCCAAATATAAGATTTGACATCCCATCAAGGATCCAAGGGGATAGGAACTGACTACGAGGATGGGTCCTAAAAGCGTGAAAAAAAATAACAGCTCATACTAAATAAAGTTGAAACGTCAGAAGTGCTATGGTAGCCAGTAGAGGAAAGGATTGATAGGCTTAGGGAAATGGACATGCTGAAGTGGATATCTATGTGATGCTGGAAGACTCACCAGATCAGTATGTACCATAGGAAGGACTATCGGATACATCATTACCAAGGCCATAAGTAAAGCCCTAGGGAGTTTGAGACCAGCCCCAGTGACATCGAAAGACCCTATCTCTACAAAATAGATTTTAAAAATTAGCAAGGCATGGTGGTGGGTTCCTGCAGTCCCAGCTACTAGGGAGGCTGAGGCAGGAGGATTGCTTGAGCCCTGGAGTTTGGGGCTACATTGAGCACTGATTGCACCACCGTACTTCAGCCTGGGCAACAGAGTAAGACCCTGTATCTAAAAAATATAAAAATAAAAAATAAAGATAAAGTAATGCACTGGTGAGACAGGTACCAGCATCACTAAAATGTTTAGTGGTGGATCTCCTCAGGGTTACTAGTAGGAGAGGCCATTACAGAATTAAGCTCAATGACAGCAATGGGGATATTAGGAATCTAAAACAATGGAGGGTGGGTGGCGGTATGGCACTGCCAGAAGCCAGGCAGACATAATTATCTTAATAAGTGTGAAAGGTATAGGTTTAACGAGGGGGACTGACCTGCAGAGAATAGTAGAGATGATTAATGGAACACAGTATCCCTAGAGGCAAAATATATGGGCAAAAACAAGGGTACAACTCACCTTGCACTATCAGAAGAGATCGAAGTGGGTGACAACTAGATTGAGGGCAATTACCCTAATTAAAGGTTATGATTCCTTGCTTAGCTCCTGGATCTAAATTAGTTTTCAGGGACAGAACCCACTGACTGAAGAGGGAGCCAGGTTTTCAGAAGGAAGGACCCTTACCTCATGACTAAAGGGCCCAATACCCACTTACTTAGGTGTCCCAAACATTTTGGAGACTGTGGGACACAAACGTCTGAGTTGACCTTGATATCCAGAGACCCAAAGTAACATCATGGTCTCCCTGTTAAGATGAGGGCTTGTGAAGTTATGATCGAAGTCCTGCTTACAGTGGACCTATTGGATTTGTTTACCCAACCAGTAGTTTTTTCCCTGGTCTCCAAATGTGCAGTTGGGATTGCCCTATGTAATAGCTGGCACAAGCCTAACTTTGGGTCTTTGGCCTATGGAGTAAGGGCTCTCACAGTGGGAAAAGCCAAGTGGAGGTCTCTAAAATGCTCCACCATCCCCTCAATCCCATCTGATATGGTCTAAGTTTGTCCCCCCAAATTCACCTATTGAAATTTAATGGTCAATGTATAGTACTAAGAAGTGGTTTTGAGGGATGTTATTACATTATGAAGGCAGATGGATGGGATTAGGCCCTTCTAAAAGGGTAAAAAGGCGTAAGGAGTGGATTTATTCCCTTCCATCTCTTCTGCCATGTGCAGACACAGTGTTTGTCCCGTTTGTCCTTCCACCTTCTGCCATATGAGGATGTAGCAACAAGATGCCCTCTTGGAAGCAGAGACTAGGCCCTCCCCAAATACTGTACCTGCTGGTGCGTTGACCTTGGACTTCCCAGCCTACAGAGCTGTTAGAAAATAAATTTCTGTTCTTTGTAAATTACTCAGTCTGTGGTATTTTGTTAGTGCAGCACAAATGGCCTAAGACATCATCCAAGGACCAAAAACAATACAACCCCAGAGTGGTGGCTATGGCAGAAACTAGTGGCACCTTTAAGGATTTAAAGAGTACAGGGATGATGGACTTTATTATATCTCCATTTAATTTGCCGATTTGGCCCCAGAAGGAACCAGATTGATCCTGGAAAATGGCAGTTTACTGAAAAATTATCCCCTAATTGCAGCCACAGTACTAGGTATGAATAATATCTTTGTTAGAGGAGATTAACATGATTTCGTGTACTTGGTATGTGGCCATTGACTTAGAAAAAATATTCTTTTATATTCTGACCAGAAAATAAGATCAGAAAGAGTTTGCATTCACATGGAATGGGTAATAATACACACTATGGTTTAGTCCCAAAGCTATGTTAATTCTCCCGCTTCCTGTAATAATATAGTACAAGGGATCTGGACCATCTGGACATTCCATAGTACTTCACAATGACCTACTACATCAGTGATATTCTGCTAATTGGGGATAATGAATAAAAAGTGGCTAGCACACTAGAGGACTTAGTAAGATGCACATGCTCCATAGGATATGAGATAAACCCTGTAAAGAACCAAGGGCTTGACATGTTAGTAAAATTTTAGGGGTCCTGTAGTGAGGAGTGTCCAGGGCATGTCTGTCAAAGTCAAAGACAAATCTTGTAACAAATCTTGTAACCTCCCCCTACAAAGAAGGAATCCGTGTCCTTTATAGGCTGCCCTCAGTTGTGGAGATGGCATATTCCACACCAGGGAATACTTCTCCAGCCCGTATACCAGGTAAAAAGAAATGTTGCCAGCTTTGAGAAGTGCAGGAAAGAGTTCTGCACCAAATCCAAGCTGTAGTGCAAGCAGCCCTACCTCTTGGTCTGTAAGACCCTGCAGATCCTAAGGTATTAGAGATATCAATGGCAGGAAAAGACACAATGTGGCAATGGGGCTATGGAAAGCCCCAGTGGGAGAATAACAGTGCAGGCCCTGAGATTCTGGAGCAAGGAGAATTACATAGTTGAAAAACAAAGAAAGAAACAAACAAAACATCTCCTGTTATGCCTGACTGTGAGACACAAAATGACCATGTCTCCAGAACTGCCCATCTTCAGCTGGGTTCACACAGAGGCCCCAAGTCATAAGGTTGCTTGAGGCCTGGGGCAGTTTATCATAAGATAAGCATGAGCTGCGAGCATGAGAAGGGCTAGAGAGCGAACACTAGCAGCATAAGCATGTAGCCCAGACTCCTATGACTTTCACCACCACGCACCAGGGTCTCTCCCAAGCCTCGCTATGAACATATTGGGGATCTCTCCTCACCAGCTAATAGAAGAACAAAAGTTCCAGGCTTGGTTTACAATGGCTTAGTATGTGGGCCATACTCAAAAATGGAAGCACCTCAACTGCAGTCTCATTCTGAAATGGCTTTAAAAGGTAGTAGTGAGAGAAAATCTTCCTCATGGGCAGTTTGGGGTGATTCAAACTGTTTATCCACTTTGTGTGAAAGGAGAAGTGGCCTGGTATTACGATAAATCCAGACTGTGGGCAGGACTCCATGAAAGAGGGACACAAAGGGTGGACTGTAATGGATATGTACATGAGTTACACAGCTCCCCTTTCAAGGGAGGACTTGCCCTGTCTGTTGTCTCCTTCAGGGTTGGCCTCAGCTGCAGACAGTTGCCTTGCCCAGGAACACACCCTGTCCCGTGTAGCCTGTATGCAGCGACTAGTAATGTGGGGAAATAAAAGCCCAGCCAATTGGGCTTATTGTAGAACAACTTTGATTGTCGTCTTAGTTAGTTCAGGCTACTATAACAAAGTATCATAGGCTGAGTGGTTTATAAATAACCAATATTTATTTCTTATAGTTATGGAGGCTGGAAGTCCAAGACCAGAGTACCAGCATGGTGGGTTCTGGTGAGGGCCCTGTTTGGGTTGCAGACAGCTGAGCTCCCATCGAATCCTCACATGGCAGGAAAGAGAGGGAGCTAGCTCTCTGGCTTCTTCCTGTAAGGGCATTACTCCCTTGCAGAAGGATTCACCTTAATGGCCTAATTACCTCCCAAAGGCCCTCCCCCTCCAAACAACATCACATTGGGAATTAGATTTCAACAAAGGAATTTTGGGTGGACACAAACCTTCAGTTCAAAACAATTGTCCATATACATCCCAGAGCTCCCAGTGGGATTAGTCAAGACTTTGCCAGGACTGCATTGTAGTAGAGCTTCTGCCCAATTATACTTCCTGCCCTTCTTTCCATTTGAGTGCTGATGCCTACAAAATGTCCTTCACATCACAGTGTGTCTCAGGGTCTGTTCTGGAGAACCCAACCATAACACCAATGCTAAGCCTCGACCCTGCCATGTGGACGTGAGGAGGGTGTCCTCCGGCTGGCACCAGCGTGGAACGGAGAGTGAGAGCTGATCAGGGGAGGAAAGCACAGCTGTGGAAGAGAGAGTGGCAGCAGAGTTGGGAGAGTCACCAACAGAATTAATCAAACAAGTAAATATTTGAAAGACAATGGAAGCCAGTTTTCTCACTGTTGGAGCAGGTCGGTATAAACACAGCAAAGGAGAAAATCAGAATAAATCTTGTGGTCTTGGATTAGTATTGGGGACATTGGTATGAACTCTTGGTTTTTAATACACACAGATAGAAATAAAAATATGTAACACTCTGTAGAGCATGTGTGTGTGTGCATGTGTGTGTGTGTGTGTGTGTGTGTGTGTATCTAGCTGTGTCCACTGAAGGGGACTGGGAGCAGTGACATACCAATAGTAACGAGCACATCTAACACTCAGATAAGGCTTTTAAATATCATTTTCCACTGAAAGGACCTAAGGCTCATGGAAAAAATGGCTGATTCCAGGACTGGGGCAGCAAAAGTACAATACACTCATAAAACATCTTGTTCTAGAAAGCAAGTGTTTAAGAATTGTGGAGGGTCAGAGAGTTTACTCTACTTACAAGCTAACAAGCCAGCCTGCCATGATTTCACTGATGCACACAGAAGACGTGAAACTCCTGGGACAGATGTACAGAACTTTTATTAGTCAGGGCACAGCACACAGCAGGAGCTTCGTGTTTGTATCTGTCCCCCTAACCTCCCTCCACCTGCCTTGGGCGTGCCACAGAAGGGAAGCTGCACATGCGTTGAGGTTGCATCACAGCCGAGGAACCCTGAGCATAGCGAAGCTGAGCTTTTATAATAGGCAGTAAGCGACTTGCCTGACCTTCACTCTGGAGGGCGTTACTGTCTCTATCTTGCAAAGCTCTTTGCTATACAAATATCCTTGAAAATATGACCCAGAACAAAAGAGCAGTTAGTGTTTCCGCTTGCAAGATGTGCAGAAATATGAGATATCTGTGGAAGATAATCTTCCAAGGGTGCTCATAGAATGTTAAAAGATATATCAAAAGGACACAGAAATCAGCTTAAAGAGGTGCTCACTGGCCAAGTTAGGGAAAGCTTGAGCATGAAAATACTTAGTTTAAAAGATTATAACCCATTGAATAAAATAGGAAGCTGTGAGTCTATACATGTATAAACAAGATATTTGTCTCTCCTTATACTTTTTTCTTTGTTCACTTTACCTCTTTCCTGGCCTGTGGGTTCAAACTCCTTAATAATGCACATGTACTGCTGCACATAATCCTTGGCCTCAGGCTCTACTTTTGGAGGAAGCCACGCTATGATGATATTCATTGTCCAATTTTCCACTGAGCTTGCTACTTTTACATTTTGATTCATAATTGTTCTTTATCTACACTCGATATTAATCCCTTATCAGTTTCAGACTTCCTACTTGGTCATCTATCTTCTAACTTGTCCAAAGTATCCTCTGCTCAACAGAAAGCCTCAATTTAGATATAATCAAATTAATTCACTTTTTTCCCTTTGGTTAAACTTGTATTTCTGAAGTTCTGTGTAAGTCATTTTTCCCTACTCCTAAGTCACAAAGATGTTTTTCTATATTTTATTTTATGAATTTTTAATTGTAACTTTCATGTTTATTCTTAAATCTGGAGTCCATCTATTGTTGTTGCATTATATAAAGATCCAGTTTTATTTGTGTGCATATAGCAAGTTTTCCTTTAATGTCTATTAAGTTCCCATGTAAACATTCCTTCTGTTCCTTTTTGTTTCTGATTGTTCTTGAACATAACCAACAATATAATATTGTGGTGGCTTTGAACTGTGTCAGATTAGCTATGCTGGAATTATATTTCCTATCTTTTCTGGATGGTTCTCAGTTAGTGTTGTCCACGGAGACATTTTGTGTGATATTTGAAATGTGGTAAAGTGAAGGGCCAGCCATTTATTTATTTATTTATTTATGCATATATGTATATAATTTCTCCCATCTAAGTACTAACCAGGCCCGACCCTGCTTAGCTTCCGAGATCAGATGAGATCGATTATGTTCAGGGTGATTTGGCCATAGACAAGCATGTATTTCTCTAAATGCTCTGAAGGTCAGTGGAAGGTGCCAGGTACAATGGTATCTTGCACACAATGTCACTGATCTACCAACTTATATTGTTGGGTCAACCCAGATGTTCAGTTCCTTCAGCCCCTGTCAAATCTCCTCCAGCTTCTCCACATTCTGCCCCAAGTGTGTGAGCAGGTCCACAGTGAAAGGTCCCACCTTCTACTGATCACTCCTAGCAGTGAGGTTGGAAATGGTGAGAGACACACATTGGCTCTACTTTGTCCTGTGGGACCTAGTTTGACTTCACTGGTCCCAGTTTGCCCATCCTCTCATCCATATCTAGCTTTCCTTCCTGTCCGCTGGTCTGTCTGACCTGTAAACACTTCAATACTAGATACAGATGCAACAGCTTGTATAGACTCTTCTTCCAGCTCCCAGAAGAGAATAAGGTCTAACACCATGATAAATCCATTATTCTATACCTCTAATAGAGGTCCTGCTTCTCTTTTCAATTCCTCCTCCATATAAATGCCATCCTGCTCCTTATTACTACTGTTTATAGCATGTTTTAGTATTCAAAGTATCATTCTATTTTTTAAAGTCAACTTAGTTATCTGAGAACATTACTTGCCATATAAATTTTAGAGTATAAATTTCCTCACAAATCCAGCTGGAATTTTAATGAATTACATTACATCTATTGATGAATTTGAGGAGAAATTAGATGTTTAAAATATGAAGTTTGAGAGCATGAAGTCTTTTTATGTATTAAAATAATATCTAT
The DNA here is from genome assembly GCF_041146395.1 of Eulemur rufifrons. Lineage (NCBI taxonomy): Eukaryota > Metazoa > Chordata > Mammalia > Primates > Lemuridae > Eulemur > Eulemur rufifrons. The sequence goes on along the minus strand of NC_090983.1, from coordinate 66,562,882 downwards.
GCCCTTAATTAATATTTTAAAATTTCCTCCACAGATGTTCTGTGTCCTCTTGGTCAATTGGTTAATGTTAACAAAGTATCTTGGTTAACTTAAGACACTTTGTTTTCTGTTTCAAAAATGAATGGCATTGGCCGGGCGCGGTGGCTCACGCCTGTAATCCTAGCACTCTGGGAGGCCGAGGTGGGCGGATCGTTTGAGCTCAGGAGTTCGAGACCAGCCTGAGCAAGAGCGAGACCCCATCTCTACTAAAAATAGAAAGAAATTATATGGACAGCTAAAAATATATATAGAAAAAATTAGCCGGGCATGGTGGTGCATGCCTGTAGTCCCAGCTACTCAGGAGGCTGAGACAGGAGGATCGCTTGAGCTCAGGAGTTTGAGGTTGCTGTGAGCTAGGCTGACGCCACAGCACTCACTCTAGCCTGGGCAACAGAGTGAGACTCTGTCTCAAAAAAAAAAAAAAAGAAAGAAAAAACAAAAATGAATGGCATCATTTAAAAAATATTTGTATTTGGTTATTGAGATTAAAGGCAACCAATTTTCAGTACAGACTTACGTCTATCAATCTTGCCTAAATTCCTTATTAATTCTGAGTTTGTTGATTCTGTGTTTGTGCGTGTGTATTTGCTATGTTGCCCAGGCTGGCCTCAAACTCCCGGGCTCAAGGGATTGTCCTGCCTCAGCCTCCAGCGTAGCTAGGACTGTAGGTGCCCACCACCCGCCCAATTCCCTTTAAATTCTGAATTACAAAATATGTAATACAAATATTATCGTTCTTTTATCGATTCCCTACCTTTTTGCCTTGCGTTTCACCTCCACACCCTCCACAAGCTTTCTTACTTTAGCTTTGGACTACCTCCGCAGGCAAAATAGGGACAAGTCCACATCACCAAAGCCCTGTTGGATTCCCAGTAGAATCAGATCTGTCTCTTTCCCTTTTCCCTCCACTTGAAATTGCAGGCAGTTTAACAGCCTCATTTAATATCTAGGATATTATATTCCTGTGGTGGGTGTTTATAGAGATAGGAAGCAATAATTAACCGGGGTATGGGGAGTTTCAGACATGTACCCAAGTCTTAGACTGGTCCCAGTGCCATATTGCCTTTGACATTTCTCATCTGATTCTGGTAATTCACTTAAATGAAATTTGTCTGGTAGAGTCAAATGGAAAGATCTCAGTATGAGAGGTGAGAAACTGTCACCCAGGAAGAGAGATGAGAGTGCAAGAGTGTGAAGTGGTGACAAAAGCAGAGGGGACCGAGATAATTAGGTAATGAGGACACTTTAAACCCATAATAAGAGGTGGACATTGACTCCCTTTATAAATATTTTACTATATACAAGAAGCTTGGCTAGAACTTCAGGAAGCTGCACCTCCACCTTGTCAATTAATAATTCTGTGAACTTTGCAATTTTCTTTCTTTCACCCTCTTTATTTGTAAAATGGGAGAACTGGATTGTTGTGAGACTCAAAGGAATTTATGCAAGTGAAATTATGCTCAGTCCTCCATATCTACGTTTTCTGGATCCACACTTTCTGGATCCATGCATACCGTATCCAAGGATTCCATCAACCTCAGTCAAAAATATTTGGGGGAAAAAACAAGAAAAAATAAAAATACAACAAGAAAAAATAATACAAATAAAAAGAATAGAGTATAGCAATGATTTACATAACATTTATATTTTATTATTATAAATAATCTAGAGACGATTTAAAGCATAGGGGAGGATTGTGTAGGATTGAGCACCCACGGATTTTGGTGTCCTGGAATCAGTCCCTGAAGATACTGAGGGACAACTGTACTTAGAAGAAAAAGAAGATTCAATAGGAGAAGTGTGAGCCAACCTTTATTTCCTTTTCTTTTTTAATTGACAGAAATTATATATATTTATGATATGCAACATTATGTTTTGGTATATGTGTATATTGTGAGATGGCTAAATCAAGATAATTAACATACACATTATGTCACTTATCATTTTTTTAGTGAGTGGTGAGAACACTTAATTTTCCAGTATACAATATATTGTTATTAACTATAATCGCCACAATGTACAACAGATCTCTTGAATGTATTCCTCCTGTTTAATTAACATTTTGTTTCCTTTGATCAACATCTACCTCCCTAATCTCCCTTCTCTCCCAGCCCCCAGTAATCACCATTCTACTCTCTGCTTCTAGGAATTCAACTTTTTTAGATTCTACATGTAAGTGAGATCATGTGGATATTTGTCTTTCTGTGCCTGGCTTATTTCATGTAACATAATGTCCTCCAAGTTTATCCATGTTGTCATAAATGACAGGGTTTAATTCTTTTTTATGGCAGAATAGTATCTCATTATGTACATACCACATTTTCTTTATCCATTCATCTGTTGATGGGCACTTAGGTTGACGCCATATCTTGGCTTTTTTTTTTTTTTGAGACATACTCTTGCCCTGTCATCCTGTCTAGTGGTGTTGTCATAGCTCACTGCAACCTCAAACTCCTGGGCTCAAGCTATCCTCCTGCTTCAGCCTCCCAAATATTAATAGCTGGGACTACAGGCGCAGATACCACCAACACCTGGCTAATTTTTCTATTTTTTGTAGAGATGGAGGTCTCACTCTTGCTCAGGATGGTCTCAAACTTCTGACCTGGAGCAATCCTCCTGCCTTGGCCTCCCAGAGTGCTAGGATTATAGGCATGAGCCTTTGCTCCCAGCCCCATATCTTGGCTATCGTGAATAGTGCTGCAATTAACATGGGAGTCCAGATATATCTTTCATATACTGACTTCATATCCTTTGGTTATATACTCCACAGCCTCCTGAGTAGCTGTCACTACAGGCACACACTACCATAGCTGGCTAATTTTTAAATTTTTTGTAAAGATAGGGTCTCACTATGTTGCTCAGGCTGGTCTCAACCTTTTGGCCTTAAGTGATCTTCCCACCTCAGGCTCCCAGAGTGCTGGGATTACAGGTGTGAGCCACCACACCCAGCCTATTTTTAATTTTTTGAGGAACCTCCATACCGTTTTCCATGTGACTGTACTAATTTACATTCCCATCAACAGTGTACAAGAGTTCCCTTTTCTCCATATCTTCATCAACACTTGTTATCTTTTGACTTCTTGATAGTAGCCATTCTAACAGGCATGAGGTACTCACTGTGGTTTGAATTTTCATTTCCCTGATTATTAGTGATATTGAGCATTTTTTTCATATACCTGTTGACCATTTGTATGTCTTCTTTGGAAAAATGTCTATTCAGGTTCTTTGCCCATTTTTAAATTGGATTATTTGTTTTCTTACTATTGAGTTATAGGAGTTCCTTATATATTTTGGAAATTAACCCCATATCAGATGTATGAATTGCACATATTTTCTCTTATTCTGTAGGTTGTCTCTTTACTCCATTGATTGTTTCCTTTGTTGTGCAGAAGCTTTTTAGTGTGATGCAATCCCTTTTGTCTATTTTTGCTTTTGCTGCCTGTGGTGAGCCACCTTTTTAAAGTCATTAAGCTTCAAGAGGGGAGAGACTTTTCTGACCACACACAGATATTGTCATTTTTTAATTTTTTTCTTATTTTCCAAACAGAAAACACACACTAATGGGTTAAACCTTATTTAGTCCCAGGATTCAGAAAATTTGCATTGGAATTCCAGCTCTTGACACTTGCTGCTTTTTGCATTATCTTAGATAAGTTATATTTCTTCTGCCATTCCTTCTCCATGTATAAGTCAGTAGGTCCTCCTCACTTGTTTTCTCTCTTTCAGAGGAATGACGTCCAAGTTCTTGGAAACGCAGGTTCTTCAGAACCCTTCCCAGCAGGCAGCAAAGAGCTGGATGAGTGGCAGGAACTTCTGCTACCCAGTGAAGCTAAATGTGATCTGAGTCAACAGCCAAAAAGTATAAATTCAGATATTCAAAATCTGAGGATTACTTGTTCAGGGTCAAGCTTTCCAAACAACCAGGGATTTTCTTTGCCTTTGCACATTTTCTTATAATCTTGAATAAAAAATACTAAATACTATCTAAAAATCTCATTTCTTTAAATGAGATTACCATTAAAACCAGTTATTTCTAACTCTATCAAAGCCCAATTCCCCTTTCTATAATAGATATTCTATAAGACCTGCTTTAATTCTGACATTATATTAATAGATAACTTACAAATGAACATGATTTCAAAAAAGCAGCATAATGCTCAATTTTAATATAAAGAAGTAATAAAAAACAAAGTTGTTTATAATGAAGTAGTATATACTTCAATAGGTAAATGTCTAGATGTGGCCAGTAGACATAATAACATTGTCAGATGCTTACAACTTTATGTAGAATCAGTATAAATGAGACAGCTATAAATGTAGCCTGATACAGGTATATTATATTACAAACTCTAGAGCCATATGTAGCATTGCTACTGGTGATATGATTTTCCTAAATGTTGAATAGCTTATGATAAATTTCTTACAAAATATTCCCATAAAATTTGGATCTATTATGTGCAGAAAATACTTGGTATTTATTAGCAAAATGAAATTAAGTTCTAAGTTCAGATCATTAAAAATGCCTTTTCCAGCTAAATATATGTCTTTGGTAGACATTGAAAAGTATGCAGATGTTGGGCAATTCTTACTGCATGGGACAGTCCCATGTATTTTAAGAAATATTCTATTCCCAGTACCAACCCACTAGAGGCCTGTAGCCCCTAGTTATTGTGATGCTAGACAAGGGCTGTCCAGAAAGTATCCAGCCATGTAGTATGTTTTCATTAGAAAAAACCTTCCCACAAATGTTTAAAGTGCTAACTAATGGTAATACCACCCCTGTTGAGAAACTCTCCTCTAAACAGTGCCTGGCACTTGGTATGTGTTTAATACATGCTTATTGATTGGATAGATGAATGAATGAATGAATGTATTAATATAAGTAGTAAATTCCTAAAAATAACTTTAACTTTTGACTGTAAATAATAGGAAATCCAATTAACAGTAGTTTAGACAAATTATGGTATATAAAGTTTTTTCTCTAAGAAGTTTGGAGTTAGGCCATCCAGGGAGTTAGGCTATGCAGGTCATGATGTTGTCAATGTCTATAATTCCTATTTCCTTTCCATTTTGCCGTTTTAGCAAATTTGTTATTTCAACACCTCATGAAATAGAGATGGCTGCTCCTTCTCTGGGTCTCACATTCGGGTTCAAAGCAGAAAAGGAGAAGGAGGAGGAAAGGATCATGCCAGCAGACTTCCTCTTCTATCTTATTGGCCAGAACTGTGTCACACGGTGAGTGCTGGCTGCAAGGGCAGCTATAACCGTTTCCTTCAAGGCAATAATACTGCCATATAGAATGTTAAAAAAAAAAAAGAAAAGAAAAAGAAAACAAACGAAACTTTCAAACACATTACTGAGCTACTGAGCTGCTAAGAAAGTAAAGATTCCAAGTAGCTAAAAGTAAAGTGAACATGGAACTCCTAAGAGGTGAGGAAAGCACTAAGGCCTTTGCCTTAGGAATACATGTGATCACTCTGGTGCTCTCCATATGTCATTTATAATAGTTTCATGAGAAGTGAGGATGGGACACAGAAGATAACGCTTGAGGCCTGCCAAGTGTGTGGAGTCTAATAGGAGATCTTGACTCAAAGTTGGAAAACAAAATGTCAATCCACAGACTGTAGAAAATATTCACAAAGACTTGTATTCAGAATATATAAACACTCCTACAAATTGGTATCAAAAAGAAAAACAATCCAATTTTTAAAAAGGGACAAAATTCTTGAAAAGACACTTGAAAAGAGAAGACATACTAATAGCCAATAAATCCACGAAAAGATACTCAACATTAGTCATCAGCAAAGTACAAATTAAAACCACAATGAGATACTGTTATACATCCATTAGAAGGGTTAAAATTAAAAAGCTAATTAAATCAGGGAGGTGGTCAAGGTGGGGGAAAAATAATCAAACCAAATGTTTGAGAGGCTACAGAGTAACTAGAACGTTCATACATTGCTGATAGGAATATACAATGTACAATCACTTTGGAAACTATTCATCAATTTCTTTCCATTTTAAACACATACACTATATATCCAAGAGAAATGAAAACCTATGTCTACAGATTGTACATGAAGATTCACAGCAGCATTAATAATAATAGCCAAGATGTAGAAACAAGCCAAATGTTCATCAACTGATGAATGCATATACAGAATGTAGTATATCCATATAATGATAATGGAATATTATTTATCTATAAAAAGAAATAAACTACTATAAAAAGAAATAAGCTACAATATGGATAGACCTTGAAACATTACCCTACATGAAAGAAGCCAGACACAAAAGCCACATATTATAATAATACCATTTGTATGGTATGCATCCAAAATAGGCAAATCCATACAAACAGAAAGTCAGTTAGTGGTTGTCAGGGGCTAGAAGAGAACGTAGTGGGAAGTGGCTTCTAATGGGTAGATTTCTTTTTGGAGTGATAAAAATATTCTAGAATTAAATAGTGGTGATGCTTACATAACTATAATAAAAACCCTTTAATTGTATACTTTAAATGGGTAAATTATATGGCATGTTAGTTGTATCTCAATAAAATTGTTATAAAAAACAAATACAATCTATATATATCACTAGCATTGCCACCACCTCGAGATTACCACTGCCAGAACCTTGGTACATAGCCTTCCAAACTCATTTCTGTGCATCATATATGAGGGCTGTCCGGAACATATGCAGCCATGTAACCATTCTTGTTATATTAACAATGGCTGGATACTTTCCAGACAGCCCTCATATACTTGTTTAAAAAATAAAAATTAGATCATACTGTGCATACCACTTAAAAAGTATTTTTAATTACAACACATATAACTATATAATCATAAAGGTGTATTAGACTGGAAGGTCATTGTCTTTTTTCTGATCTTAGGGGAAAAACTTTCAGTCTTTCATCATAATGTATTATGTACTATTAGTTCTGGGGTTTTGTAGATGCCCTTTATCAGGATGAGGAAGTTCCCTTCTATTCTCATTTGCCAAGTGTTTTTTTTTTTTTTTTTTATCATGAAACATTGTTAGATATTGCCAAATGCAATTTCTGCAGCTATTGAGATGATCATGTGGGTTTTCCCCTTTTAGTCTATTAATATTAATAGGTATATTACATTGATTTTCATATGTTGAGCCAACCTTGCACTCCTGTGGTAAATCTTACTTGGTCATGGTATAAAATCCTTTTATATGTTTTGCTTATTCAGTTTGCCAGCATTTGACTGAGGAATGTTGTTTCTATACTTATAAGGATATTGGTCTATAGCTTTCTTTTCTTGTAGGTTATTGATTTGAGATCTTTGTTTATTTAAAAAAAAAATCTCAAAGTATTTTCTAATTTCTATTGTGCTTTCCTTTTTGACCCTTTGATTATTTATGATTGTGCTCAATTTCCATGTTTTGTAAATTTTCCAAATTTCCATCTGTTATTAATTTCTAATTTTATTCTCCTGTGGTCAGAGAATATAATTTGTATGACTGCAAGATTGTAATCTTTTAAAATTTATTGAGACTTATTTTATGGCCTAACATATGTTTTATCCTGATAAATGTTTCATGTATACTTGAGAAGAATGTGTATTCTATTGTTGTTGAATGGAGTGTTCTCTAAATATCTGCTAATTTGATTATAGCATTGTTCAGATCTTCTATTTCCTTGATGCTTTTCTGTCTAGTTGTTCTATCTATTATTGAAAATGGGGTAATGAATCTCCAACTATTATTGTTGAACTGCCTCTTTTGTCTTTCAATTCTGTTAGTTTTTGCTTTTTAATTTTGGGTTGTTAAGTGTACATATGTTTATAATTCTTATATGTTTCTGACGGATTAACTTTTTTTTTTTTTTTTTTTGAGACGGAGTCTTGCTCTGTTGCCTGGGCTAGAGTGCCGTGGCATCAGCCTAGCTCACAGCAACCTCAAACTCCTGGGCTCAAGCAATTCTCCTGCCTCAGCCTCCTGAGTAGCTGGGACTACAGGAGCATGCCACCACACCCAGCTAATTTTTCTATTTTTAGTAGAGACGGGGTCTAGCTCTTGCTCAGGCTGTTCTCAAACTCCTGACCTCAACGGATCCTCCCACCTTGGCCTCCCAGAGTGCTAGGATTACAGGCATGAGCTACCACACCCGGCCTAATGGGTTAATTCTTGTCATTATAAAATGTCCTTCTTAGCCCTTAGCAACAATTTTTTTGTCTTAAAGTCTACTTTGTCTGATACTAGTATAGTCACTCTAGGTCTGTTTTGGGTTACTGTTTGACTGGTATATCTTTTTCCATACTTTTACTTTCAACTTCTTTGTGTTTTTAAATCTAAATTGTGTCTCTTATAGACAGCATATAGTTGGATCTTGTTTTTTCAATCTGTTAATCTCTGTCTTTTAATTGAAGTGTTCAATTCACTCACATTTAATGAAATTACTGATAAGGTAGGGTTTACACTTGTCATTTTCTATTTGTTTTCTATATGTCATGTCTTTTTTGATCCTTCTTCCATTACTGTTTACTTTTATGTTAAAAATAGTACACTATTTTAGAACTAATAGTGTCTAGAGCATTATTTTAATTTCTTCATTGTTTCTTTTACCATATTTACTTTGAGTTATTTTCTTAGTGGTTGTATATTTGCCACTGTTTTCCAGAGAAACAGAACCAATAGGATTTATATAGATATATAAGAGGAGATTTATTATGGGAATTGATTCATGAAATTATGAAGTCTGAGAAGTTCCATGATCTGTTGTCTACAAACTGGAGAACCAGGAAAGCCAGTTGTCCCAATTTGAAGGCCTGAGAACAAGGGGAACTGATGAAATAACTCCCAGTCTTCAAAAAAGTAGTTGGGGGGGTGCAGCACTGGTGTAACATCCATTCCTGAGAACTTGGGTAGGGGAAGGGGTATAAGTCTTAGAGTCTGAAGGCCCCAGAACCAGAAGCTTCAAAATCTGGGGGAGGAGAAGACCAATGTCCTAATTCAAGAAGAGAGTGAATTAACACTTCCTCTGATGTTTTATTCTATTCATGCCCTCAACAGATTGGATGATGTCTACCCACATCAATGAGGGTGAAATCTTCTTTGGTCAGTCTACTCATTCAAATGCTAACCTCTTCAGGAAACACCTTCACAGACATACCCAGATATAATACTTTATCAGCTATCTGATCATTCCTTGGGCCAGTCAAATTGACATATACAATTAACCATCACAGGTTGCTGTGAAGATTATAATTGCATCTTAATTTATAACAAGCTAGTTCAAATTGGTACAAACTTAATTACAATAACATACAAAAACTTTGCTCCCATATGGCCCCATGCCCCCTCCTCTCATCTGTGTTATTATTGTCACGAAAATTATACCTTTATACACTGTGTGCCCATGAACACAAAAAATATGGAATGCTTTGCAAATTTTTAAGTCATCCTTGCACAGAGGCTATGCTAGTCTTCTCTGAATTGTTCTAATTTTGGGATGTGTGTTGCTGAATTGAGCACAATGTGATCTGATTTTACATTTTACTATTAAAAACTACTCTACTCTGGCTTCAATGTGAAAAATGGGTTAAAAAGGAGGCCAATCTGGAGGTGAGAAGACTAGATAGAACATGCTGGAATAAATTAGGCAAAAGATGATAGTGGTCTAAACTAGAGTTCAGTAGTGGGGTTCTGGAGAAAAGATGCAGACAACTTAACAAATTTGAAAGATATTAAAGAAATATTATTAACTAGCTAGATAATATTAACTAGCTATGATGTCACCGTAGCTAGTGACGTCAGATGTATGTTTGAGGAAAAAAGAAAAGTAAAAAATGATCAGTTTTCTGTATCATGTAGTTGAGAGAATTATAGTGCTATTCACAGAGATGGATAACATTGAAATAAGAGCTTTGGGGAGAAATGCAATGAGCTCAATTTTAGACCTTTCGAATTAGTTGTACTTATAGGATATTCAAATGGAGATAGGAAATGTTCAGCAAAGAGTGGGATATCTAAGTTTAGAACTAAAATGAACAATAGGGGCTGTGAGTAAAGATTTGAGTGAGTAGTACATAGATAGTAATGGAAGCATAGAGAGTTTATTAGAACGTTCAGTAGGAGTGTATAAAGTGATAATAAAAGAAGAAGAAGGATAGAATCCTGAGGAAAAGTAGTAATATTCGAGTTTGAGGAAAAGAAGAAGATTGCTCCCAAGCAAGTGAGAAAGAGTAGCCCTAGAAGTACTTGGAAAACCAGAAGAGTGTGTTGTCATGGAAGTGAAAGAAAGAGGTATTTTAAGAATTGAGATGCCACATAAAATAAGGACTATAATGTTTTCCTTGGATTTAACAATAAAGAAGGTCATTAATAACCGTGGTACATTAAAAATAGCTGCAAATTCTCTGCTGCTCTCCCTATCAGGAAGTGAAATCTATTTCCCCTCCCTTGAATCTGGACTGGATTGGATTTGCATTGACCAATAAAATGTAGTGGAAGTGAGGTTCTTTAACGTCTGAGGCTGGGCAGCTTCTATTTTCACAAGATTAAAACCCAGTGGCCATGCTGGGGGAAGCCCACATGTAGAAAGGCCAGGAGGAGAAAGACTGGCTTCTAGCTGAGTTCCCAAACAGGAGCTAATACCATCTGCCTACCAAGTGAATGAGCCACAGCGAATGTTCCAGCTCAGTCAAGCCTCCAGAGGATGGCAGCTGCACGCAGAAGGATTGTCCAACTGAGCCTAGTCAAGTCATGGAATCACAACAGATTGTAAATGGTGGCTGTTATTTTAAATGATGAAGTTCTGGGGCAGTTTGTTACTTAGCAATTGACGACCCATTTTATTACTATTTTGTAATGTCTATAAGAGCAGTTGTCTTGTTGGGGAATTGCAGGTGTAAATTGCCGTGAGTCGAAGAGTGACTTGAAAGATATAAACTGGAGACACCTAGGTTAAGAAGTGGATTGTGAAACAGGGAAGATATTTACAGTAGTATTGGAAGAAGTATTTGACAAAAGATGTTTTGTTAGTTTTTAATACGAAAAATTTAAAGGTATTTAAGAATGTGCTAATATAGGCAGAAAACATTGCAGATACAGAAGAGTAACGAGTTAACTGATGAAGTGAGGCTCCCGAGGAGATGGGAGAAAATGTTATCTTATGCAGACTCCTCCAGAAGGATCTGAATGGCTTCATTAGACGTGATCTAATACAGATGTTTGATGGGTGCACACTCGCATCCTACCTCCGCGGCAGTTACCCTAGGGATGGCTACCCACGGCTCAGGCACTAATCCTTTCTCTAGCCACCTATGGCTAGGGTATTTAGGTGGTGTTACTTAGGATATTTGGGCTACAAGTGGCAGAAGACATATCTCAAAGTAGCTAAAACATAAATCTGAAGTTTGAGGGTTGATTAACTCAGCAGCTCAATATCATCATTAAAGTCCCAGGTTCCTTTTTACCATTCTGCTCTGCTGTCCTCAGAATTTTATCTTGTTCTCTTGGGTTGGCTTCCATGATTGTCTCAAGGTGACTGCTACAGTTCATATTCAGAAGATATTGTCAAGGGACAGAAATGAGAAGTTTCTCTATGCAGGTCCCTTTCCCAGAGGTCTTACAGCAGACTTCTCAAATGGTTGGAATCTTATCATATGCCCAGTCAATAACAAGGGTGATTTTAGGCAGGTTATTTAAACTTTCTGAGCTTCTGTTTTCTCATCTGTAAAATGGGTAGCATAGTACCTGTCTCAAGATGATTGCAAGGAATAAAAGAGAGAGTATTATATTAAATGCACAGCACAGTGCTGGTCCACACCTACGCCATCCTCCATACTGTGTTTACAGTTCATTTCCTATGAAGCAAACTTGAGGTTCTCTTCTCCCATTTAAGCCTCCACAGTTGGCTCAAAATAAAATTGATTCATTTTCTGGTGCTAAAGTTGACTTTCCCGGAAACATTCAGAAGAGAGAAAAAAATAATTGGATGTCTATTAGAAAAGAAAAAAGATGGATGGTCAACTGACAGCGTCTTCTACATGGGAACACCAGTGTGCAAGACACTGGTCTGGCTGCCTTGACTCTTGCGGTGTGAGGATTTCTGGGTGCCAGGCAGGAACTGAGATGTCAGAGTCTCCTGTCTGGGGTAAAAGGGGAGATCCAGTGCACAGGGAGGGGATCCAGGGCACAGATGGAGTACATGTGCTGATGTATGTGTTGGGTGACAAAAGTAAGTGAACATTCAGAGTGATTTATTCTTATCTCAAGGATGTCCCTCATAGGATAGCCCTGGGCTCCAACACATCCTCGAGTTTGAGCCAGAATAATAAATCATAAAGTGCCTTGAGCTCCAAAGAGAATATAACATGAATACTGAATAGTATTTGCTTTATCATGCAACTAAGTCAAAAAATACCATGCATTCTCCCATGCAGGGTATTTTCTCTAGAAATGATTAGATTTTCCATCTAAATGCTCCCTTTGCTTATCTCAATAGACACAGTGCCATCTATTGAGAATAACACACCAATAGCCACGGTACCCTGAGGGATTCCCAGGAGAGCCCCCCTCTCTGTGGGCTCCCTATCTCACTCACCCACCTCCCAGATGGACTGGAGGGAGTAGGCGGAATCCACAGGCTGTTCTCCTGTCACAAACTGTAATGCATCTGTTCCCTGGTGCTTTCCGTGAGCAGCAAGAGTAAGACTTTCCTGTAGGGACCTACAGAGCCTGGCAAGACACTTAAAGTGTACGTGAAGGCCCTTTCAGGCTCCTCTCTTGCTTTCAACCAGGTATAAACTTAAGCTGTCCCATATAGAGGAGGCATGTTTTTTATATTAAAACATAGGAAGGATGATTGACATGTCTTCCTTTGGGTAATATATTTCTTTCCATGTAAATGTGTAGCAATGTATTTAAGCCCATTTATCCTTCTGTGAAATTTTTAATGGCTACAACAGATAAGGGACTAACCACAGAATCCTGGACCATTATGAAGGCAGCTATGTCCTTGGGACATGTGGACAACTTAGGTTGCTATCAAGTTCACTTATGCCAAATTCTACATTTCAGTGAATTGTGTCCTCTTCAGGTGACAGTGTCTCTTGGTTTCATGCATGGGAAAATGGAAAGACAAAAGGGAGATTGTTGCTGACATTTAGCCACCACGGTCAATAACAAAATAGAAAATGGAAGCCCCTTAAAATACGCAGCCTTCTGCAGGACATACTCCACTCTTGCCCTAGCCACTTCTCTCTTTATCATTCCTCCTCCCGAGGAATCTTGGCTCAGCCTGTCGAGTAGCCCTTCAGGGACCATTTATAATTTAAAGCTCTGGTTGGAATCGATTCTGATTTGGCTTTTGGTAGTCAGACCTGGCATCCCTTCCATTTGCCCCTTCAAATCTGGCCCTATTTTCTCTATTGCATTTGCTGCTCATTCTTTCTGCTTTCTTTTTATTAGATTTTCCAAAGCAAAACTCCCTGCAGTTAAGTCTGTGGTCTGGTAATTTATCACAAATATTCTTGAAATTGCCTCATTAAAAGGGGCATTTGAAGCTGAAACCTAAGCGTCTGTTGCCACGGTAACCACCATCAACTATTTAGAGCAGCCTGCTTAAACCAGAGGGGGAAAGGATTGCTGTTGGCAGAAGACGGAAAGTCGGCAGCCGAAGACTACTGGGCAGGGGAAAAGGCCTGTAGATTCAGATGTGGAATTCTCAACCTCAAGTCAGATATCCTTCTATGCAGTGAGACGAAGCAAGTTGGTGCCGAGCTCCTGAACTCTCTACATCGCGTAGTCTAGGAAATTTGAAAACTGGAAGTCCTTTTCACTGTCAGGTTACCAAGGGGAGTTTGGATTCAAAATTTGTACCTCAAAACTTACCTGATCACACGTTAAATGTTCTTGAGTCAGTCGTTTACCTCTCTGTGCCTCAAATTCTTTGTGGATTAAAAAAAGATGGGTAAAATTGTCTCTGTGTGTGTTAGTTTGTGCTGCCATAACAAAATACCTTAGACTGGGTAATTTATAAAGAAGAGAAACTGATTTCTTACCGGTCTGGAGGCTGGGAGCGCCAAGATCAAGGTTCTGGCATCGGTGTCTAGGCAGGGCTGCTCTCTGCTTCCAAGATGGCACCTTGTCGTGTCCTCACATGGTAGGAGGCAGAAGAGCAAGAGAGCCATGCTCACTCCCTCAGGCCTTCTTATTATATAAAAGCACCTGATCGCATGCATGAGGGCAGAGTCCTCATGATTTAGTCACCTCCTAAAAGCCCCACCTCTTAATAGCATTACCTTGGAAATTAAGTTCCAATATATTAATTCTGGGGAAGCACATACATTCAGACCACGGCCCTATGTCACCAGGTTGTATAAATATCAGTGAGGCAATAAAAGTGTGCTACACCCATGTAAACTAAAATGCATGTTTTGAATCTAGAACTGTTCTCTAGAACCTCTTGTGGTTGCCATTAGTCAGCCTTCTTCTCTCAGAGAAAATATAATTCCTCCAATAGATAGTAGTGTCAACATTACCTTATTGATTGCCCTTTCCAAGCCAGGATTCTCCATGTTTTCATTATTCACTGGCCTGTAAAGGAGCTAACAGTTGCTATTAGGTATGTCTTGATGTGCTACAAACATGATTATATGAAAAGTATATTTGATAAATAATGAAGTTTCAAAAAGTACAAATTATATTCCTTTATCCTCTGTCTCCTTTGTTTTTCAGTTGCAATTTTGGGTAAGATATTAAAGAGACAATTAATCGGGAGTGCTCAGCATTGTATTAAGATAGAAAAGTCAGGTCAGGCAATACATATGGGAAATGTAGGAAGATCTACATTTAAAAGTAATTATATGCTTGGGAGTATTTTTATGTACTTTTTTTGGTAGAAATATAGTGCATTAAATCAACAGGATTAGACAAATATGACAGATGGAGAAACACATCTTGGTGAGCAAAGTATGGAGGGATGCAGATATGATAAAGAAAAAAATACTGCACAGTGTTGACATTCTTGTGACCAGAAGAAGGAGGGGCGTACTGGGATGGAGTCTCGGTAGGAATTTTTAGGGAAGGCAATAACAAAAATAACTAGGATCATGTGAAGAAGAGGTTGAGTTGTGGATATAAGTAGATGCATTAAATCTGCAAGATCAAGAACTTCTTGGGTACTGCACCCTTTTGTTTTTCTTACTAGCACAACTGCCACCAGCATGAACTATCAAGTATTTGTGAATTTTTGATGACTCATTCATGTACCTACATGAAGAAACAGAGGTAAGCAGAACTCATTCTTTAGAGGGTCATAAGTAGGCAGTTTGCTATTTCAAATATTCTAAATTTCCTTCTTTTCACCACGTGGGCAGAGAGGTCAAAACTCCCCAGAGATAGGTGGGGTGTGAAAGAGTTCACGGAATATTGGAAATATTCAGATGTTCAAACCGGAATGGATTCTCATCAAAGAGATGTCTGGCACATGTTTTGAGAAAAGATGGACAAAACCATTCCACACAAAATTGCTAGCTTTGTGATTGTTAATGAGAAATCTCAAGAAACGTACCTTTTACTGTTTATGTCTCAGACCCTGTAAATCATGGAATGTAGTTTCAGATTGTAGTGTAAAACCTACAGAGTAACGTGGGTATTGCTGTTAGCTGTAAATACAGTTCATTATTATGGTTGCAGCTTGTTCTCCCTAAAATAAAATTCAGCATGTGCTGAATTTAAGTTTAGCTTGGCTAACTTTTCTGCCAAACAGAATATAAGTATACTGGATATAATACTGTGTTAGCTTTTTTTTTTTTTCAAGATCAACCCAAATTTTGAATGTTCTTATCAGTTTATTATTAAACTCTCATGCAAAAACAAAATGGGAAGATTTAAGGGCATAATCTTTGGCATCAGGTAGACCAGTTCAAATCTTTTTTTTTTTTTTTTTTTTTTTTTTTAGACAAGTCTCACTTCTGCCAGCCAGGGTAGAGTGCAGGGGGATCATCATAGTTCACTGCAACCTCAAATTCCTGGGCTCAAGCAATCCCCCTGCCCAGTCCAGAGCAGCTGGGACAACAGGCATGTGCTACCACGACTGGCTAATTTTTAAATTTTTCTGTAGAGATGGGGTTCTGTTGTTGCCCAACCTAGTCTCAAACTCCTGTCCTCAAGCAGTCCTCCCACCTTGGCCTCCTAAAGTGCTGGGATTACAGGCATGAGCCACCATGCCCAGCTCTGTTCAAATCTTAACAACGTCACTTACTTGATTGCTATTCCTCACTTTCCTTATCTGTAAAAATTGGATGATAAAAATGCTTATCTTATATGGTAGCTACGATGTTTAAAGGAAACAATGAATGAAGACTGTGTTGAGATACTTGTGTAGCCTCAAGAATAATACCCATTCTTCCCACCCAAATTCTGAAGTAATTAAGAAATAGAGTAAGGCAGACAGGAGACCATTAGCATTGATAAAGCTGACATTGGAGAGCTTAGACTTCCTGATGCTGAAGACCAGAAATAGACTGGCTTACCACCTAGTAACAGGCAGTCCTAGACCATGGGTCTTCCAACTGGGCAAGGGTCTTTGCCACACTAAGCTTACAGCACACCTAAAATCAATGATAGCACATTGTGAGATTTGCTATCGAAAGAGAAAGAGGCTGGATTACAAATACCCAGTTTCTACCAAACTAACCAATGGGATAAGTCACCCCTCCCCAGGGGAGGCTAAGAGAGGGCAGAATTATCCGGGAGTGTTACAGCCCAGGCAGCTTCCTCTCATAGGAGGAAACACCAGGAGTGGAAATGAGAATTCCTTCCAACAGAAAGGTTAGCACAGTTCCTGGTACGAAAAAGAAAAAAAGCATTTATCATATGTCATCAATGCCTATTATAGTGACTGACCCTTAAGAAAAAGTGACAATAATCACAGATTATACTTTGGACCTTGATACATATGGGAGAATGTTAGGGGACAAGTTTTAGAGTGGCGGATAAAATCTGAATACTGAAGGTCCTTGTATGTCATAATATGCATTTTCATTTTGTTCTGTAGACAACGGGTCACCAAAAATAATTTTAAGTCAGGGAGAGACCATCAAGCTTGTGTTTTAGAATATGAACTTGAACAGCAGTGTACAGAATAGAGAAGATGAGCCGAGTCTCTATGGCCCAGGTACTCTGCAGTGCACTTAATACAGTGCTCTCTTTTCATCTTTACAACAATCGTGAGAATGATACCATATTCACATTACTCCCATTTTTGAGGACAGAACTGAAGTTTTGAAAGTTTAAATAATTTACTCAAGATACCTACCTTATAAATGAAAAACCTAGAATATGATCCTACCTCTACCTGACTCCAAGACTCAGGACTGGCTTCGTGGGCCCAGGACCTGGGCAGTCACACAGAGCCCCACCCACACTTAGAAGAGCCCTGTTCTTGGTTTAATGTTCTGCTGTTGCAGTCTTAAAATTCTTAATCATTTTATAATAGAACAAGGGGCCTGTGTTTTCGTTTTGCACTGGTTCCCTTAAATTATGTAGCCAATCCTGCCAAGATATCTTTTTTTACTATCATCCCCGTCACCACTTTTACCAAATCTGAAAGATTCTACACAAATAAAACTCCCCTTTTAACCAAATAGCTATGGGAAATTGTTCTAGGTGGCATATTAATAGGTGGATGATTATATATGGGTGTTTCCGCATTTACACATATAAATATGCACAATTCAGAGCCCAATCTTCTTCACACATCTTTTCTCAGATTTTCTTTGGAGTCTAGGGACTTCAGCGCTACCATGCTAGCCCCAGGCTGCAAGTGACCCAGGCCAGGAAGTGGTGAGGACAAGGCCTGAGGGTTAGTGGGGGAGGAGGGGGAATACATTCATTTCTAAGCACGTGTCTGGTCATATTCCAAGTCCAAGTACAAATTCATTTAGGATTATCTTGTTGATGTTTTCCATATTTCAGCTTCCATCAATTGACACAAATAATTAAGGGATGATGGAACACATATTGGCACAATTTCCCAACATTTTTGCAGCTAGACACACTGAAAGGTAGGTAGCTATTACAAATGATGGAGGAGGGGATTTTAAAAGAACATTCTGTGTGAAAAGCCCTGCACTTGTGCTTCATTTTCGGTCTCCTTATTTAACCAGGAATTCATAATACTCTTTGAGGTAGTTGGCTATTTTAAATATCTTTTTAAGAAAAAAACTTCAAAAAAAAAAACTTAGACAAAATTTGAAAATACAAAAAGAAAGTCCCTAGAAAAATTATTCTAAGTCTTTCCATACTTTTTAAACATATTTTTTTCATATGCACACACACACACACACACACACAGAGTTACCAAATAGAAAATGATGTGGTTACTGTTTCATAATCTGGATTTCTTTTCCTACTTAACATATTGAGCATCAATAGTTTTGAAAAAAACGTTAATAGTTCTCTGGTCATTTTAATTATTTCCTTTTTTTCCTATGAAGTCTATGGTTGTAAAAAAACAAAACAAAAAAAAAAAAACTGATTATTGGCTTAACCTGAAGTAAAATATCCTATTCAAAGGACATATAAATTTTTCAGGTCCTTGACATATATTGCTAAGTTGTCCTCCAGATTGATTTTACCAATATGTAGCCCCAGCTCAGTTGGGAATGTCTGTTTGCATAAACCTCTTTTTAAAATTTTGGATCTAAATCTATTTGATTTTTTCTTTCTAGCTGCTCATCAAACCAGGGTGTATATTGTAGACCTTAAGGGAGCAGAAGGTGCCCTTCCCCTAGACCACACCCTGTGCCCACATGACTGTAGAGACGGCACAGTCTCTCTCATTTGGAGAGAAGAACTGTTCTTGATTTACTATAGCTTTGGCTAAACCATAGTTTACCAGAACTCTGATTAGAAGATATGATTATTGCCTAAACATACTTTAAAAAAAAAAACTAGGTTCTGATTATTTTCTGAGCTCTCCTTTTTTTTGAGAAATATTATTAATTTATTCTCTCACATATTGCCCTAGAACTTGTTTATCCCTTATCAAATAAATGGATGGATTGTTTCCAATCTGAAGTCAGTGTTAGTCACATTGCATGCTGTTGCCTAATTTTGAGTCCTTAAAAATGACTAGTAAATAAAAATTATTAATAGATCCTAAAGAAAATTCTTCCAATTAATTCTAATCCTTTGGTAGTCATTTTTATGTGTTAGTTGTATTTTGTGAGGATTTGCTATGGCTAACAATTTCTTCTAGAGCTTTCTACAATTCAACAGAGAAGAAACACCCTGAAAACCAGCCATATGAATAAGCTCAGATATTACTCTTAGGAGCTCAGATGCTTTTCCAACTCCTAGGTTTGCTTTAGGAGAGGCATGTTGATAAAGCATATTGATTAAGTTTCAATGAGAAGTTAAATAAGGAATTATTATTTAAAAAATCCTTTCTGGCCAGAAATTGAGCAAGTAATTTTGGAACAAGATGAGATGCTTTCGAGTGATAAACTGGATGCTGAAAAGACATTTATTCAGTCATGCTAATAAAGTAACAATAAGGCTTTTCATTAATTGCTTCCATCTCCATATTAATATTATTTAGTTGGCTATAGGAGGACAAAGAGAATAACATCAACTTGACCGTTCACTCTTAACCTCAATAGTTTGTCCTCACATCACTGCAGTGGCAGAGTGCTGTGGCTGAAGGAAGGGGGGCACGCAGGAATCTTTCCTATTGTGTTCTCATAACATTTCTCTAGAATAGTGGCCTAAACTCCAGGGGTAATTCATCTGCCTGTAACATCAGGGAACTGCTTGTCTGATTATTAGATCATATAAGAAGATAAACTAGAGAGATTATCAAGGAATCAGGAAAGCATATCTGGGACACCACATAATATTTGGTGTTTGGCTCTCCTGTTTTTTGTTTTACTGTCAGCTGCTCTGCTGCTCATATTGGGAATCTTTGCTCATTTCTTTGATTATAAGGTTATCATTTTATAATATGCTATTGAACATGGTAAAGGTCCCCACATTTTTAGGCAGCTAAAATTGGATTTCATGAATTTTTAGAACCCTGTTGCCTGGAAGTAATAGGGAGAAAGTGGAACTAGGGACTGGAAATAGCTATTTTTGAATTGTTAGCAAATTTTTCTTTCCCTAGAGGTAAATTTTTTAATTTACTTTTGAGGATAGAATGCTCCTTTACTTCCCCACCTTCATTTCCAGATGCATGTATTTTAATTATGGGAAAGATGCCACTATATAGTGTTCTCTGATTCAAAGCATATAATGCACCCTATAAGACAGAGCTCCATCCTTCCAAGCTGTTGTCTCCCAGTTGGCACCATAACTGAGTCTTCGGCAAGCCATTCCAGCTTTCAAATAGCCCAGCCATTTCTGAGAGGTGGGGTGTGTGATAAGACATGTAAACCATGAGCACTTAGCCCGTTGCTGGGAAAACCCTCACTTGGGGAAGATGCCTTGAAAGGGGATGTCCATTCTCTTTAAGACTCACCACAATCACCTCCTCTTACCATGAGACCCTTGCATAGGGCCAAATCTCAGCATGTTCCAGGTGGATAAGTACACACTATGACCTGGAAGAAAATAGCTTACATGCTACAAGAATTTCAAGATATTGCTAATCATATCTAGCAACAGAAATGGGGAACACACAAGGGTGTGCATTCTAAGAGTATTTTCCCTAGGAAGATATAATATTAGATTGGGTTGAATTCATTGATACGTCTGAGTTTATAGAGATTCTGGATTAATGTGTTAGCTTTTGCAGCTGGAGGTGACTTTAATATCTTTTCTTGGTTGATAGACTAAAACTTGGCCTACATTTAATGAAGATGACATGCCAGAGCTTTCCTGGCATGAAGTGGAGAAGAGAATCCACAGCCTGGGGAGACAAGAATGTAGGGCTGGATTTTTCATGTGCAACCTCATGCCCATCTCCCCACCTAATGCTCCACCAGAAGACCCAGAAAACATTCCCTTCCCTAAGATAATGAGAAATACATTAGCAAAGGGTGCAGCTGCATCATTGAAATTCTCTGTGACCGCTGTCCTTTGAAGGTCAGGGATGACTGTGAGGGATGCTGCCCATTGAGATGGGCTCTCTGATTAAATTATGATATGCCTTGGTGTGGTTTCTTCATCTCTCTCTCTCTCTCTTTTTTGTTTGTAGACATGGGGCCTCGCTATGTTGCCCAAGCTGGTCTCAAACTCCTGGCCTTAAGCCATCATCCCACCTCAGCCTCCCAAAGTGCTGAGATTACAGGTGTGAGCCACCACACCTGGCCCGTCTCACTTTTTGTTAGGGTTCATTGAGTTTCATGGATTAGTATGTTTATGTTCTTCAACACATTTGGAAAAATTTCAGCTGTTATTTCTTCAACCATTTTTCTGTTTCCTATTCTCCCTCTTCTCCTTGGGGACTACATTTATTAATATATGAAGAGTAAGCTCTTTGAGGTTGTCCCACAGTTCGCTGATGCTCTGTTGATTTTTTTTTCAGTCATTTTTCTCTCTGTGTTTCATTTTGAATAGTTTCTATTGGCAGGTCTTCAAATTCACTAATGCTTTCACTTGCAGTGTCTAATCTATTTTTAATCCCTCTCAGTTTATTTTTCATCTCACATATTTTATTTTTTATTTTTCAACTCTAGAAATTTGATTTGGTTCTCTTTTATATCATCATCTCTGTCTTTCCCTAACATGCTTATAGTTTTCTCTACTTTCTTAAACATGTGAATTACAGTTATAAACCTGTTGTAATGACTGTGACTACAACTACAGTTATTTGCCAAGTAAGGATGTTTTTGTCAGCGATGGACGGCGTATGTGATGGTGATCCCATAAGATTATAATGAAGCTGAAAAATTCCTATTGCCTAGTGACATCTTGATGATCCTGACGCTCTGTAGGCCTAGGCTAATGTGCATGTTTATGTCTTAATTTAAACAAAAATGTTTAAAAAGTAAAGAAAATTAAAAATTTTAAAAATACAAAAAAGCTCGTAGAATAAGGATATAAAGAAAAAATATTTTTGTACAGCTGTACAATGTGCGTTTTAGGCTAAGTGCTATTATAAAATAGTCAAAAAAGATAAAAAATCAAAAAGTTTATAAAGTAAAAATATTATAGTAATCTAAGGCTAATTTATTATTATTACTATTATTATTTTTTGAGACAGAGTCTCGCCTTGTTGCCCTGGCTAGAGTGCCGTGGCATCAGCCTAGCTCACAGCAACTTCAAACTCTTGGGCTCAAGTGATCCTCCTGCCTCAGCCTCCCTAGTAGAGGCGAGTGCCGTGATGCCTGGCTAATTTTTCTATTTTTAGTAGAGACATGTTCTCACTTTTGCTCAGAGCTGGTCTCAAATTCCTGAGCTTAAAGGATCTTCCTGCCTCGGCCTCCCAGAGTGTTAGGATTACAGGCGTGAGCCACCGCGCCCGGCCACTAATTTATTATTGAAGAAAGAAAAATATTTTTCACAAATTGAGTGTAGTGTAAGTGTTCAGTGTTTATAAAGTCTATGGTAGCATGCGATAATGTCCTAGGCCTTCACAGTCACTCAGCACTTACTGACTCACCCAGAGCAACTTCCGGTCCTGCAACCTCCATTCATGGTAAGTGCCTATACAGCTTTACCATTTTAAAAAAATCTTTTATACTATATCTTTACTGTACCTTTCCTATGTTTGGATATGTTTAGATACACAAATCCTTGACCATTGTCTTACAATTGCCTTTGGTACTGTGGCCTCAAGGCCACACGTGGCCCTCCAGATCCCCAAGTGCTGCCCCTCAACTGAATCCAAACTTTGCAGAACAAAACCCTTTATTATAAAGATCGGTTCTGTAAAATTTGGATTCAGTCAAAAGTCAGAAGGCCACATGTGGCCCCAAGGTTGCAGGTTGGGGCAAAGAATTTTGCCCCATGACAAAGAATTTTGCCCCATGACAAAGAATTTCTCAGAATGTACCTCTGTCGTTAAGCAAACCATGGCTGTAGTTCTATTATCTGTATCATTCTGGGTCAGTTTTAATTGATTTTTCTTCATCATTATAGGCCCTATTTTTCTACTTTTTTGTATGCTTGGTAATTTTTGAAGGGGTGCCAGCAATAGTGAACTTTACATTTTTAGGTGTTGCATATTGTTATATTGTTATACGTATACTTGGGCTTTGTTCTACGATATAGTTAATTTACTTGAAAACAGTTTGATTCCATCAAGGCTTACTTTTAAGCTTTGTTATGCAGGCTAACAAAGTCTAGGACTGATGTTTTTCCCTAGGATGTAACATTCTCCTGAGTACTCTACCTGGTGTCCTGTGTATTACAAAGTTTTCCATTCTTAGCCGATGGGATCACCGACTATTTCTGGATCTCTGTGAGCTCTGAAGATTGTTCCACCTGCTCCTTCTGAGCGATTCCTTTTCCAACCTTGGGTAGTTTTCTCACCTGTGTGTGCTGATCACTGCCCAGCTAAAGAATCTCTGTGAGTAACTCTCATTATATTTGCAGGATTTTTCAAAATTATAAATGACAGAAATCCTACTTAGATTAAGTAAAAAGTATCTGTTAGCTCGTAACATTGAAACCTAGAGACAGAACTGACTTGAGAGGCAGCGGGTGCAGGAGCAAATGAGGTCACCTCTCTTGTGCTCACTCTTGCTCTTTCTTCATGTATTTCTTGTCTCGGGTTCTCTTTGCTTGATGCTGTATGATTTCTTACTGAAGATGGCTTCCTCCAAGCAGAGGGAAAGGTAGCCTCAAGCAGTGGCAGCTGATGTTATCATCCTTCTAGGTCTTTCCCTAGGTCCATATATCAAGTCCCCAGGAAGATGTATTGGCCATTTTGGGCCACATGTCCACTCCTGAGCCAAACCTTGTGCATGGGAGGAATGTTCTGACTGGCAAGAACAGGCTTAGCCCTACTTAGAACATGTAAAATGAGTTCCTTGCAGGAGAACAGCTTTATTACTGGAAGATGTTGAGGGAGGAATGTTGGGTAGACAAATAGCAATGATCAATACACCCAGTTTCCTCAGCTGTAAAGTGGGTAAAAAAGTATATAAAATGTGATAATGTATTTATTAGGTGCCTGGCCTTTAATAAGGGCACAGTAAATATTATGTTATTATTGAAAATCTGAGCTTAGAACCTCCAGTTGTCAGTAAATTCATCCACTTCTCTGTGTCACTAATCCTTAGTAAAAAAGTTTCTCCTTTGTCCTTCTGTGCCAAGAGTTGCTTGAATTCTTCCTGTGGGCTTCAGTTTCTGGGTTCCTGACTGCAATTTCTCAAATATACCTGTTTTTGCCTTGCCTAAGCAGAGATCTTGTGTAAGCATCAAATTAGCAGCAGGAAACAGATGGTCTATTCTGGTTGGGTAATTTGAGTAGAGTTTAATAAAGGGATTATTTATAAAGGTGTTGGCAGGTTATAGGGAAATCACAAGGGGTAGTGCAGTACCTGGGTACTGTCATTCCACGGGCCTGATGGGACCAAGGACAGAAAGGTGACTGGAGCTGGAGACAAAGGACACGAGACAGAGGGCACCTGACAGGAGCTAGGATGTTCAGCCAGCCTTGAGTGACCCCACGGGGGTTGGAGGGGACCAGCGAATAAATACCCTGGCCTCCTGACCTCACCACCCTCCTCTCTCTCTGATCTCCAGTGCTCCCCGGGGTCTGAATCCAGCAGGAAGCTGTAGGGTAAAGGAGCCTGTTGTTGGGTCAGCCTCATCTTTGGGGCACAGAGAAGGGTGACAAAGGGAATAGAGTGGACTAGAAGAACAAATGGAACACATCTGGCATGTCCTAGATCTTGGACTTAGTTTGGATGCTTTTCCCAGGGTGAAACAACTTATTCCTGGTCATATCCACAGAACCTGCATCTGTTCAGGATTTCCCTGGTCTTGGGGTAAGGAACCCTGAATTTCTATAACCTGGAAAGGGGGAAAAGGTTGCTAGCCCCCCAGTGTGGTATTTAAGAAAACGCTGGTTGCAGGTGCCTAGAACTTTGCAACCTGATTACAGGTTTTGTTCTTCAGCTGTGTTCCTTGTGTGGACCTTAGATCAAACCGTTCCTTCAAGGGGACAGCTATACTGTTTGGTGAGGATTAGCACCAAGAAAAGAGAGCTGTTACGGGCTGTGGAACCCCGTGGGAGGAGGCAGCTGGGGCAGGCTTTCAAGACTCACCTTTCAGCATCTTCTCCAGATATAAAATTCACCTCGTTTTTCAAAGTGCTTAGGGAGGAAGCCAAGGATGTAGGGCAGGGGGAGTGAAACTTAATAGTAATAATAAAAGAGGGAGATGAAGTAAAAAACAGGTCACTGGGAAAATAGAAAGTGAAGACAAGGGGACAGGGGAAGTAATAACAAAGTGAAAAGTGAAGGGTACTAAAGATAAACTGTCAGCTGAGAGCCACGGGCAGTCCTGCCATTAGAGAGGTCTTAGTGCAGTCTTTGCTGTGGCCAGTGAACCAGGGGCCAGGCAGCTGCCCAGTTGCCATAGAGGAAAATGCAGACCTGGCCCAGTTACTTGCTCTTTAGTTTGAACCCTACATTTTGCTTTCTGAAACACCCTGGAAGCCACTTAGCCTAGGCAAGTGAGGAGCAAAGGAAGCCGGCTGTCTGGCAGCCCTGCATGGGGCAGGAGCTTTGCCCAGCCATTTGAGATGGGTGGGTGACTTCAGACTGCCCCTCGAGGGATGATCCCAGTGGTGGTTTGAGGATTTTGAATATGTTACCAAATATCTCCAAAGAAAAATCACAACCAAAGTGCCCCCTGGCTTAAGTTCATGTTTATTTTCACAGCCTTTGTCTTTCAGAGATCAGCACTTTATTGCTGTGTTGCTATTGTAAGGATGGAAAAAATAGAACCCTTTTAATGTTGTGCAGTTTGCATTTCCCGACAGTTAAGAAGCAGCCCATTATTAGCCGGCAACACTGTTGTGACATTAGTGGTGACTTTGCTGCTTGGGATTCAGCTCATGAAATATCTTCCTCCCTGGTACAATTTTTTTTTTTTCCTTTTTCCTTTCACCTCTCCTGTTTCATTCTCATGCAAACGACTGGCTAAATGGCCATCCACGCTTTCAGTCTAACTGCTGGTCCATTTAAGAGTGAGCTACCAAAGATGCTAACATGTTAAGTCTGATGCAGTTTCACAAGTCTGGAGCCCCTAGACCCACTTTCTTCTGGCCGTCTCTGAGTGCGGAAGGGAGCTGTCTTTGCCAGGTTTGGTGGGGACGTGCAGTGTCAGCAGGTAGGGAGGTCTTGGCACAGAGGAAGGAGGGCCTCCATGGTGGTGTGGGGTGTCAGAGGCCAAACAGGGGGATGAGGTCTTGGGGAGGAGGGGTGAGAGGGTCTGATGTGGAGACCTGGAGACTAGTGGGAGGAGAGACACCCTGCCAGGGAGGGGGACAGTGGAGGCAACAGGAAAGTGTTTGTACACAGAAAGATTGGTTTACTAAGTAAATATTAATATATTGAGGACAATTGGAGCTGGGCTTCTTATTATTGGAGAGCAGAAACCCACATATAAAAACAGAGAAAACTGAAATTCTGTGGTATAGGAAAAGAATTGTAGATATTGGTGCAATCTTATGGCTTTCAATATATGGAGATATAACAGTATACACAGATGTAAAAAATATATACGTGTGTGTGTGTGTGTGTGTGTGTGTGTGTGTATTTTACATGTTGCAACATTTCTCTAAGTTCTGGTTTGTTTCAAAATAAAAATGAAAAAATAACTTAATATGGAGGTAATAGTGCTATTTAAAGTGAAGGTGTAGTACTAACAACATGGTGGTGTTAAAAGAATTAAATAAGATAATTCTTTTTTTTTTTCTTTTTTTGAGACAGGTCTCTCTCTGTCACCCCAGCTAGAGTGCAGTGGCATCATCATAGCTCACTGTAAACTCAAACCCCTGGGCTTAAGCGATCCCTCTGCCTCAGCCTCCCAAGTAGCTGGGACTACAGGCATGCGCCACCACGCCCAGCTAATTTTTCTATTTTTAGTAGAGACAAGGTCTCACTCTTGCTCAGGCTGGTCTGGAACTCCTGAGCTCAAGCAATCCTCCCACCTCAGCCTGCCAGAGTGCTAGGATTACAGGCGTGAGCCACCGCATCCGACCTAAATGAGATAATTCATGCAGCAGGTATAACATAGTGTCTGGCACATAGTAAGCTCTCGATAACTATTATTACTACCCCCTGGGAGAAAGCATACCGTGAACACTATTCTGCACCTTGTTGTTGTTGTTTTCCATTAAAAATATATATCTTGGAAATCTTTTCATAACAATACATACTCACTTTTTAAAATTAATAAATCTCACTTGTGTTCTTTACTATATTACTTTTTTAATTAGAAAAACAAAAAAAAAAAAACCCAATAATCGTGGGGAGATAATCTGCCTTAGTATGTCATCTGCTGATGACTCATAATTTAATTAATTCCTGTTGCTAATGGAAACCTCTGGTTGAATAAGGCATAGTTGTATTTTAATAGCAGTACTTTAGTGGAGAGAATAAGAAAAAACTATCTAAAACCAAATCTATAGACACACGGATATTCGCACTAATTTTTCCTATTTTTGTAAATCTCTGAATCAAAACGACTGAGCAATGAAAGCACCTGCCAAACTTCCTTTCTTCAATCCATGAACAAATCCCCCCTTAGGATGTGCTGTGACCAGACACTATTCCATGTGCCAGGGAGGCAGCCATGAGCCAGTCTCTCCCCTCCTAGAGCTCTTTTATCCTAGTAGTGGAGAGAGAAGTAATAAACAAGTAAGCACCTAACTTTATATGCTACATCAGTTAATGACAGATTAAACATTAGATCTGACCCTTTCCCTTATGGAGAAAGGTAATTTGGTAATTTTTAAAAGTTTGTGCCTTATTAATCATTTGACTTTTAGTAACCTTTTGAGCCTCGGTTTCCATATATCAAAAATAGAGATAATAATAATAATTATCTTATAAGGTTGTTGTAATCAACTATGTAAAAAGCCTGGCATGAAGCCAGCCCCTTAGCAGGTGCTTGATAAATAGAAGCCATTATTATATGTAAGTTGTACGATTTTTGGTTCTTGTTTTTAAGACTAAGATAAAGAAGGTTGTTTTGATTTACAGTGAAGCCTTTTCCTTCCCTGGGCTGGGTGTGTCACTGATACATCCCCAGATCTTATCCACCTGGGCCGACACCGTGAGTCACATTTCCTTCACTGCCCTATTGCAACCTATGCCAGTAGGAACAGGAAGTCTGCTCTCCTACTGGTTCCCTTCCAGAAGGAATCCCAAGGACTCTGTCAAAGTCTCTTGTCCCTACCCTGCAATGGTCACTTTGCACTGTCTATACTTGAGTTTTCCAGGGCTCTCACACAGCTCTCCAAAGCTCACTGAGTCCAGACTCGGCCTTGCAGGCCATGCTAACTATTTGTCTTTATCCCGAGAGTCCTAGGAAACTGAAAGGTTTTAAGCAGGAAAAGGACTTGACTTTATTTATATTTTAAAAGAGATCTGCAGGTTGCAAGAGTCAGGAGAGAAAAGCTGGGAGAGGAGAGGGTCCAGGTGGCAAACAGGGGAAGCTGGATCAGGGTGGGAGAGAGGAGGGGCACACAGAGCACTGGCTTGAGCTTTAATCGATTTGGAGGCAGAATTGAAGGAATAGGGAGGCTTTCAGTTTGAACATTTGGGTGACTTTAGATGGCTGTGCCACTTACTAAAAATGGGGGAAACCATGATGTTTAATGAAAACTCTACTAAGAGCTAAAGGAATCAAGTTGAGTGCTTGAAACCACAGGGACCAGAGAGTACTCTTGGGGCTTACAGGTGGCCTAAACAAACTTCAGCCTCTCAGCCTAGCCCCTGAAGGCCTTTGCATGGCCAGACCCAGCTCACAGTGCACACACAGGCATTCTAGGCATCTGCAAGCCTTAATCCCATGCCCAACCCATTAGTCCCTTTTGAGCAAAGCAGTTTCTCTCCTTCCCTGTTCTGAGGCATGCTCATCTTCCACCTCAGTATGATTGAGAATGGGAAAAATCACCCCCCGCTCCACTCATGCCCAGGAAATGGCCCCCCGTTACACTGCTCAGCCAAAGCCATCAGCAAAGTGCCCCAAAGGACATTTCCCCAAATCGGGGCTCTTCAGTTTTGAAGAGTAGCAAGTGGGGGAGAGTTTAGTTTACAAACACCATTTTATGGTCAAAAGATTTCCTGAATTCTTCAAGAGCACAATGCAGTTAAAAATGTCTATAACTCCCATTGTGAAGCAGAACACTCAACATCTTGCAGACGGCAGCCTCTGCACTCAGCTGTATGGAAGCCTCCCCGTCTCTCCAGGGACAAGCGAGAGGTGCTTACTTCATGTTTCAACAAATAAAGGGGCCATTCACGTGAGTAAAAAAAAATTTTTTTGAAACTTCCAAGAATCAATTGTTTTTGCAAACACGCTAACAAACAGTCCCCAGAGGATGCGCTGCTATGCAGACCCCAAGAAGCCTTTCTATAGAATGAGCTTCTCGTTCCCACTTTTACACAAATACACTTGTCAGATCTGAAATGACACTAGATTTGCTTTCTGGTGCATTTCCTACAAATGACCTGATTTAGAGCAAAGTGTCTTTAAGACAGGGTGGGGCTAGGTGGCCATTCCCAGAGCACATTGAAGCATTCGATTTTAGGGCACAAAAAAGCCCTCAGTTCAACTCAAAGTGTAGTGAGGAGATTCCTCCCCATCCTGGCCTCCTTTGCCTTGCTTCCTTCACCTGCCTGCCTTTGACTTCTCTGAGGTTGCCACTGGTTTCCCTCTCTGCGGCTGGCACTCGGCTTCACCTCGCCAGCCTCTCGGGCAGCTGCAGTGTGTCATGATGATAGCTCAGAACCTTTGCTAAGCCTTTCCGTGTACCGGTAGGCAATGTGCTAAGTACTTTACATACATCATCCTATGACCCTGTAACAATGCCGCGACGTGGTCATACCATTAGACTCACTTTACACATGAGAAACACCAAGTCTGAGAGATTAAGTCCCTTGCCTGAGGTGACTCATTTGCTAAGTGTCAGAAGTCAGATTTTTGTGACATGAAAGCCCAAGTCCTTTCTACTTTGCATTCAGTCTTTTCTCCTTCCTTTTCTTGTTTTTCCTGGCTTGTGCTTCCTGTCGCCAGCCTCCCCATTCAGCTAACTTCCCCACAACAGACTGATCTTGCCCAGTTCTCAGGTGCCCTGAGGGTTCCCTGGCAACCAGCTGGTATTGAGGGCCTCATCGCACCCTGTCACTGCAAAGTGCTCTCTGCTGCCCCCACCTGGCAAACTTTAGCACTGACTAGCTTCTTAGGCAACACGTGTATGCTAAGAGAAGCCTGAGTTTGTCACATAACTCTATCTTCATTAGTCAGATGCTTATGTGTCACCATTTAAATTAAAATAAGAGTAATACATTTTCAATCTCAGGATCCAAGCATACGTTTAAGACTTCAAAAATTGATTGAAAAAATGTAAATTTAACTTGTAATTGTGTACACAATTCCTCAAAAAGTTATTGGGAAGTAAAGATATTTCAAATTCAAAATTCTTTGAGGCTTTTCCTCGAGATGAGAAATTATGATTTTTAAAAAGGCTTTGTATCTTTTTAATGTATTTCTTGCTTATAAATATGTTTGTTCATGAAAATTTTCCATTGTGTTTCAGGAACATAAAATGTAAATTTACTATTTTGAGAAGGTTATTATTTCTTCACCTCATTAGAAATAAACCAATGTTGTACTGTAAAAGAAAAATTAATAAAAATAAAAAATTAAATGTCATGATGTATCGTAAAAAAATAAATAAATAAGAATAAGAAATTTATTTTTCTTACAGGTGGCTCATACCTGTAATCCTAGCACTCTGGGAGGCTGAGTTGGGAGGGTTGCTTGACCTCAGGAGTTCGAGGCCAGCCTGAGCAAGAGTGATACCCTGTCTCTACTAAAAATAGAAAAAAAATTAGCTGGGTGTGGTGAACTACTCGGGAGGCTGAGGCAGGAGGATCGCTTGAGCCTAGGAGTGTGAGGTTGCAGTGAGCTATGATGATGCCACTGCACTCTACCTGGGGCAACAGAGCGAGACTCTGTCTCAAAAAAAAAAAAAAAAAAAAAGAGAAATAAACCAATGTGAGATCAATAATTATCTTTCAGAATGCTGAATTATTTACTGCATTTGATTCTCTTGTGTGCCAGGAATACTGAAGGTGTACATTAAATGTTTGATGAATTATAAAGAGTACCTAAATTGCTTTTACAAGTTACAGAGCAGAGTGGAAAGGAATGTTATTAGACTTGAGTTAACCCTGGAATTTTTCCTAAACACACAGTTATTTGAAGGCTTTATTCAATAAAATACTGTATTACTACAATGAAATAGGTATCCTGTTCCCCCAAAGCTAATGACTTTCTAAGGCACTTGGCTTTCTTACCGTAAGATTAGCACTATTATTTCCAAGCCAATCAATAGGCACAACTCACAGATTAAGAGCAATTTGGATCATTATTCTCCTTTCATTACATATTCATTATTTTCTGTTTGAATAAGACCTGTAATCAGTGTTATTTACCAATCTTTATGGTGAAATTTTAAACCACAGATTGTTTCTGTCTTTGCAGGTATTAAATGCCATTTCAAATATCCTTTCAATAATTTTGTAGCTGCTAATGAAGTCCATTTTTCCAGATTTTTCAGACCACTGAAGGAACATTGAACCCCCAAGAGGCTTTAAAAAGTATTTGTTGTTTAATTGGTAGCAGCTGTTCCTTAGAAAGTTACCTAAGTATATAAAAGTGGTTTTTTTTCCTCTTTAATAGCTTTTTATCACAGTTTGAGTTATCCTTGAAACATATACAAAATACATATGAAGGTGCACTGCAATTCTTTGATATTGAAAATTTTAAATATTATAACTCTAACAAATGCCAAAAAATTATAGGATAGTCCCCTTTAATTTTGCATTTAATTACTACAACTTTAAAAAATATATTCTCTGGGCTCTCTGGATAGATTTCTTCAAGAAAAATTATTAGCTTATTGTAGGTAATTCTAAAGCGTGTACATTCTGTATTACTAGAGTGCAATACTTTTTCTGCTTTATCCTTGAATTCTTTCCAAAAATCGTTAAGTATTGGATACATATAGCAAGAGCAGATTTGCTTAAATGTCACTATTAATCCAGTTTATAACCTCTAACGTTTTGTACAAGGAATTTCAGAAAGAAACCCTTACACAGATATCTAATGTCCAGAAAAACCAGAGCCAAACATAATGATTTTACAGTTGAAGGATAGCCAAGATGCACATTTTCTGAGTGTGGTTTTACTGGGAGTCTGTGTGCAGATGAAATATGGCTTTTAAGAACATAATCTTCATGGAAAAGGCCTTTCTTGTCATAGAACTGGGCTGACTTTCAAGCCAAGGTCAAAGTACTTTGTGCAGGTCTATTTTTAGGTTTTCCATTTCTCAACAGGACGCTCCCGGTTTTGAGTTAGTGCAACGCAGACTGCACCATTCCCTAGAAAAAGCAGGAATGTTCCTCTCTGCCGCCTCCCCTGCGTCTGTTTGCAGACTCCCTGCTTTGTGCAGCTCAAGGGTGGGCTGGCACGCTCCAGCCGGCTGCCTTCTGTGGTCACCTTGACCCAGCTAACAGCGTGGTCTCTGAGAAGGCAAAGGCATACTTAGGGCTCACATTCCTCTTGCCTCTCTTGGATGGTCTAAGAGTGTGGCCACTTTATGTTACCATTACTAATCAAAAGTTATCCAGATTTTCAAACTAAACCTGAAGGGAAAAATAGTGAGATCAAAGTGATCTAATTTAGATTGTGGTGGAAGAGACCAGGAAACAAGAGCACATTGATCACAAATATCAAATGTTATTCATTTGTTCTTGAAATTGAATACAGAGGACATAGAAGTCTGTAAATAAATAAATAAATAAATAATTTTCAGTTTTATAGCATAGTTTTTCATTGAAAGGGATGAAAGAATGAAGATAAAAAAAACAGGAAAAGAGATAAATAAACAACCTTGATGTGGGCACAATCTCTGAGAGGGAATTATTAACAATAAATAATAATATATAATTAATATAAAACATAGAAGAATTATGTATGGTTTCCCCAAAAAGGAACACTAGATTGTTAAAAAAAAAAAAAAAAAAAAAAGCAATCCCTGAATTTGTTATAAGTAGTGTTTTGATTTTCCTGAAAAGTTTAGAAGCATATGTGTTCTTAGAATTTTTGTTTCCTTATCTTTTAGTGAGGAAAGATTTAAATGTTCTATCCTGGGTGTTGAGAAATGTTGCATCTTCTTCCTACCCGCCATTAACTTTTACTTCCCTTGCATAACAGCCCCATCTTGTGGTTATTTGTAAATCTCCCACTAAAAATATGTTGCATTTTCACAGTTGTGGGCATAAGTGGAATTCTCTCTTTTAAAATTTCCGCAGTAGGCTCAATGAAATTAAACAGGAAAGAAGAACGGATGTGCATCAATTCAGTCGAAAAGGCCACAGACTGGTGAGGGTAGGTATTCAGTAAATATTTACATTAATGCTAAGTGAAGGCAGGTAAGAGGGTGTTACGTGGGTACAATGAGGTGCGTCCAGTGAGGGCACCTCCATTACCATGCTAAAGCGCTGGACCTCGCCCCTGTATGAGTCCCTGTACCCGGGAGGCCTACCCCTAACCAGAGCTTTGCAATGCCAAACCCCCATACTGGGGAGCACTTTTTGGTTTTCACCTGGCAGAAATACAGTGGCAACTAGAGTCAGAAGAACAGAAAGATAATGGCTCGTGTAACCAAACAGCCAGAAGGACAGAGGAAGTGGCTGACTCAGGGAGACCCGGAACAGGGATTGGAACGTCAGCAGGACCCTTTCCCCATCCTGTGTCTCTGAGCATTCTTGCTGGTTATCTCATTTTCTCCTCTGCGTCTCATCGGGCCCTTAGCGGTTTCTGGGCTCACGTCTAGACTCGTGCTCTCTAGCGGAAGGAAGGAGCGCTCTTTCCCAACAAAGTTTTGGAAACAGCCAGGGAAGAAGTCTGATGGGCTTGCATTGGGCCACGTGGTCGCCCTTTGACCAACTGCAATGGCCAAGGGAGGGCGCTACACTGACTCGGCTTAGGTAAGTTGTCCACACTGTAGAGAACCCGTCACTGTGGACAAGGATGTAAGGCCATGGGAAAAGACAAGAGTGTTCACACAGAACACTCGTCTGGAAGGAGGGAATGAGGAACAGTTTCTTTAAAGAAGGAAGAGGTGACTAGGCGGACACCCCTAACTGAAACAAACAGCCTCCCACCTTTCTTCTCCTGCCTCTGTCTGGCACACCACCGGACAAACGCTTGGTTGATAAATGAAAGATTTTCTAACAGACTAGAAGTTCCCAGGGTAGGTGTCAGTGTTAGTGGGGCAGGGATGGGATTGTGTTTGCTATTTTCCGGAGCTGGAGAAACCACAAGCTTCCTTCCCTTCTTAAACTTTTGGTTTTTTTCTCTTCCCTGGCTGTGGCCAAGTATGTTTTCCCCTCTTCCTTGGAGCTTACACCAAGAATGCTGCCTTTCCTCTACGTGGCTCAGTAATTACCTTCTTGATCCTTTGTGTATCTTCTCCTCAGTTCTGCTTCTGAGCCATCCTGCCCATTCTCCGAACTCCCCTGTATTCTGCCTGCATAGAGCAGCCCATGTAGGCCTTTTCTAAAAAAAGAGCTTAATTGCTAATCACTCTGAGGGGAAATAAAGAGAATAATTTAAAAAAATAACAAACAGGAGGAAGTTTCAAAGATTCAATAATCTTGCCGAATTGTTTCCCCTATTAAGGTATTTGAAAGACACACACAATCAAAAGAAACATTTTTCCCCAAAGACCTTGCTTTAATTTTATTTAAATACTGAAGCAACTTAGGGTGCTAAAATAATTTAAATTCACTTTTTGCTTAACTCTGTAACATTTTGTTTTGAGCATTTTGCTTTCTTAGATTTTGAGAATATGCTTTTGAGTCTTTCCAATATTTCATTTTAGTTTTCCCATAACTTATCTAACTATTACCCTGGTGTTACAATTTTGGTTATCTATAATTTTTATTATAAATAACATCATGATGAATTCCCTTGTGATATTTAACCACATCTTTGATTTTTTCCTTAAATGAGATTCCTGGAAATAAGATTATTAAAGCATACAAATATTTTTTATTACAAATTTATTTCTTTTTCCTCATTATTATAACATTTTTTGGAAAATGCAGAAAATACTAGAAGAGAATAAATATAATTTATGAAGTCACTACACAGAGATAGTATTAACTTACCATGTTGTTGAGTATTTTTCTTTTTACATATACATATACTTTAACATAGTAATTACAAAGACACTTTAATCATTATTCACTTTAAAATACTTCTCAACATAACTTAATAATATTATTAAAAATGTTAAATGATGGTATTATTATATGGAGGGACACTATAATTCATTAGTGCCCCATTGTCAGACATTTAGATGGTTTCCAACTTAATGCTATTATAATTAACTCTTATACATAAATCTCAGTGTATATATCTGATGCAGATGTGAGGTGCCCATGTTTACAGGGGCATTTTTAAAGGGATAACTTAACTATTTGGACACATGGGCATCCATTTGTGCTCTTGCCTGGACACTGCTGATGATAGGGGCTGGTCTGCTGACAAGCCTCAGATATTTAATTCCAGATGTGGAAAAGCCTGGGGAAAAGGCAATTAGAAAAATGAGAAGATGCTACATCATTTGTGACTTTTTCTTTTCTCTCATTCTGGTAGAATGCAAACAGCAGCAAAAATCTCAGGTTGGGTAGCCAGCGGTACAATCTGGCAACTCACTAGGAATAGATGTGTTCAAGGAAGAAAAGGTGAGATCATACTGTAGATGCAGAGTTCTTGCGTGGCGACAGGCACTCAGTAGATAGTTGTCTTTCCTGAGAAGGCGAAGGGCTAGGCACGTTTACATATCCGGGCAAAAACACCTTTAAGCAGCAGTAAAACCTAAAGGAAAGAAGCACACCAGCACATGCGTATGAAGGAAAGTTTTATGCAGTTTTTTTGTGTGAAAGACAAGCCCAGGGGTTTTGTTTTCTCTTGTTTACATAGGAAAATCACAGACAGCGGCTTCCCAAGAGACTGTGTTCTGTTAGCCACTGTCTGCCCCTAATAGCTACAAGACATGCTCTTCCTCCCACAGCTGCGGCAGAGCCTGCTTCTGCAGGGTCTCTGATGGGGAAGAACTGAGCTGTTTAGGGTTGAACTGCCCACCTACTGTTAAGTAATGTTCTGTCTCCAGCACAGTATTTCCACTCAGGAAAATGTGCTGTGCACTTGGCGGCCGCATTTACTAAGCATCTGCTTTACAAGCCTGTACTGCAGCTCCAAGGCCCAGCTCCAAACTGGCAAGAGGTCTCCAAAGACTTTGCTGCTGTTAGGAGGCAGACCAGAGTTGGGTTGGGGTAGGGTTGGAAGCTAGTCTACTAGGAGGTCTGGTGGAATCCATTAGGAGAGTGAAGTGGGGGAGCCCATCAGTGGATGATTGCCTCGCCTACAGCAGCCCCATCTCACGTACTCCCGAGTTATTCAAGCCACAGTGGGTCTGGAGAATGGGCCCTGCTGCAGTATTCAGCTGGAAAGTAGTCGATTTTTGTTACGGGCTTCTTAGAATCCAAGCTAAAGCCACAGTTTCCTTAATAGTTTTCCAATAGCACTGCATCTCTTATTAAAAAGTACAGTTAATCTCTACCCTTCCCCCCCCATAATGTCAAAAAAGAAATGTGTTTCTGATAATAAATGCTCCTTTTGCTGTGCAGCTATATTTCGTCAAGACTGTGGTTAGGAAATTGCTACTGCACAAAACATAAAACTGAGCAATGAAACCTGAGACATGTGCCTTCTATAATTTGCTACTAATTGATACAATTATTATCTACCATCAAAAAACACGAAAACAGCTCCTCCAATAGAGATCACACCAACTTCTACCACATCCCCCCCCCCCCCCCCCCGCCCCAATACAGCACCAAAACCGTTAAGTTTCCTGGAGAAATTTGCTTCCAAGTAACTCTTGGATCACAAATTTCCTTTGAAAATGATGCTTATATTCCCAAAGAACCTTTAGGTTGTATGGTGATAGATTATCTGGAGTGCTCAACCACGCTGATGTGCAGGAGGCAGAAACCTGGATCCAGCAACAGTATGGAGAATAAAATTACTTGCATTCCTATCCCGTAAGAAGTCTTCTGAGCATAACTTAATTAATATTGATTATGGTCATTAAAAAAACTAACACACTTTTAAAAATTCATAATTAAAGAAAAATACAT
This sequence comes from Eulemur rufifrons, assembly GCF_041146395.1. Classification (NCBI taxonomy): domain Eukaryota; kingdom Metazoa; phylum Chordata; class Mammalia; order Primates; family Lemuridae; genus Eulemur; species Eulemur rufifrons. Next base: position 66,525,458 of record NC_090983.1, on the reverse strand, counting down.
AAATTTACCACCCTAACCATTTTTAAATGTACAGTTTAATAGTAAGTATATTCATACATATAGGAGGATATATATGTATTTGTGTGTGTGTGTGTGTGTATAATTGGAGTTAAACAGATACCCAGAACTTTTTTATCTTGCAGAACTCAAACTTCCTACCCATTAAACAACTGTCCATTTCCCCCTCCCCCAACTCTTGTCAACCACTATTCTACTTTATGGTTCCATGAATTTAACTACGTTAGATGCCTCATATAAGTGAAATCATACAGTATTTGTCTTTTTTATGACTGGCTTATTTCACTGAACATAATACCCTCAATGTTTATCCATGTTGTGGGATGTGATAGGATTTCTTTCCTTTTTAAAGGCCGAATAATATTCCACTGTATGTATATGCCACACTGTGTTTACTCATTCATCTGTTGATGGATATTTAGATTGATTCCATCTCTCAGCTATTGTGAAGAATGTTGTTATGAGCATGGACATGCAAATATCTCTTCAAGGCCCTGCTTTCAACCCTTTTGGATATATAACCAGAGGTGAGATTGCTAGATCATATGGTAATTCAATTTTTAATCTTTTAAGGAACCAGCGTTCTGTTTTTTATAGCAGTTGCACCATTTACAATCCCACCAACAGTGCACGGGAGTTCCAATTTCTCTGCATCCTCACTAACATTTGTTATTTTCTGAAAAACTAACAGGTCTTAAAAAACCAACAAATACCTTTTTTTCCTTGATGTCAGTTGAGAAAAGGTTACTTAATCAGTCCTTTCCATTAAGACTCTCTTTTAGTGTCTTTGGTATTTATCGAGTACTTTGCAGGATTCAAGTTATTTCATAAAGGGTCCACCTTGTGCAGAAGTTTATGGGTGATTTATGTTAGCAAAAATATTCTTGTGATAGAATAGATAAAATATTCTTGTGAACTAGAAACACAGCCTAATACTGTTGGTGAGTTTCTGCCATTTTATTTTCAAAAACTGAGTTCGGAAAACCAATGCTGTGGGTCTAGGTCTTGATTACTCTGGCCCATCCCTGCTTTCTGTGGCATTTGATTGAGATTAGTTCAGTCAACCTTGACGATTGCTAAGCTTTGTCTCTAATCCCGGAGACAGACAGAGGATTTCTCAATAATTATGTGTTGAGATGACTCCCTTCTCCCCTCACCCCACCAGCTGAATCAGGTGGTGAATGTTTTAGGCACAGGCCCAATCCTCTTCAATTTTCTCCTCTGAACAAAAAGGAGGGCCCAGGAAGAATGAGTGACTAGACTTTGCAACTGCTCATTATGGGGCCATCTATTATGCTTTTTAGTATGCAGTATGTTAATAAGCCAGATATGATGGCAGAGGGTCTGTAACTAATCTACCGTAATAAATAAGAGTAATGGCAGTGGTCCTAGTATAGTCTATGTATGTAATGTGCTGCTTGCAAAGTGTGACATTTTAAATAAACTTTAGTCTTGAGGTATTTAAAAAAACATAAAGGCCGTAATGAAATATAGAGCACAACATTGGTTGACACAGCAATTCCTGCCTCCCAAGATCCCGCTAAATAACCAGCGCTTAAATCTTTATCTTGAAATATACAGCTCTTCTATGATTTTAAGTGAGTTGTAAAACTTTTATGGAGTGTGCCCTAACTTTATTTAAAAAATATTCTCCACTTTTATAGCAAAGGTGACCCAGAAGTACCTTGTGAATAAAAGAATAACATATTTAAGCTATTAAATTCACCTCTCTGGACAATACAGAAGCCTTCCTGGTACTTATCTCTCTCCTGGATGGGAGTAGGAACGGGGAAGAATCTTGAATTGGCTATTTACCCAAAACTTAACTGATTTTAACTCTAGAAGTAGAAGAGTTTTAACTCAAATGGGCACACAAAATTTCTGCTACCAAGTTGCAATAAGGATTCAAAAGCTAAATCTAGCTGTTACAGAAACATAAAGTCAAATCGTTGTACACTTGAGTGTTGAAATTGTGAAAAGTTCATATCCCCAATACCTGGTTTATGCAATTATTACTTTTTGGACACCCAACTCTGTAAGCTGATTTAGGCCTGTGGGATGAATTCATTCCCACATGTGGAAACTAAATTTAAGTCCAAAAACTAATTAAGATACTCAAGTGCTTTTTATTTATTGCCAAATTTCACCACTGAGTTACAATTCTCTGATCATATCAAGCTCTTATACATTTCTCAATGAAGCGCAATTTATTTTCTACCTTTCTTATTTATTCTTTTTGGGCTTATGTATTTTGAAAATAGTTGTAGTCTATTAAGTATATATGTTTTAAATACATATTTATATATATAAATACACAGTTTGGCCTTCAGCTTAAGACACTATGTGGAACCTCATTTTAAACCTAATGATAATTAATAGTGTTCATAAAATGAGACAACGACTGATTCATCTATTGATTTCTTCACTTTCCCCCTGAAGATACTTAGAATAGCAAGATTGTATCATAGCCAGTGAAAAGCATTCATTAAGCAGCCCGTCATATGTGGTACCATATTAAGTGCTATCCAAGGGATACTAGTTTTAGTCACTAAATAAAAGTTCTGTTTCCTGTGAAGTCCCATGAAATGGCTACACTTCCAAAAATATTTAGTAAGAATGCACTTGTTTATAGAATTCAGAGATCTTGTTAAGACTGTTTGGATTGTGCTAATATTTTCGGTTCCAACATTTACAGAGAGCAGTGAAAGTGGCACTTGTGTCTTTTTTTCTCACTAGGAATCCACTGAGTAAGCATGAGCTTTCTTTTTATCTGTACTCAATTCTCGTCTCTTTCTCCTCCTTTCTTTTCTCTCGGCCTCCGGCCTCAGTTTCTAAGGGAAGAGGCCCAGGGGAGTCCGGACCAGGACAGGCGTAAAGAGCAGGCTGCAGCCGGAGGGCAGGGGTGCGGCTGCTGCCCGGGGGTCTGTGTGCGTGTGTTGGGGGGTGGGTGCTGCTCCACTTCTCTGCTGGGAAAGCGGGTGGGGAGTGAGGACGGACACCCTTTGCTTCAGGTGATGTTAGGTGACCAGTAGGTGTCTGTAGGAGGGTCAAGTTTCAGGGGAGGGAGAAAGGGTGTCCTTTCCCTTTTGCCAGTAGACCCTTCCATTCCCGTCATACTTGCCCAAGGAGAAGGAGATAGAAGGATCCGAGAAGAGAGGGAAAGAGAAGGCAAAGAGGGGACAAGCCAGTGGGATATGAAACGAGGCAGGAGAGAGAAGAGGGGAGGAAGCTGGGGAGACGGCAGGCTCCAGCATTGGGGGAGGGAGCTGGGGAGTAGGGTGGGCTGGGCAGGCCGGGAGGCCCCTCGGTTGGGGGGGACGAGAATGCTCAGACGGCCACTCTCAGTGGGCACCGCCCCGCTGTTCACGCCCGTCCTTTGCTGCCTGCCGTCACAGTCTGAGAACAGTCATGCCGTCACATTGCTTTAAAAAATTATCGAACAGGCTCTGCAGTGAGGGCCTATATTGGTAATTTCTCAACAATTTTTATCTTCCAAAGTGGGAGGAAATACATCCTCCGACACACACACATACATACACGGAAATTCTATCTTAATGTCATATGAATCAAATGCATAATTTATTTTACAAATATCCTTGTAGCTTTCCATTTATGTGTACACCACTATAATTTTTTGAAAGACTATTTCAAAGGGCTAGCATGAAAGAGCGTTTTGGAGTGATGGATCTGTATCCTGAAGGTGGCTACATAAATCCATGTAAAGTGTTACAATTCATACAAATATACACTAAGAGGAAAAAGCCAATTTCACTGTATTATAATTTTTTAAAATAAAATAAAACAAAACATTATACTGCCACAAAACAAAACAAAAAAACAAACAAACAAAAAAAACCCCAGCTTCCTTATAGATCCAAGCTCGCTCTCTCTCTCTTTAATTATTAACAGCACAAAGGCTAAGGCGATTGTTGAGCAGAGAGTAGATTTACTTGAATGGCCCAGACTTGCTCTATTAAAACATTAATGCATTAAACCACGGTTGTTAAACAGGGCTTGTTAAAACACTTGCTGTGGACTTCCCCAAAAGTCACTTCCCTTGAGGAGCCAGTGTTTTCAGAGTGTTTGAATGAACTAAAATTCGGGTCTGTGTTCCTCTCCTTAGGACTTTGCTGTCTGGCTGTCTTTGAGCATCAGTGGTCCTCTTTTGCAAAGTGGGGTTTTGTTCCTGTTCTTTCTTCAGAAGGGCTGGTATGAGGATCCCTCAGCTGAGGTCCAAGGAAAAGAGTTCTGTAAACTGCACCGTGCAAACCAAATACGGGGATATGACAGACTGGATGTCAGGGTGGAGCTGGCATCTCTGCCCCTTTGCTGAAAGGAGAAACAGAAAAGGAGAAATTGGTTTTCTGTTAGTTCCCCAGGATGCTCCCAAGCACACTCTAAATAGCCCACTGCTCACACTCCCTGGTTTCCCATGACGAAGGACCGATGCCACACGGATGACACTGGAGAGCTGGAGAAACCTACAGAAGCAGAGATGAAAAGCCTCCAGGCGCGGGGCTGGAGTGGACACGCCACACTCGAGTTGTTTGTTTACAGCTGGCAACCGTCTGATCGGTGCTCAAGGATGCCCAACGCGACCCCTGTGGACCAGAGACCGGTGAGATAGCATAAATAAGTGCAGCAGCTTAAGGTAAAAATTCCAAGGCCCTCTTGGTCCATTTTTCTTTTTTCAATTTTTACTAAAGACATGATCACAGAAAAATGTTTCTCAACCGTAGGGAAAGCGTAAGTGCAATGGAAAATGGAAGCGGATGCTCGGCCTCAGAGAAAGTAAAGAAAGATGAGAATATGGGATAGAGGGGGCAGCTGCCACTTGGCTACAGACGAGGGGTTCTTAACCTCTGTGGGCTGTGGACCACTCTGGCAGTCTGGTGACGCCTGTGGATCTTTTCTCAAGATAATGCTTTTAAATAAAATAAAATACATAGGATTACAAAGGAAACTGTTTATATCAAAATACAGGGGTCCCATAGACCTAGGTTAAAAACTGTTGTCTCTGTGCAGTATTAGGGGTCTTGTGCTGCTAAATACTTTTATTTTCCAAGAAAAGCTAAAAATCCTAATTTTTAAAGGAAGTTTTCTGATTTTTTTTTTTTTTTTTTTTTTGAGACAGGGTCTCACTCTGTCACTCCTGCTATAGTGCAGTAATGGCATCATAGCTCACTGCAACCTCAAACTCCTGGGCTCAAGCGATCTCTTGCCCCAGCATCCTGAGTTGCTGGGACTACAGGTGCGCACCACCATGCCCAGGTAATTTTTAAATTTTTTGCAGAAACAGGGTCTCGCTCTTGCTTAGGCTGGTCTGGAACTCCAGAGTTCAAGTGATCCTCCCACCTCGGCCTCCCAGACTACTAGGATTATAGGCATGAGCCACCATGCCTGGCCTTATTTTTAAGTGTTAACATAAAGTTTTTTTTTACTAAGCACATATCTGTTGGTTTTGGCTGCTGGTCTAATATTGAAACTCCATATTAAGATACCAGGGGACTCTTAGTAAACAAGGAAATGTGACAATGCTAGATGGTTTCAACACATAAGACTAGGGACAGTGTCATGGCCAAATCAGGGAAAGCCTAACACATGGCTATCATGGCTATTTGTCCAGTGGAAGAGGACAAAAACATGGCAGAGAAGAAACAAGTATCTTATGTGCTTGGGCTCAAGTTCATTACAAGGCTACTCATTATTTTCCTTCCTTCAGGATTTTAATTTTAGGATCCCACCCTCCCCTATGATTTCCTATGAAGATATTTAGATAGGTTTATTACAGTTTGGCTTTGGAATTTAAGATTTTTAATTTGCTTTCATCACTTCTTTTCTTTCCTTTTTTTTGGGGGGGTGGGGACAGAATCTCACTCTGTCTGGGTAGAGTTTCAGTGGCTTCATCGTAGCTCACTGCAACCTCAAAATCCTGGGGTTAAGCGATCCTCCTGCCTCAGCCTCCAGAATAGCTGGGACTATACTACCATGCCCAGCTAATTTTTCTATTTTTAGTAGAGATGAGGTCTCACTCTTGCTCAGGCTCAAACTCCTGAACTCAAGCCATCCTCCCACCTCAACCTCCCAGAGTGCTAGGATTACCGGTGTGAGCCACCGTGCATGGCCACTTCTTTTCCAATAACTTTTAGAAAATGACCTATTCACCTTGGTGGAAAGAGGAGAGAACTAGTGTTATGCTATCAACATAGACAGTTACTATGTGGGAATACATCGAAGAAAAAACAGAGAGAAAGTCCCTATTTCGGTGAAAATTTCTTCAATTCTTCATCTCTATGAAGGGTTTTTACCTGTTCTGAGCATAACTGGAATTAGGTAAAGTCAGATAATCATCATTTCAAGTAATTAGAAAATATATTGATCTCAAAAATGTCATGGAATCTATATACATTTACTGACAAATGGGTCCCCACATTCCAATAAGTGGAAGTCATACCATGAGGTCAGTAAATTGTTTGTTTGTTTTTTTTAATAAAGTCCATGAAGTGTTTAGGGATGACTTTTCCTGATGACTGGCTTCTAAATTTTTTGACCACTATGGATAGTAAAGAAGTCTATTTTTACACCCCAACTATATATGACAAAAGTTCCATGAAACTGTACTTGCTCTTACTAAGAGACATGTTTTCTAATGTATTCAGTTGTGTTCCACTTCATTTAAAAATATTGGTCTGAATCCACTAAATTGATTCACAACCCAATAATTGATTTCACTAACCTGCACTTCAGTGAACAATGTCATGATCAGCCACCATGCTTCTTCTCCCTAGACATGGCCTCTGTTTCTAGGTGCTCCCCAAAATGCCCCAGCATCCAGAGACTGGCCTAGGTCCTTATTTCCTCATCCAGGCTTGTGCAAAGAAGAGGTGTGGCGGCTCTGTACAATAGTCAGCCTCCATTCCCTGAATTCCTTAATCTATTCATTCACTCATCTTTTTCATTCCTAGAGTCATTCATTCAAGGAAACATTTATTGAATATTCAATATGTGGCAGCCACAAGTCTTACATCTAGGGCTACAGGCATAAAAACAGATGATTATAATGTTACACGGAAGAACTCATCTGGGTGTGCACAAGGAGTGATGGAGTTGCAAACGAGTGGCACCTGGTGACAGTGGACAGTGACTTTGAAAGGATAAAAAGGGTGATCTGGGAGAATTCTCCAGCTAGACAATCTCCTGCAGGCATCTCAGCACCCTCCAAAATTAGTGCTCCAGCAGCAGTGGGTCAGAGAGCAGAGGTCTGGTTGCGGGGAGAGGTTTGTGATGACGGGGTGTGCTGAAGTCTTTGGAGAACAGTGGGGCTGGGTGGGGAGGGTGTGATGATGTCATGGGGTTGTTGTTAGGGTGGGGATTTGGAGGACTCTCAGCCCAGTGCTCTTTCACCCCCAACACAGAGAGTTGACATTGCCAAAGTTTGTTGTTTCCATGTTGACAGAGGATCTCACCTCTCACTGTGGCACTCCCTAAGAATTGCTTACTGCAAACAGCAAAGGCTTAATCGTAAACGTGGAATATAGAACTCTAAAAAATCACCTCTCATGAAGAGCCTCTTCTCCCTCGGAAAGCTCAAAATGATATCACAGAATGTCAGAGTGGAGAAGAAGCTAAGTGATAGTGATCTCACCAATTCCCTCTGCAGTGAAGACACCTGAAGCCGCTGACCTGCCCAAGTCCGCACGTGTGGCTAGTGGGAGGGCCAGGCCTGGAAGCTGCTCTCCTGCCTTTCACAGTGGCCTGGGATGTGGAGCTTCTGGGATGGGGTGGACAGGGCGGGGAGGACTGGGTCGCCTGCCAGGGAGTCTCTCCTTCTGTCTCTAATTGCCTTTTGCTGCTTGCTGTGGAGGTCAGAGGGAGGCGCTGTGCACAAGCAGGCCACTGTTGGTAAATGTAGGCTTCTTGTTTGGAGGGTTTGGTCAAAGTTGACAGGTCACTGGGGTCTTCCATGGAGTCTCCCTTGTTCAAGCAGCAAACATGTGCTTTGGCAAGGGCTTTTGAGAATTGCTGCATTGGTCTCTTGAGCTCTCTTCAGCTCCAGATGCCTGCCTTCACAGAGCCTGGGGGAGATTGCTGAGGGTCAAAGGTATCTAATGTACTAGAGCTCTAATTTCTTCCCTTTGTAGCCTAAAATGCAGCATTGTTACAACTTTAATGTGCATTAAAAAATCACCTGAGGGGCTGGGTGTGGTGGCTCACACCTGTAATTCCAGCACTTTGGAAGGCTAAGGTGGGAGGATCACCTGAGGCTGGAAGTTGGAGACGAGCCTGGGCAACATAGTGAGATCCCATCTCTACAAAAATTTTAAAAATAGCCACATGTGGTAGTGGATGCCTGTAGTTCCAGCTACTCAGGAGGTTGGGGCAGGAGGATTGCTTGAGCCCAGGAGTTTGAGGCTGAAGTGATCTATGATTGCACCACTGCATTCCAGCTTGGGTGACAGAATGAGACCCTGTCCAAAAAAAAGTCACTTGAGAAACGTGTTAAAAGTGCAAATCACAGGACCTATGCCTATACATCCCAATTCTTAGGTCTTGGTGGGGGGAACCTCAGAAATCTACATTTTTTATATCTTCTTCAAGAATTCTGATATAGGTATCCTTTGGAGTGCATTTAAAAACAGTTTTTACTTTTTATTTTTAAAGAGATGGGGGTCTTGCTATGTTGCCCAGGCTGGTCTCGGACTCATGGGCTCAAGTGATCTTCCTATCTCAGTCTCATGAGTAGCTGGGATTACAGCTCTGTGAGCCACTGCAGCTGGTTCCACATTTTTAAAACATAGGGATTAGAACATACAGCGTTGGAATAAGACAAAGACCTGGGCTCCCTGGAAGGTTGTTTCTTCTCCAGACTGAAACTTAGCTTAAGGACCAGAGTCTTCTCCGAACTAAAGCACTGAGACCACTTAGAATAGCTTCCTTTTCCTCCACCTGCCAGGATATCTTCACAAATTGATCTGCGGAGGAGCAGGATTGGGATATGAGCTGCACAGGAAAAGACAATATTGGAAATCATTTAATTTCATTAGCAGTTGGGTCCCAATCTCTAGGAAAAACCAGTTCTACGTGGCAGTTTCCACGGTGGCCACTAGGTGGCAACCTTCTGCATCAATTTGAAGAGCTCAGCCCGTTACCATCTTTATCTTATTTTCAATATTAACTACGTCATTAGTTTTAAAAGTGAGCATTAATCTTAAAAAGATGCAAGAAGATGATAGTTTTCACAGGACAGCCTTCAAATTCGCATTTCAATCAAATACTGACATGCAATAGATGGAGGAATTTAGTGAGACTTCCTCATCAGACCCGGGGTGGGGAGGGGGGAGGAATCTGTTTGAGCAAAGGCCGTATGTAGTCTTTGCAAAATGAAAAATGTCACTCAAAAAAAGTGTTTTAAAATTGTTTTGAGAAGTTGGGTTTTTGGAGAACTAGCAGGTAAATTTGGGCATTAAAAAATAGAAAAATCATCATCTGGTAAAATTTCCTTTTTCTTGGTATACAGTCGGGATCAGAAAATGAAAAAGAAACAGAGAGGGGGGAAAAAAAGCTCTGGATAAATGTAATAACACCAGGGCAGTTGTAGAGCAAAAACGATAGCAGAGCTGCGGCTTGGCTGGCGCAGACCTGAGCCTTTATTCCCGGCAAATGCATGTGCCGCGCAGACGTGACCCTAATTGCCCTGCAGGCCTGCAGGTGAGGGAAGCCAAGTGGGCTGAGAGCAGGGTGCAGCAGGCCTCGAGGACTGACCACAACGCAACTTCAAGCCAAGCAGTACAGCCTTGAACTTCCGGGAGACCAAGCCATTGGCAAGGTCACTGCAGGCTGTGACCTCAAGGACAGAGCAGCCAGTGGTTGGGGTTTACAGTGAGGCCAAGGGCACCATTCCATAGGGATAGGCTGCAAAATATAGCAAAAGCCTCTGACCAGCAGAGAGTGCTGGGGACAGAGTTGCTGGTCACTTAGTGGGCTTGGGGCCATATGTACATGCATCTGTGCACACTTAGTGCAGGGAGCAAGCCCTGGCCAGAGCCTCCCTCACACTATAGGCATCCCCTGATTCGCTTGAATGCAAGGACAAATGTGCCTACAGGGGTCAGTAGAAGGGGGTGTGGAGGGGTAAAAATCCATCCCCGTTTTCCAAGGGCATTTGGGAACTTGGCCTCACATCCTACCCGCTCGTTTCAGCTTCATCTGGAAGAAGGGACGCTGCAAGGCAAGAGGACATCACTGAAGGAGGCAGGGGGCCGCCGGGACATGGAAGGTGACAAGGAAGTACGACAGCGCCACAGCTGAGGCCTTCCTCTCTGCCCCTCCTCGTGCTGTCTGTCAGGATAGGGAGTGGCAGGAGGGGGAAGGCTCTTGTCAAGAAGAGTGACAGGAGAGCTGAGGGGGCCTGTTTTCTTAGAGATTTGGGGAGTGTGGGAGAGATTCCTGAGACATTTCTCTTCTTTCCTCTTATCTTCACAGAACAGCATCTGGGATTGTAAATTCCAGGGGCATTGCCCTTGTTTCTAGAAACACGCCTTCAGCTCTCAAGGAGAAAGTAGGACAGCGTGGGGCCTTGACAAAGGCCTCAAGGTCCTGGTTGTTTTGAGGGACAGCTGCCCTTTGGTTGTTCTCTGTTCGGGCCAGCTCACTGCAGGGAAAATCAGACAAGAGCTTGGGCGGAGCGCAGGACTGATGTTTCCTCGGCAAGAATAAGGGTCTCTCTAGGACCGTAATCCATGGGGACCGTCTCTGTGCCGCTGGGTTGGAGGAGACGCTTATATGGCTGAGGAGAAGGGATATTTCATAGGTCGTCCCCTTGGCCAGACCCTTTTTTTCTTCATGGCATTACCTGTGGCTCCAGGCAGACGGGCCGCCCAGAGCTGGACACACAGAGAGAGCTCAGACCCTCCGACTGCCATGAGACTGCTGGGTCATGTGAGACGTGAAATATAGCAGGACACACGCAGGCAAGCTGTCTATTTAATGAGCCTCTAAATTAAAACCATATTCCACAACGAGTGTGACAAATGCCTTATCTTTAGGGTATGTGTCTCACTGACGGGGCTGATGGAGTTATGCTCACACAGTCAACTCTCAGCGCCAGGAAAGGAGAAATGTAGAGGGGGTTAGCTTTAAGAAGCAACTTTTGGATGTTTTTGCTCATTTTTACATTGCATGGTAGGTTTCATGTTTGGAGATGAGGTTTCTGACCCACCAGAGGCGCATTGGTGCTCAGAGTGGGGGTGCAGCGTGGGGGTGGGTGTGCATGGATGTGTCCACTCTCCGGGTTGGTCCCTGCATAGCGGTGAGTGTGGGGACGAGTCAGGCCACCCGAGGAGCGCGAGGAAGGTTCGCCCAGGGGCTGGGACAGCCCAGCACTCTCAGCTGCCCATACCCGCTCACCCACCCTCCTCCTACATACACACTCGCTTGCAAGAGACTCAGTAGGAAATAAATTTTACCTTAAACGAGACATCACTGTAAGTCTAAATGGTTCAACCATAGAGTAAGTAATAAAGACAATTCCTCTCCAAATATTTAGGGATATTAAACTAAATATTTAGTTTAAATGAACAATAAACTAAATGCACTGCTCTCAGATCAAAGGAGCACTTTTTACCTGAGTTACTTGTAATTAGATTTTTTAAAAAATAATGATTGCTTAAGAAAATAATGTTTCCTTTGAAGCAGATGCTATGTTGACTGGTAGTCACAGTTCCAGAATCTTAGACATTTTATTATAATATCACTTTAGGTAATTAGCTGCATTGCTATGATTTCCAGCTACTGTGGCTTTGAGTTCCATGTGGCTGCCATGGAGATACCGGCCTCGCAGGAAACTTGCTGAACAGCCAATATGGCGAATGCCTCGACAAGGCCACAGAATCACAGTGTGTAGTATGCTCCTTGCTGCAAGTACAGTGACCGTATAATTTATTGTCCAAATGGGAACGTTTTTGAGACTAAAAAGAGGCACAATTAATATTAATGATTACTCCAGAAAACATGTAAACTGGGCCCTCCTTATCTGTATGGCAAGCTTTTTCTTCAAAAACCTTTCACAAAAGGGAGACATAGATATAAAAATGGATACAGATATAAATAGCAATATTATTCAAGTCCTCATGGAGTTTCTCATATTCTAGGTCATTCCAGGTCCTTTTTAAAAAAAAAAAAAAAAACAACCAATAACAACAATAAGACACTCTTTAGAAAAGATATATTCCCTGAAATGATTCCATCACTGCTAGTTTTACATTTTTATATAGAGCAGCCAATGAAGATGAGCTTTAAAAAGGAGACATAGAAATTTGACACAGATTTAGCAATTATTCCTTAGGGTATTCTCTCAAACTTCAGGAAAGCGGTTGTATTGTCATCTTGTAGGATGAACGGGAACTCTGCCGCTATGAAAGTTTACGATTGCAAAAAGTGCTGTGTGTTAACTGAAGAGTGAAGATGCTCTGGGCAACTTGATAAAAGATCAAAAAAATTGGCCATTGTAATGAAAGAGACAATGAAGATGGAAAATATATTTGGAGAATAAATAAAATAATTCTGAAATATGAGAGTAGAAAAAAATTTTAAGTTAAATATTATTTTATGTAATACATGATTTTCAATATCAATATATAATTTAACTAAAAAATTAAATATTATGAGTAGACACTTGAATATTTCATTCATATCCCTAAAAGTTTATGTATTCAAATTGGCCAAAACCTTTTTCCTTTGGATGCTCTCCCAGGGAGGGATGTGGGGTCATCTTCTATCTGGGTATATGTTGTATCACCATATAGATTCTCTTCTGTGTGGGTTTATAACGGCAGGCTCCTGGGGTCAAGGCTGGGAGAATAAAGGGTCCCCCCAACTTCCTATCTGGGCAGAAATTCATCAGAACTCCAGGTAACAGAGCAGGGCGTTGAGCCTGTGAGCTGAGTCTTCCTTAACTTGAGCCCAGCTGACGCCGGGTTGAGAGATAATGAATATGAGCAAGTCCTGAAGCTGTGTAGGGACAGCCAGGCTCACTGCATGGCCCAGGGGCAGTTCCTGTCCATCACACTTCTCTAAGCAGCCTTCAGACCTAAGCTAGTTTGATATTCAGGTGGCCTGGGGTATATTTATTAAAAGCGAGCCATGGAGTGGATCTGGGAAGAAGGCTCTGTCAGCCTGGTCTCCTCTGACCTCTCAGAAGCTCAGCATCTAGTTGGGGTAGTTAACCATCCTCTTGTACTAACCAGCTCTGCAATTTTAAACAAGTCCCTTCAGCTTTCCAAAGGAGTTTGATGTGTATCCTTCTAGAGCTGACTACCCTTTTGTCTCAGAAAAGAAAAAGTAAAAGGAGAGCAAAAGGTTAAAATAAAATAAATGTTATAGAAAATAAACACCTGGCCGGGCGCGGTGGCTCATGCCTGTAATCCTAGCACTCTGGGAGGCCGAGGCGGGTGGATCGCTCGAAGTCAGGAGTTCAAGACCAGCCTGAGCAAGAGCAAGACCCCGTCTCTACTAAAAAATAGAAAGAAATTATATGGACAACTAAAAATCTATATAGAAAAAATTAGCCGGGCATAGTGGCGCATGCCTGTAGTCCCAGCTACTCGGGAGGCTGAGGCAGTAGGATCGCTTAAGCCCAGGAGTCTGAGGTTGCTGTGAGCTAAGCTGACGCCACGGCACTCACTCTAGCCTGGGCAACAAAGTGAGACTCTGTCTCAACAAAAAAAAAAAAAAAGAAAAGAAAATAAACACCTAACAATTCAAAGGAAACAAAAGATCAGTGCAGGCTGGAGCGATTAGGGAAATCCTATATTTCTTACACTTTCATGACAAAAGGAAACCAGGCTCTCTCTTCCATTAGTTGTGGACTTTAGTTTCATGGATTGTAGGACAGGAAGTAAACTGAGGGTCTGGGAGGATTCATTTACCTGAGGTTAGATAGCTACATAAAAGGACGTCAATAACCAAAGAATAATCTCGCCTCCCGAACACTAAACCCATGTAAGGTGTTACTTGGCATGTTGAGGGGCTTGGGGAAAAGGAAATCAACTGTGCTGGTGGTCTTCATCTTAAATTGATGACTCCGTTCTCTTTGTCAGGCCCTTTACAGCACTGGAGAGATCTGAGCCCTGGGAGCAGGTCTAGGGAAGAGAGGGGAGTGCAGAGATGGGGGCAACCTGGGCTGCTGGAACATCTCCAGGGCACTGAGGCTACTTGGTGGAACCAGCTCCTTCTTAACATGGATCTGTAGAGATCTGGCCAGTGTCAGTTTGGGAGGCTTACAGCTTCAACACCCTTCATTCTCCAACTCGACGTATTTATCTTTCTGGTTTTTTCCACCTGAGAACTGGCTAATCAGTTATGTGGACTTCTTCGTAAAACCCACTCAAACCACAACTCTACCCTCAGAGGGCTATGAGATAAAACCAGGGAAGTAGAGTTCATGTCTGCTACAATCCAGGTGATTCCAATTCCCACACTTTGGGTTTTTTTTTAAAACTGGAATCCATTGGTTGGGTAAAATACTAGCTTTGTTTCTTTAAAAAGCAATTTCCTCTTGTATTAAGCAAAGATTGTTGGAATTCAATCACGATTGTGACCATCACAATTATCACCAAAAAAAATCCTCCCTCGAGCGCCCCCTCCCCTGGCTTTGCACGTATCACTCAGCGCGCACATCTTCACACGGCCGAATATTGTGCTCAGGTGTGGTCAGCACCTTCCATGACAGATACTGGCAACCGGAAAGTTCCCAGGAGAGAGCTACCTGGATGGTACAGGACCTGGAAACTGCAAAAATGAAGAACAAGAGAAAGAACTGGCCATGTCTGGTCTGGAGAAGAGAATCCTAACAAAAACTGAAAACTCAAAGCTGCTTGTAATGCAGAATTGGGGCCAGATATTGCTGATTTGGGCTTAGTAGAAATAAGAACTTAATAAAATGTAGAGTGACTTAATATTGGAGTGGGCTGGGATGAAGTCATGGACATCCGGTCACCAGAAATGTCCATGGAGAGACGGGGTGAGCATCTTTCAGGGATGCCATGTGGGGGACTCCCCCCTGGGCTCACTTGTGGTGGAAGGCTCTGGGTTTGAAGTGGGGATTCAAATAGGTATATGGCAGGGCGCCTGCCCCTGAGGACCCTACTGTCTTCCAGGAGAAAGGATGCCCAAGCAGAAACATAAGCAACAACCTAAGGCAGAACAGGACGCAGAACGGGGAGGGCGACACTGAGAGCTCCAGGTGGGGACACAGGGGAGGTGCTGAAACATGACAGGGACTGAGGACAACACAGGGGGAGACTCTAGGGCTGCAGTCAGAGCCATTGTGAACAGAGGATTGTGCTAGAACACTGAGTATGCCCAGGACAGAGACAAGGGTGTGTGAGAGGAGGGCTCAGAGAGATTAGAGATTACTATAAAGGCCAGATTCTGGAAATCCTTGAATTCTAGGTTACTGGAGTAAATCCTCTCCTGGTTTTTGAGTTGCTAAATAGCATTTCTTTTCATATCTGACAGGCAACGCAGGTTTCTTTGTGCAGGGCCTCAGGGAGGCCAAATGTTAGGGTAGAAAGCAAGTAACATCCTGGCATTTTCCTGACCTCTTTCATCACTGCAGGCTCTGGCCCGAACAGGCTTTTAAGGGAAATAGCACATTCTTTTCGGTTTGCCAATATCAGCCTACCCACCCCAAACCCGCAAAGCCTGCTGTGTAATTACCCCCAGGAGGCCAGAGGTCATTTAGAACAGCAAGTGTAGGCAACACCCAGCTATTAGAACTCAAATTTCAGAGTTCTCCCTAAATTCTGGCCTGAAGCATTTTGGGGATGGGAGGGGGCCCCAAAGGTGGGGGACCTTTGAGGTCAGTATTTCTTGCCTGAAATGAAGGTGTTTGGTTTCTGAGGGTGGCCTGGGCAGGCTGTGTTCCTGCAGGGAAGGGTGTAGCTCCACTCCCAGGGAGGCTGTCTCTCTGCAGTACTGGCCACAGGCCTGCTCTGGCCTCTCTGCCACCTCCTTGGAATGCTCACGGACACTCGCACACTCGCTGTTGTCCCTCCTACTGCATTTAGCTGGGCTCCTTGGGAGGGAAACTGAGATGAGACTCGGGGCTGCTCCTGTGACCCCAGATGGGATGGGTGGTTCAGACAGGGAGTGCAGAAGAGCAGCTTCTCCAGCAGAGATCTTCCAGAGAACCTGCGAGCAGCCAGCCAGCCACCTGGGAGGCCCTTTCCTGGAGAAAAGGAGAGGAGGCTGGGCAGTGGGCAGTCCAGCAGCTGGTGTCTGGGCAGGGCCATTCCTTGGGCAAGATGGCAGCAATAACCAGCTTGCTCTATACAAGATCTGCCTGCAAACAGCTGCCCCACATGTCATAATTTAAGGGGCCCCTAAAGCTCCCTGTTCCAAGTAGCTTCCATATTAGGCTATTCTCAGGTTAAAATATTACCATGAGTGGCCAGGCGCAGTGGCTCACACCTGTATTCCTAGCACTCTGGGAGGCCAAGGCAGAAGGACTGCTTGAGTTCAGGAGTTCGAGACCAGTCTGAGCAAGAGTGAGACCCCTGTCTCTACTAAAAATAGAAAAATTAGCCAAGCATCATGGTGCACGCCTATAGTCCCAGCTACTTGGGAGGTTGAGGCAGGAGGATTGCTTGAGCCCAGGAGTCTGAGGTTGCAGTAAGTTACAATGATGCCACTGCATTCTCCCTGGGGCAACAGAATGAGACTCTGTCTCAAAAAAAAAATAAATAAATAAAATAAATTAAAAAAAAATTACCATTAGGACAGATCCACTGGATTTTAGCATAAATCCCACCTGAGGTTCTCTTTTAAAATGCAATTTCACCAGGGTGCAATGAATTAGTTTACCGGCTCATTCTAACCTGCTAAGAGGAGTGCACTGCCCTGAAAGCATTAGGAATCAGAGAAGGAAGCCAAAAACAACAAAATATTATGAATTGAGACAGCAAAGAGTACCGAGGGCCACCTTTTCTTCTTTCAGGATTATCCCTGGGCCAACACAGACCCAGCCAAACAGCATCTCTGGGCTCTAGGGACCGGGAACCCAGGACAAGGCTCCACACTCTGAAGTGGATGTTTTTTCAAGCCAGCTTTATGCTCAGTCTCTCCAGGAGGGGAAAATACAGGACTTTAGGAGTTTGACCATCATCATCGATGCCAACCTTCCAACCTTGAACTGCTCTGCCTGGTGTTCCTGCTTGCATTTCTCCTGGCCTCTGTCTTTGCAGCTGGCTGGGGATTTTCAAATCTGTTCTCTGTGGGGAAGACGCATGTTTTCATGAGCAGACAGCACCCAGCAGGGCAGGGAAACTTCTCCATTCCCACCCCAGTGCAGAAGCCGATGTCCTGGCTCCCACCTCATGGGGAGAGCAAAGGTTTCTGCTCAGTCGCTTTCCAGAGAGGAGGAAACCGTCCAGCAGGTGTCAGTAAGTTCTAAGACGTGCGGAGAGCCGGGCTGGTAATCGAGTGTGCTCTTTTCCAAGCCAGCTTAGCATTCAAGGACCTCAGAGGGGAATGTGACTAACAGGAAGGTCTTGAGTGGTAGCGCTTCAAGAGGAGAGCAGGGAAGGGGAAATAGAGGTCCATTTCCTTCCAGAGAAGGACTGAGGTTTGTCATGACCCTGAGGATTCTAGGAAGTTTGTCCCGGAAACCCAGCCTAAAGATGCGTGGTGATTGACAAGGAAGAGGTGTGAGGCTCAGGCAGCAGTTCGTTATGTCTGGTCCTCTGCAGCAGGGCACGCTCCGGTTCTTCCCTTACCTACGAGGCGGCTTGTTCAAACCAGTGTTAGGATTCTCCTTCACATCGAATCAGGCCTCACTCTGGACTGTGGAAAGTCCAGAGCCACTCGAGCTGGGACTGCGGACCCGTTTCTGGCCTGGCATCAGATGGGGTTCTCTGGAAGATGTGAGGCAGAGGTGGGGAGAAGAACTCATTACTTTGCTACCTGCTCTTAGTTTGATCAGAATTTGTTAAAAGACTGCTATTTTCAGGTGCGGTACTAGAAACTACAGAGGATAATAGAGATGTAAGATGGGGTGCCTGAGTTTAAGGAGATCAGCACCTCAAAGTGGGCTCTAGTATTCAGTCATTGATCAGCATACTCTTCCAACCCTATTGTGCTGGATCCAACCAGAGGAACTGCCCCCCATCTGACAGGATCTTGATGACTTATCGCTTGGCACCACTGTACTACCATAGGCGTGGGCTTGTGGCCTGGGCTGGCCAAGCAGAGTCTACCCTTGCATTGCCATGTGGGCATTATCAGTTCCTTACAGCCAAAGGAGTGAAACTAATTCATAGATTGATGATACTTGATCTGCCAAACTATTTGACACTATATAAAAACCAGCATGTAATTCTCCATGGAAAGGATTGACTGGTCCAAAGATGTTCTTATTTTACAATGGAAACAGTTGTTCAAATACACAGGTGTTGAAACCAGTTTTCCTTGTTAAACAGCTATTATCCATACAAGCTACTTGAATAGATGTCTAGGAAGCTGATTTTCACCTTAAACCTACATTAATGAGTTCTAAGGGACAAGGATTATGTCAAATAGTCGGCCAAAAGTTACCAAGCACTGAGATGCTGTTGCTGCTCTGATATGTGAGTGTGAACTAAAATAAAATCTTAAGGCTCACCCCCCCACTAGCTGACTGAATGGACCCCCTCGTGGCCAAAGGAATATCCTAAAACTAAATTGCCTGCCAGGAGGAGGTCAGACATGCCTCATCATGCCCCCCTCCCTTCTTGAGGACATCATTTGTAACCCATTAACAGGCCTAAGGGTATGCAAGACAAACCTGCAGGTCCTCAATTTACACAACAAATACATGTCTGGTGGCTTGTCTCTGATAAACAGCTCCTTATGTTAAAAACAGTCCAAGCCTCTAGACAAAGCTTCATGTCTTTAACCAATTACAAGTCAAAGAATCCTTAAATCCACCTATAACCTGTAAGCCCCCACTTCAGGCCAAACCAATGTACGCCTCCCATGCATTGATTTATGACTTTACCTGTAACCCCCGTCTCCCTGAAATGTATGAAACCAAACTAACCCAACCACACCAAGTCTACTTGCTCAAGACTTCTTGAACACAGCTCTGGGTCATGATCCTCAAATTTGGCTCAGAATAAATCTCTTTAAAATTATTTTACAGAGTTTGGCTTTTTTTCTGTTAACATGAGTTTCTTGGGCAATAGAGGGGTCTTGAACCTAGACACTAAAAGAAACCAGGCTCCCAAGCTTGGAAAATAGAAGTGATCATTTAAAAAGGAAAATACCAGCTTTACTTCTTTAGTCTATAAAATCAGATACATTATCATTAAAGAAGAGCTAGGAAAAGTGCTTGCTGAGTTTCTTAAGCCATTCTCCAAGATTCATAGTGTCACACATACTGTTATTAAAGTTATATTTTATAATATACTGTTTTGCAGTTTTCTTTTTTAAAGGTATAACTTGAAAGACTTTCCCCTTGAGCCTGAAGAGCAGGGTTGGCAAAGACTCAGCTCATTCAGTGCTACTGTATCCCCATGTGCTTGGCAGAGATATCTAATGGATCCCAGCACACGTGCCTGCTGAGTCCAGGTATGGTCTTGTAATTGACCTCACTACACAGCTGTCAGCATCAGCGCTCATCACCAATCCATTAGTGCGGGCCTATTGTGTGCCATGAAAGATGAAAGCTATTTTTCGGCGTAAACCACAGCCAGTGGTGCCATTTTATGTACAGACTCTGAGCGGAAATTTTGCTAGCTCTTATCTGTTCATAAACTGGTGGACGTAAGGCCCAGAGAAACATACAACTTCAAAATCAATCAACTATAGATTGTGACACTGATGCTGTGAATATAAATGTTTATGGAAAGGCAGATGAAGATAAGACCAGTTACTTTTAAGTTCTCAACATGTCAGTTTCCTGTCCCTGTGGGAAGAAGATAAATATTCATTGAATAAATCAAAGAATGGTGAACCGTTGAAAGGGGGTGCAGTCAAAATTTCACATTTCCAAATGGGTTTTGCTTCACACTGACAGGTACCAGACAGACAGTCAAGGAGATCCCAAGGTCTTCTGTATGTTCTCTGAAAGAAAGTGATACATCTCCAGCAAAACACTGGCTCAGTCCAAAGTCTGCGGGAAGCTGAGAAAGTTTCCTATCTTCAAGTTCATTTATTTCTTGGAATCTCAGATCCATTCTTATCTCTGAGGGCCAAGCAGGTTCTAATTTGCCATAAAGGATAGGCATGCAACGATCCTCATAAGAGGGATATGTTAGTTTCCTAGGGCTATTGTAATAAAGTAGCACGAACTGGGGAGCTCAAAACAATAGAAGTTTATTCTCTTGTTGTTCCAAAGGCTACAAGTTCAAAATCAAGGTATCAGCAGAGTGGATTCCTTCTGAGGGCTCTGAGGGAGACTCTGTTCCACGCCTCTCTTTGGCTTCTGGTGGTGGCCAGCAGTCCTTGCCATTCCTGGGCTTGTCGCTGCATCACTCCGACCTCTGCCTCCCTCTCCGCTTGGTGTCCTCTCTGTGCGTCTGTCTTCACGTGACCATCTTTTTAATAAGGACACCAGTCATATTGGATTAAGGACCATCTGTACTCCAGTACAACCTCATCTTAATTAATCACATCTGCAACAGCCCTATTTCCAAACAAGTTCACATTCTGAGATACTGAGGGTTAAAATTTTGATCTTTTGTGGGGCGGGGATACGGTGCAATCCATAACACAAGGAGAAAATATCTGATCTCATCAAATAACGAATGTTGCCAAAGCATATAAAGTAAAAGATAGTTTAGATTTATGGTGGCATGTTTATGGGGCCTTAGAGAGAAACTAAAGCAGACTGGGTGAGGTGGCTCACGCCTGTAATCCCGGCACTCTGGGAGGCCAAGGCAGAAGGATCACTTGAGAGGAATGCAAGACCAGCCTGAGCAAGAGCGAGACCCTGTCTCTACAAAAAATAGAAAAATTCGTTGGGTGTGGTGGTGCATACCTGTAGTCCCAGCTACGTGGGAGGCTGAGGCAAGAGGATCCTTTGAGTCCAGCAGTTTGAGGTTGCAGTGAGTTATGATCATGCCACTGCATTCCAGCCTGGATTACAGAGCAAGATCCTATCCCCCCCAAAAAAAAGAAAGAAAAAGAAAAAAGAAAAGAAAAACAAAACACCAAAAACCAAAACACTAAGGCATCCAATAATGTATCCACAATGGATAGAAGTATTTCTGCTTTGTTATTTTTCCATCTCAGCTCTGATTAGAATGTCAGCAGTCACCTGAAGGACAAAGACTCTACATCCCATCACCAATCTCCAGAGCCATCTTATTTTCAGTTTCCCAAGTGTGAAGATGCGAGGGACACATAATTTAGTATTTGTATCAATAACACCAGTGTTCTGTATTTTATTCAGGTGGCTTCTCTCTCTTGGGCTTTCTACCTACCAGATTTTCAAAATGGCTTCAATACATGTAGAAACACAAAAACATATTCCACAGAGGTTAAAGTGATGTGAGGCTGATTTGTTAAAAGGGTTCTGTCTTTAGAATAACTGGATACTAAAATAGTTGATTTCAAAGAACCAGATTGATAACCCCACTTTGCACCAATAATGAGGACAACCAAAGTGAAGATACTTTGTTGCATGTATTTGCTAGTGTTTTTGTAATTTTTCACTGAACAAATGCTGGAATGATATATACATTTTATTATGCAGCAACAGTAGAGAGACAGCTAATATTTTTTTCCAGTTCAGTTATTCATATCTCAGCACTGCCGTAGAAAGAAGTCATTTCATTCTTTTTACTGCAGAGAAAGGAAAGAGTTTGTGCTGCTCTTCATCCTTGAGCTGGAACTGCCTGTGGCTAATGCCCATTTGCAAAACCACATTGGGAGAGAATTTTCTACTCTTTTTGCTTTCTGACCTCCCAGAAGACATCACTGTCAAATGTGGACATTAAAAACTTTATTGAGGGTTTCTATAAAGGTGGCAAGGAAAAAGAGAGGGCAGTATGTGTCCAGCACTTGGACTAGATTTAACTTTATCCCTGGGCACCAAGTCACCAAAACTAGTGTTATGTATAGACTCTCCCATAGGTTTCACTGGGGCATCCATAATGTTCCCCAGGGAGGAAATGCTTTCCCCCTAAGAGCTACAGAGATCGGCACACTGCGCGAAGGAGATCTAATCCATTCTGGCTGGTTGCACTAAGATACTCTCTGCTCCCAATTAAATGAATTATCTGGGTGATCTTCATAATTAATGGCAGAAGGCTTGAGCTGCCAAGACTGGCTGGAGCAAAAATACTTGGGTGTGTGGTTTAAGCCACAGTTGCTCTGTGGGTTTCCGAGGCTGGGGCAGGAAAGGGGGGTTGGGTGTCCATTGGGGTCAGCTTTCTCCATTAGCAATGGGCTCTAACTAAGCAGCAAACCCATGGGGTCTAGAAAGGGCTTTCAACTAGAAATTAGGAGATTGTGTTTCTGCTCAACCTCTGGCACTAGCAATCTGTGTCACATTGAGCAAGATTCTTCACCTCAGAATGACTAATCTCTACATCTGTAAAATGAGGCAGAAAACCAGATGGTGTTAGTTAGTATTTGTGGAGCAAATGCTGAATACCAGGCACTGTAGTAAGCATAATTCAATTAATCCTTATAACCAACTTTTTACAAAAATTAAGGTACAGAGAGGTTAAGTAACTTGCCCAAGGTCACACAGGTAGTAATTTTCAAAGACCAGGGGATCTTTAATCTCCCTCTCTACTGCAATTTTAATGGCTACTGCTGAGAATCAAGTGGAAGACTTGGTGTCCCAACTAAAGCTTAGGTTAATTTAGATTCTTGCTACTCCAAGTCCATGGGCTAACAGCATGGGAATCACCTGCTGTCTTTTTGGAAAGGCAGAATCTCAGCTCTCATTCCAAATCTGTTAATCAGAATCTGCATTTCTATCCAGATACCAACATGATTCATACACCTATAACGGTTTGAGAGACACTGATCTAAGGCCAACCAAAGGCCATGAGAATTGGAACCCTTGCAAGGAATTTCTGTTTCCTCTCATTTCTGGTAAGCTCTGAAGGTGCTAGACTGAGGTGCCAGGGAGGGGTGCTGTGCCTTCCTTCTGAAAGTTAGTTTTATGCCACTTGACTGTGTGAAGTGCTCTATGTTTCATCTTTTAATTTCTTACCCAAGTCATATGCTCCTGGCTTTCTGGCTTCCAAAAGGAAGCTTCCAGTAACCAGGAGAGCAGGAGTTAAAAATGATCTTTATGGGCTGACCGCAGGGGGGAGGCCATTATGAATGGATTAATGTATGTGCAGAATGAAATTCTCCAATGTCCTTTTGCAGGCAGGAGAAATTGCTGTTCTAACTCTCCAACTGGCTTCCCTCCTTTATTTAACAATGACTTCACACAAAAGCTTTCTATGGAAAGATAATTGGATTTCTAACTCTATTTGTTGAAAACTCACTTAACATTATAATGACCCTAGTTATATTGTTTGTATCAACTCGTGAGTAGTAAAGTACCCATTTCTGGATAAATATCTAGATTTTTGTACATACATCTAGCATTATCAAAGCAAGAAGGGAAAAAGAAGCCAGAAATAAAAATCCATTAATAAAAACAGATACCACATATGTCTTGCTGCACTACTCTTAAACGTGCTGGATAAATTTAGGTTTTCAACATCTGAGTGTTATTTTTATCTTACCTATGTATGTATTTGCTTAGTGTTTAATGACTGTGGTACTTTTGGCAAATGGGCCACCGAAGAAGAAGAATAGAGCCTGCTGTACCCATGACTGAAGTGCCAATTTAACTCAATCTAAAATGAATTAAACATACACTTTAACAGTGATCATCCCTCTCTTTCTCCCGATGGAGGTTGCAACAGAACCCTGCTTCCTGAACACGCTACACGTTCCCTGTGACGTTTTTAGTGCTGAAAACATTGGTTACATCATACTTTGCTATTTTTATTTGTAAAGAAATCTGGTGGATCCAGTAGAATAAGCCTTGATCTGGGGACAGAAGGTTGCGGTTGGAATCTGACCAATATCACCAGCCACATGGCTAAGGGTTAGTCACTGAACTTTCTAGAGACATAATTTTCTCATTTACAAAATAAGAGTATTTTCATTGCCTATGTAGTTGAAGTTAATATTTACTAATTTTGTAGTGCTGTTCAAAGCATCTCCCAGGGCCTCAATTTTCTTACCTGTAAAATGGTGCTAATAGCTGTTCAGTCTAACAGGGCAGTTGTAAGCAGGAAATGAAATAATATACGTGAAATAATAAAGAAACAGGTGGTCCTCATTATCCAAGGAGACTCTATATTAAAAGAAATTAAAACTATTATGTAAAACAAGAAGGAAAATTTCACAATAAATAGTATTTTTAAAAGTATTGATTGAATTTTATTGTTACAAATGCAAAGTATAAAAATAAGTTAGAATTTATCCTATATTTACAAGAATCTTATGGAATTGCAAAATTATTTGCTAATTTTAAGGATCATAAAATGAATCAAGTGTTGATTTTTGGCTTAACTTCACTGGCCAAGTTTTAAGACCTCCTTCACTTTGACTTTTGCTATGGTTATCAAGAGGGTCTTTTTGCAAAAATATTAAAGGACTTCACTCATTTTCTCAAGAGCCTCTTTTAATTCTCTGATATTTAAATCACTCTCTTTTGAAGCTCAAATTATGTCTTCCTCCAAGTCGGATGGAAGCCTGCATCTTTTGTAGGATATGCAGTTTCACTTTGTTGCAATCAATTTGCATTTGATTTTCATTGTGTTATTGACCTCATGGGAGTGTCCAACAAAGATCTGGATGCCATGTGTGAGGGTAGACACCAGCATAAGTGGGAAGTTATGATTAAATGGGAACTAATTATATAAGTGGTCAATTAATTAGTGGATCTTTTTCTGTCCTGAGAATTTTTGCTTCCCCACCCGATCTTGGAACTGCATAAATGGAGTTAATGAGTTCCCTCTCCTCGCCCCCATTGAAACTGTATACAATTCAATTCCCAAGAATTTGATTGGGGACCAAATTCTTAAAAATCAAATCATATTTCAAATGCCCTTGGATGGGAGACACTATTTTAAGGCATCTTTTGATGTTTCTGGAGGAAAATGGAAAACTAACCTAATCCCTGACTTAGTTTTACTTTTATAAATCTAGATTTCCAGGAATCACATTTCCTTACAGCAGGGTGCATCCACATTTCTTCAGTGAGTTGGGGGTCAGGTGACGTTGCCTTACTTCTCTCTTTGCACACAGGGGGCCAAGGGCACAACCATTTTGAAGTAGGCACAGGTGGGCCAGGCAGAGAAATAAGTTCTCCACTTGCAGGAAAAGACTTAAATCCTGTGGGGCTGGGGGGCGGGGGGCAGCCCTCCCCTTCCCTGCTGCTGACTGATGGAGGCCTGTGCAGTTCTTTCTCCCCAATCCTCTGCAGGCAAGAAGTGTTGACGATTAAAGACAAAAGCAGGCCAGGAGAGAACAATCCCTTTTTTTCCCTGAGCACCTCCCCTAACCCATAACATCCCCTGACACGTCTGGGAGGGCAAGTGTCCCATGCTTGTCATGATCACAATGCCACCCTTCCCCCATCTTTAAACAAACCCACTTTTGTACCCTGTGGGATTAGCAGGGAACAAGGGCTGAGAACAAACAGGATTTCAGGGTGTTTTTGTTAGGTTTCCTAAACGGGCAGCTGCGGGCAGACATGTAGACAAACAACAGGGCTGTTAAGGGGATTCTTAAATGATCGCGTCATGTCATCACCAGCAGAGTTGCTTCCAGTGTCTGCAGCCTAACCTTGGTGTACGGCGAGAAGCCTGTGCTCTGAGGACTTGGGGAGACCTTTTTGATGCACTTTGTTCTCTTCTTCCTCCCAAGGAGGACAGTGGGTGGGAGGGGGAAGCCGGAAGACAGAGAGACTGGAGAGACCGCCGTGCTGGCTGGAGAGGAAGGGAGGCGCCATACTGTTTGTGGGGGGCGGCCCTTGGAGGAAACAAGCGATTTCCCCTGGAAGTCCTCTCCTCTCACAACAGAGTGGCCCCTGCCAAACCTCCTCTGCCAGGCCTGGGCCTGCGAGGCTCCCACACGCCCTCCCCAGAGAGCAAAGCCAAATGTTGACAGTCTCACAGCCTCATTTCACCACATCTTAAGGCAGTCCTAAATGCTTGTAGCTTCTCATTTAGAAGTGGGAAGAGAAATCCTCTTGCGAAAATACTCTTTGAAGGCATAAGCTCTAATGTTTAAAATCTGTTCACAAACTATACATTTCTCTGCTCTCTCCGGGGCAGCTGGTTTCTCTCTAAATAAGCCACAGGGCTGGAGAGCATTTCAATGAGAGATCTCAGTGTCTCCTTTCAACACTGTACAGAAAGCCCAGCCTCAGGGGAACTGGCCTGGGAACGCCTCCTGCAGGCTACAATCCTCTTTATAAACTACTTTCCCACTGCTGTGTCTGGAAGGTTGATTTAGGAATGTCATAAACTCTGGCATTGCAAAAGGGCATTGGGAGTGGCCAGAGTCCCATGACATCAGACGTCAAGGCTGGCCGGTGGGCAGAGAGAGACAACAGTCGTCTCTGCGAAGGCACCCAGGTGCCTCCCACCTTCGTCGGTCAGCACCTCAGCCTCCCAGAGCTCACAGAGCGCTGGTGGGAGGACAGGGGAGAAATGCGGCACATAAACTCAACAGAGTCTGAGCAAACCTCAGACGTAAAGGCCGCGTTGCTCTACATCTGAAAAAATGATTCAGTAGGAAAGGCCAGTCGTATTCGGGGGTCTACTACGTGCTTTCTTAGGAGAACACAGAGAACACAAAAGTTACGATCCTGCCCGTATGGGAACTTACCATGAATCTAGTTGGAGAGATAAGATGAAAACAGTTGAAATTAGAAGGAACGATTCTCTGTGTCCCATATTAACTTCAAGGTTAGCCTCTGGAACCAGGTTTCTTGCCATGGATTCTGGCTCCATCAGCGCGTACCAGCTGTGTAACCTTAAGAAAGTCACTTAATCACTGGCAGGCTCGATTTTCTCATCTCCAGCGTGCACAGACAGCATCGCTCACAGGAGTGAAGATCAACTGGGCTATCCTGGTGAAGACTTAGCCCATAGAAAGTGCCACTCAATATTAGCCATAGAGATCATCCATTATTCAAAGATGGAATAGAAGTAAGCTCTAAAGTATTCATAGCATGGTTAGTTGGCAGAGGAACAGTTCAGAGAAACAGAAAATAAGCTGGATTTGGGGTGGGCTTGGGGAGATGGGCTGGATTTAGATCAGCAGTGGAGGGGGCACATGGTTTCAGACATGCAGACAGGGTGAGAGCAGCCACAGACAGCGGCGCTCCCATCCACAGGCCAGTTTTTGTGTCAGCCTGCCTAGCCTAGAGGCCCAGTGAGTATAGCGGGAAATTGGATTCATTTAAATGGGCAGAATCTGAAAACCGCACTGAAGCAAATCCAACGTGGTAGGCCAGAGGGAGGAGGCAATGTGTAAGTCTCTGGGCAGGAGCAGATGCAGTGAAGGTGGAGTTTCAGGAAGTCTAAAGGGGCAATAATTGCAGGATTTCAGTGAGTAAAGAGAGCCTGAATCAGGCCAGCCAGCTGGGGGACATGGGGTGACCTGGGGGGGTGGCAACTGGGATCTGGGGTCAGGGGAGGGACGGGCTAGAAAGGCTTTTACAGGAAAACAGTAAATAGGACTTAGAGACGCCCATGTGCACAACTTAGGTGTCACAGCATGGGAGAATCTTAAATGAATGCTTGTGTTCATTCAGATAATTTGGCTTTAAGGAACAGAAATGCATTCAAGTTAGATCAGGTAATTAAAGAATTTTATAGAAGCATAGAAAGTCAGAAAAAGCTAAACAAACTAACTAACAAAAGGTGGCTTCAGGGAGATGGTGACTAGTCTTCTGTAACCCCAATGGCTCTAGTGAGATGTTTGCATGTTTCATTTCATTAGTCCTCTAGTCACAGCCTTAACTAGTGCCACATGTCTATGTTGCCATTTCTTCACTTCTGTCAAACTCCCTCACCCTCTATAAATATTTTCTATCTCTATAGTGTAATTAGGAGAATATTTTGGGAATATTTAACGTATTTTCTTTTCTCCCTCAAATCATATTCTTTGTAGCGTTCCACCTCAGAGCTAAGTCGTGAAATCCCTTGTCCTACAAGAAGTAATGGATTTGAAAACCAGGCTTGGATGAAAGAGGGAATTTTCTAAATCTGTTTTAGAATTTCAGGAACTAACTTGGAGGAATCAAATTACAGAATTCGTCCTGGAGTATAGAGATGATGCTTTTTCCATCTAACATGGCTAAGTCACAAGGCTTAACTCGTGATGGTGGCGTGATGATTAACAGGCAGGTGAAGTCCCACCCTTTCTACCTTGAGGGACTGTGGGCCAAAGGAGAGTGACTAAGATGGAAGGAAATGCCTTCTCTTTCTCTTATCTCCCACCACCACCTCAAGGCCAAACTTCAAGGGTAGTGGGCAGCTTTAGGGATGCCCAGGTGATTGGGGGTGTTGAGTAGCATGAGAATCTTGCTCCGCTCCATGCCCGGGGCTCTAGAAGGCAGTCACTTCCCATGTTGCCCTCTGCAGCTGTCTGGGACAACTGCATCAAAGTAAACCTGGAGGTGGCCATATGGGGGAAGAGATGAACTTCCTGATGTGTTAGGTTTTTGTGGTCTGCTTTTGGTGCTCCAATAACCTCGATTCAACAGAGAGGAAACTGAGAGTTTGGGGAGCTCTACTTCTTAGCAAGGGTGTTTTGACACCATGATGGATGAATGGGAGGCTCAGCCCTTTAGGAAGGGGGTTTAGAATGTAGTGAGGCCACATGAGCCAGGGAGGACCATCAGCCACTGTCCAAGCTGCAAGAGGCCACATCACAAGTGACACCAGCTGCCAACTGCAGCCACAAGTGCCAGCGGGGCTAGCTGTGCTGGTGTTCACAGTCATGACAGTGGAGACTACAGGAGACAAAGGATATTGCATGGCTTTTAAGCCTCTGTCCTCTCAAACCCACAAGGTCACCTAAGCTCCACCTGCCCAGTAGCCTCAGACACCATATTGAAATAGAGAAGTAAAAAAAAATCAGATTTGAAAAAACTGAGTAATACCTAAAAGAATGTCTAAATTATTGCCTCAAACTAAGAACTGGACTGAGGTATTCTGTTTTATTTTGCTGTGTTTCCTTTGTTACCCAATGGGTAAGGGCTTATGCAAAAGATTAAAGCAGTTAGGAATGAAATAGAGAAGCTATATTTTTTCTGCACAATGGAATTATACTTGAAATAAATTTCTAACCCCACCATGAGAGTGTCTGTTTGCTCCTGGTTTCCACTCCCTCATAACCTCACTTGAATGTGGTCCTTGATGACTTCCCAGCCAACTTCCCAATTCCTCTCTAAATCATTACCTACAATTTCATTTTTCACTGTTAAGTGTCTAACTTGCTCACTGTTTGTTAGCTGAAGGGCTCCCCAGTCAGAGAATCTGCTTGCTCAGAATTGTTTTTTTTTTTTTTTTTTTTTTTTTTTTTTTTGAGCCAGGTTGTATTGATTGAGATCCGACCTTTGGGCTAGGAAACAGGGAGACAGAGCTATACACAGGGGAATTTCCAAGAAAGCCTCTGAGTTAGATAAATTAATAGAATAGTCAATTCTTTACTAGTTCATCTATACTTAAAGTCATGACCAAAGAAGAACTGGAAAAAGTGCCTTGTAAAAGTATAAAAATGTTCTATCTTGACAACATGTTCCTTCCCTATAAGCCTCTCCAATAGACTTATGTCATTGTGATTGAGTTTCTCTACCACAAGAAATAGGCTTAGGGACTTCTCTAAGTTTCGTCTTCTTTTCCCCTTATGGGGAATCAGGGACCAGTCAATTCTTTCTTATGCAGAATTTTATTTGTATATTATAACCACCCAGATATTATAGTTAATAAAATGTTGCCACGATGTAAGTAAAATATGATTTGTTTAAAGAATTCAAATATATTAAAACAGATCAACTAAAACCATACTACCCACTATTCTTGCTTGAAGATTCAGAAGATACTTCAGAATTTTGCAGTCTCTCTGGGTTATGATTATGAAAATCAGTTATCATTGTTCTTTATGTATGCATGTGAGAGAGTTTTGGTTAATAGTCTAAGTCAGCTTATAATGTTTATCTTGTGTTGCATTTATTCCAAGTTTCATTCCATGCAAAAGCAACTTTGGGGTGTCCCGTGGTGTATTTCCTATCTCATAAACATCTTTGTCAGGAACGCCACATGTTCCCACAGCAGGGATGTTAAGGTTCATTTGAGGGGAACGAATTGTAAAGCCTGTTTCAGGTGATCTACACATTAGCATGAGCACAGGCCGGGGATTGCAAGGGAAAGCCACGCGACGTCCAGGGGGTGCTGGGAAATAGACGTGGCTGCTGCTTTACTCATGCGTGCAACAGCAGCATGAGTTCAAACCTGCCTTTTCCCTAGTCTGTGAGTCAGTGGCTCCGGCAGCATGCCGATATGGGCATTTTGTAGCTGTCATCCGTTTTAAATCTGGGCATTGTTTTCTATTTGGAGACCTCACTTGGGTTTACCCATGGCCAAAACAAGAGACCAGTGGAAATGGAAAGGCACAGAAGTCTCGTTTTTTCTAATTCAGTGCCACTCCTAGTGTCACAGGTGAATAAAAAAACCTCGCACTTCAATGTCAGCTGTAATTGTTGAAAAATAGATCATGATAGAGCCAAGTTATAAATGAATGCAGCTTCAATTATACTTGCAGATAGAAAACAGATTATTGTCCTTTATCCTATGCCACAGTGGCTCAGCCATTAATTAAGTTTCTTTCAGCAAGTACTTAGCGAATGTATACTATATGCCAGGCTCTTTGTAAATAGCTGGGACACAGATCTTCCCAACTGGCTTTTCTGAATTCTAGCAGGAGCCTCTCCCACCTGACTTATTAGAGTATTTGCTTGTTTGTGGGATTTTTGCTCCCAGAACAGCTCAAAATCTAAGGAGAGAAGAGGTATGTAAGGTGAACAGTCTGGAGCAGAGAGTTCCGTCGAGGGTTGACAAAAGGCTGGGGACCTCTGAGAATGCACTGTCAGATATCCAGCTGGAGAGGGATTAAGGGGGGAGGTTTCTGGGCATCTCCCCAAACACCTAAGGTATGAGGGGCACTAAACAAGACTGAACATGGAATAAGAAAGAACACAGGTTTTTGCAAGCACTCTTCTCATGGATTGCATTCTGTGTGGGTGGAAGGAACACTTGGGTCAGAGTGGTGGACCGGGGCAGGGACAGCTAAACACTGCCATTGGGCAGGCTTTGGTGATGATGAATGTTAAAAGGTGTTTTTAATCTGCTGCGTAGGGCCCATGTCGTTGTGGCAAGAACTGAGTTGCTCAGAAATGTAAAAAGAAACTGAGGGCTCCACACCTACCTTCCCTCTCAGCTCACTCCCCGTGTAGTGCGCAGTCTCTCTTCTAAGCTAAACAAGTGTTTAAAGAATATTGTTTTAAGGAGTTGCCGATTATTAGCTATCCAAAGTGGCTAGGTCCATGGATAGCTGTCTTCTTCTTGCTTCTCGGGGACCTACCATTCACGTGGCTTGAAAAGGAGGAAGTCAGAAAGCCTCCTGAGGGCCAGAGGGGTGTTTGGAGATAGAGGTGAAGTCCCACCCAGGTTCTACCCCCGCCCCTGCCCCAGCTAAGCAGAGCAGGCCCTTGAGAGATGTGACGTGAGTTGATGTGCCCTTGGCCATCTCTCCTTTTTCCACCACAGCGTCTCCCCTCCTGCGGACACCAGTGCTGACGGGGTGAGCCCTGACGGTTGAGGGCTCCCCAGTGTGGCTCCAGACATTCTGCTTGCCCAGCCCCATCACAATGTCATTGCTACCTGTGTGATCCCCTTAGGGTCTCACTAGGTGATTCTTGCTAAAGCACTGTGTTCTAAAATAACGGTTGAGTGTGGATCCACATCGAGCTTCTCCAGAGATAGACTCAGTTTAAAAGCAAGGCGTGAGAGCTGGGTAGTTTATTTCGAAGGCGTGCATATGCCGTGGTGGGCTCTGAGACAGACGGAGAGAGATTTGGGGGTGTGTGCATCTGCCAGTGGCACTCTCAGAACCACAGCACCTGGGCTGGGGGGCGGGAAACTCCCCCATTCCTGCCACAGGCCTCTCTTCCTTTAACCTCATCAGTTAAGCTCCAAGTTGTTTTGGGTGCACTGCAGACCAGAGGACATCAGGTTGTGTTATGTGTTCTTTCCCCATTTTCCTTTTGAAACTTCCTCATCTGCTTGTGGCCCAGCATTTACTAGTCGCAGAGAATGGTTTCTCTGCATCTTTTCATTTTAGAGGGCAATACATTAGTGAGTCTTTTTCTCTACTGTGAA
The DNA here is from genome assembly GCF_041146395.1 of Eulemur rufifrons. NCBI lineage: Eukaryota > Metazoa > Chordata > Mammalia > Primates > Lemuridae > Eulemur > Eulemur rufifrons. Next base: position 66,492,984 of record NC_090983.1, on the reverse strand, counting down.
CAACAGGTGCATTGAAATCATAGTCGGGGAGAACAGGCTGTAGCAATCAGACTAATATTCTCTGCGGGAAGCAGGAGTGCCAAGCACTTTAATTGACTCATGCATTTGGGATGCAAGACCATTTTCAAGATCTTAGTCTGTGGTAGAACAGTCAGTCAGCTTTCATTTGGGATTCTAAGATGAACTGGGGAATGTTACCTGGGGAGAAGAATTTTGCAAATGTTTTACATTAGTTTCTTATGATCATACATTAGAATTCAAACACATTTCTTTAATCCTGTTGACAGTTTTCACGTGGAAAAAACTTGAGCAAAATGACTCTTGTGTGATTTTCCTTGAACCAACAGGCCCCATTGCAATTTGAAATAAAAATCCCCCTTGGTGCTTAGCTTTTTTCTTCACTGTGGTGATTCCTTTTTTATTTCTAGTAGTTAATCTCTTTGATTTCTTCAGTTTTATTTTCCTTTTGTTTTTTCTTGAAATATTAAGAATAATAGGCCACAACAGAGACTGGAGGGTTTTATGCTTAATTCCTGACACAAAAATTTAGCAGAGAGAGTTTGGCTAAAGAGTTTTATGAGAAATCAATAAACACCTTTATGGACTGAGATTTTCCATGAACACATTCCCACGTAGACCATCTCCTGGAGACAGGTAACATATTATTCTTTTGTTTCTGCATTTTTAAGAAACTGTGAGAGGCGTTAGCAACTATTTGCTAAAAGCACAAAAGCAAAGACTGTAAGTGAAGACCGAGAGAGAAGTAAACAATTTGGCTCCAATTTGTTGACATGGATTACTTGATTTAATTCTTTTCTTCCCCCATGTTCTACTCTATCTTGTCCTTGTGCTCTAATAATGTAGGAGATGAAAAACCGCATTACCTCCAACCATGAAATTTCAGTCTGTAAAAGAGACCTTAGAATAAGAAGGATCTGCTTCACTGAGTGGACAGAGAGGACAAAAATTCTACTGTTCAAGGAATTTTTAAAAATGAATTTTCATTTGCTGCTATCAAATGCGAGCATGGAATTTGAAACAGGGTGGAATTTGGAAGCAGATAACATAACTGATTGTGAAGTATTAAAATTCATCGAGGGGTACTCTAGGAATATACATGTATATATGTAAAATATCTTTTATTTTATAACAACCCAATCTGTTCGATTTCAATTTTTTTCTTGTGGAATTTATAAATCAGGGAAGGATTTTGTATACTTCAAGTTTAAATTAACTTTAATGATCATTTAAATTCCTCAGACAGATGCTGCGAAAGGAAGAGGTTGGAGGGACCAACGCTGACAGCGCCGTGCTGAGGAATATCTGCTATTTTGAATGTGAACTATGAGAGGGAATAACTAAAAGGATGAACAAGTTTTACTTGGAGAGAAGATAAATAACTGCTACACTTCACCAAATACAGTGCTATTCATATACATCGTTTCATTGAGTCTCCGCAAAGCCCTGAGAGTAGGGTTCTCTCATTCTAGTTTCATGGAGGTGAAACGTCGTGGTTACATTGCCCACCTGGCCTGGCACTCGTATCCTCTGATGACAAATCCTGTGCTCCTTTTCTTAACCCCTGAAGTAAATGCCCTGTTACTCCATGGTAGATGATTCTTCTAACTACAAAGATATTGGAGTAGGGGATAGGTTGCCAGAATTAGCAACTAAAAATATAGGACACCTTGTGTATATCCCAAATATTGTATGGGACATACTTATACTAAAAATATTTGATGTTTTTCTGACATTCAAATTTATAACAACTGGTGTCCCTGACAACGTTAGGTGGGGGATAATGGGCACTCACCAAAAGGGAGGAACTTGAAGAAAAAAGTAAGTAAGAAATTGAAACCCAAGAATGAGTCTAAGGTCCAATGAACAGTGGGGAATCTTCCTAAGAAAAAAAAAAAGATGTACCTTACCCTATTATCACATGAAGCTGTAGGAGAAAGTGTGATGGTGGAGCTACCAAGATGTGGGTAAACTAGGAAGAAATATACTTGCTAATAAGCAGGGACAGTATCGAGAGTTATTCTTATCCAGCATGGACTCAGTTATTATTGCCTGGAATAAGGCCTACTAGTATATCCCTCATGGCTATTGTGCTGGACCCCACCAATAGTGGCACTCATTATGTAGGTATTGAATGAATGAAATTAGTTGGTGTGAAATTAGTTGCCATGTATGAGCTCTGTCACCTTGCTAAGATTACTGAACATCATTGGGCTTTATTGCCTTTATTTGTATGCTAGAGTTGACATTACTGCCTTTTGTTCAATAAATGGCAGGAGTGGCTTATCTTCTTCTTCACCATCATCATCATCATTTAGAGTAGGAACTGGTAAGCATTTTCTGTAAAGTCTCAGGGAGCAAATATTTTAGATTGGATGGGCCATAATGTCTATGTCCCAACTACTGAATTCTACCATTGTAATGCGAAAGCAGACATAAACAGTACGGTACAGGTATGGGCGTGGTTGTGTTCCAATAAAACTTTATTTACAAAAGCAGGCATTGGGGCAGAGTTGGCCTGAGGGCTATACAATGCCAATCCTTGATTTAAAGTAGGACTCCTCAATCACTTCCCAAATCTCACCATCATGGGGGAAAGGACAGGGAAAGAAGGAAGGAGGTACCACTGGAGCTGATGGCTAAGCAGGAGTACATTTCTAGCAAGTGATGGGCAGGAGCCACTTACAGCAAGTGTAGACAGGAGAAAGTGGTAGAAGACAGGTGTGTCAACTGTGTGTGGTAAATGACAAATGCCTTTGAGAAGCCCTGACCTAAGAATAAATAAGAAAGATGCAGTCTCTCCAACAAAACCCTAAGGGCAAGAGTTGGGTTTTATGTACTGTTATAACAATATCTACCATATATTGGGTGCTCTATCATGTGCTAAGCACTTTAAATGCATTATCTCATTTAGTACACTGAAAATTCTCAAAGAATAGGTACTATTACTTTCCACTTTGGAAAGACACACATGTTCACAGTTATGCAGAGTTCAGTTTCAAGCAGTATTACTCCAACGTCTGGATGCTTAACTCCTATACCATATTGCCAGTGTCTTGTACAGGCCTGGTTCAGTACCATGTGCAGAGCCTGATTAAGCACCATTCTATAACCCCTTGTAGAGCAAGCAAATGAATGAATGAATGAATAAGGTTTTTATTTGTAGGTAAATTATTATTCATGTAGTAGATATTTGACTTTTGATAGAATTGTTAGCATGTTCATGAGTGATCTGATGAAGCTATAGATCTGTTTTTCGAGGGAATTTGAAGCATTTTATCTACAGGTTTTTCCACTCATTACCATTATTTAGTTGAAGCTTGAGGGAATTATCTTCTACAATTCCAGTGTGGAGAGTGGGAGATAGACAGATTATAGGCCTTCTTAATCAGAGGTAGAAATAGATAGTGAAGAAAATAATGCAGCGTTATTCCAAAGAAGGGGTTTTGTTTTATCAGGTTTGATGGGACAATGTATAACTCTCTGTTGCAAGCATTTTCATAATTTCACTATGACTTATAGCAAAATATCAATACCTGCATTGAATAAAGATATGTATGTTTAGAAAAGTACAAAAGGGAAAAATTCAGGTTTGTAAATAATTAGTAAGGACTTATTTTTACTTTTTCATGGTATTTTTTTGTTGTTATTCATTTCTTTTTAAGAAGAAAATCCTTACAATGTGTGGGGGAAGAAGGATGTGAGGAAAACTAAATAATGTATTTCTCCATGTTCTTATGGACAATCGTGGGCTTTGCATATTGAAAGTCATTTTCCTCTGGTGATATGAGATTGTGCTGAAATTTCTGTAATGGGACATGGGGAAGATGAGGGTGATAAAAAAAAGTATGAAAACCATCCAAACTCAGTGACTTATGAGAGTCTGGTGTGTGTTAGGGGCTCTTTGGGTGATGGTCTTTGCAGGTTTTTCACTGTCTTTTCCAGAAACATCTGCCACTAGTATTTTAATTGGTTCCTCTCATCCCCATAAGTAGTCAGTGTCTTTTACATTATGTTGGGATAATGAATTTTTCCCATTGAAAATATTTTGTGATAAATTACACAAAACACATAATTTACCATCTTAATTTACCATTTTTAAGGATACATGCAATTCAGTGGCATTAAGTACATTCCCATTGTTGTGAACTATCACCACCATCCATCCCCAGAACTTATTTTATCTTGCAAAACTGAAACTCTGTACCTATTAAAAACTAACTTCCTGTTCCCTGTTTTCCATAGCCCCTGACAACCACCATTCTACTTTCTGTCTCTATTGGTTTGACTACTTATGTACTGTCTTAGTCCATTTTCTGTTGCTTATGGCAGAATACCTGAAACTAGGCAATTTATAAATAACAGGAATGTATTTCTTACAGTTCTGGAGGCTGGGAAGTCCAACGCTGAGGGGCATATCTGGTGAGAGCCTTCTTGCTGGTGGGAACTCTCTACAGAGTCCCAAGGTGGCTTAGGGCATCACACAGTGAGGGGCGGAGAGTGCTAACGTGCCAGCTCAGGTCTCTCTTCCTCTTATTATAAAGCTACCAGTTCCCCTCCCATGATAACCCTTTAATCCATCAATCCATGAATGGATTAGTCCATTCATAAGAGCAGAGCTCTCATAATCCAATCACCTCTTAAAGGCCCCACATCTCAATACTACTACATTGGGGATTAAGTATCAACATGAATTATCCTCTGAGTTTTGCAGAGGACATTCCAACCATAGCAAGTATGTCATGTAAGCGAAATCACATGGTATTTGTCCTTTTGTGACTGGCTTGTTCACTGAGCATCATGCACTCAAAGACACACCCTCAGAGCTGTCTTCCTTGACTTTGATAACTAAGTGATATCCATCTAAATGAACTATGAACTTCTCTTTTATAGAATTTACAAAAGTTGAGATTTTAAGTTAAAATGGGTATTTAATAGGCCATGTAGCTATTATGTCGAAGAAGGGCAGCAAGTTCAGGCATAACCAACTCTAGGGTCTCCAGCAATGTTCCAAGGCCCCTCTCTCTGCAGTCTCCTGTGTTGGCTTCTTTCTCAGCTAAGCTCTCTGCTCATGACAAGATTACATCGTCCTCACAGCCAGCATCTCCAGCTTAAAAGCTCACAGAGTGATTTAACATGTATTTGTGTGATGATATTTCTAAAGTCTGTCTCCTTCCCTGGTTGGCAAGGTCACTTTGTACCCTATGTACCTGGCACATTTCCTGGCACAGAGTTAGTGAATGGATGGGTGACTAGACCTAAAAGATACATGTATGAGGAGAAAAGGGGAAGGAGGCAAGACTAAATTGGGAGACATGATGCCTTTAGGATGGCTTTCTATAGAGAGATTCCCGATTCTTTAAAATTAGAATACATTTGATATAAACCGCATAAAGGCAGATGGTTTCAAAATCAAGGCTTGGAGAAATTAAGAGACCTTATTTCAACAATTGCTGAAATGTAAAAAGTTTTTTTTCTTTACATTCTTCTTCTTCCTTTTAGAGGCAGGGTCTCCTCTGTTTGCCCAGGCTGGAGTGGTGGTGTGATCATAGCTCACTGCAACCTCCAACTCCTGGGCTCAAGAAATCTTCCCGCCTCAGCCTCTTGAGTAGCTGGGACTACAGGCATGTGTCACTATGCCTGGCTAATTTTTTTTTCCATTTTTTGTAGAGATAGGGTCTCACTGTACTGTTGCCCAGGCTAGTCTTGACCTCCCCTGGCCTCAAGCAATCCTCCCACCTTGGCCTTCCAAAGCACTGGGATTACAGGTGGGAGCCACTGCATCCGGCCAATTTTTAAAACAGTTTTACTTTGCTACAAAACGGTTATTAAAAAATTGAGAAGAAAGTATGGAGTTTCCATATACCCCACACCAGGTTTTCCTGTCATTAGTATGTTACATTACCTTATAGTACATTTGTTATAATTAATGAACCAATAGTGATGCATTATTATTAATTATATTCTACAGTTTATTAAGATTTTTGAATTTTTTACCTAATGTCTTTTTTTCTGTTCCACGATCCTGTATTAGTTTCACATGGCTGCCATTAAAAAAAAAATTGACATACTGGGTGGCTTAAAAACAACAGAAATATATTGTCTCACAGTTACAGAGACTAGAACTTTGAAATCAGGCATCAGTAAGGCTGTGCTCCCTGTGAAACATGTAGGAGAATCCTTCCTTTTCTCTTTCTAGCTTCTGGTGGTTTGCTGGCAATCTTGGTGTTCCTTGGCTTGCAGCTGCAGAACTGCAATCCCTGCCTTCACTGTCAAATGGCGCTCTCCATGTATCTGCATGTGGCCGTCTTTGTATAAGGACAGCAGTCGTACTGGATTAGCCCACCCTATTCCAGTGTGGCTTCATCTTAACTCAACTAATTACATTGCAATGACCTTACTTCCCAATAAGGTCCTATTCCAAAGTTCCTGGGGTTAGGACTTCAGCATATCTTTTTTTGAAAGGAGACACAATTCAATCCATAACAGATCTCTTCCAAGAGATGATGTCTCACTGTCATGTCTCCTTAGGGTCCTCTTGGCTGTGGCAGTTTCTGAGACTTTCCTTGTTTTTTGATGACTTGATAGTTTTGAGGAATATTGGTCAGGTATTTTGTGGGAATTTGTCTGATGCTTTTCTCATGATAAGACAAGGGTTATGTGTTGGGCAGAAGGCCACCGAGGTGAAGTGATATTTTCGTTGCATCCTATCAAGGGTACCTACTGTCAACAAGATTTGTCACTGTTGAAGTTGACCTTGATCACCTGGCTGAGGAAGTGTTTGTCATATTTCTCCACTGGAAAGTTGCTCTTTTTTTCTCCCTTTCCACATTGTACATTTTGGAAGGAAGTTACCATGCATGACCCACACCTAAGAAGTAGGGAGTTATGCTCCTGCTCCTTGAGGGTGGAATATATGCATAAATTATTTGGAATTCATCTGCATGAAAGATTTGTCTTTTTTTCTCACTTACTAATGTATTCAAACATTTATTTATATCAGAATGAATCCATGGATATTTATTTTATACTTTGGGTTATAATCTACTACTACTCTATTTTGTTGCTCAAATTATTCCAACTTTGCTATTGGAAGCTCTTTCAGTTTATACCTCTGTCCCTTTGATATTATTCCATGTTATAGACTGAATAATGCCCTCCTGAAATTCTTATATTGAAGCACTAAACCCCAATATGACTGTATTTGAAGATAGGGCCTGTAAATAGGTAATAAAGATTAAGTGAGGTCATAAGGGTGGGCTTTAATCCAATAGAACTAGTGTTTTTATAAGAGGGAAAAAGACACAAAGGAAGTGTGCTCTCTCTCTCTTTCTCTCTGCATGCACAGAGGAAAGGCCATGTGAGGACACAGCAAGAAGGTGGCCACCTGCAAGCTAGGAAGAGAGGCCTCTCCAGAAATCAACCCTGACACCACCTTGAACTTGTACTTCTAGGCTCCTGAATTATAAGAAAATAAATTCCTGTTGTTTAAGTCATCTAGAGTGTGGTATTTTGTTATGGCAGCCCTAGCAGACTAATACATATATCAATTTCTTTTGTGAGCACTTTCCTACTTTCTGGCACTATAAGATGCTCCAGGTTCATCTTGTGTATTCCCTGTCTCAGTCCTAGAATCAGCCATTTCTCCAAGAAGCCCTGGTTCTTTTTATCGGAGAATGATATTAGAAACCAAGATCTGGGCAATGAAAGGGTTTGAATAAGGAAAGTGAATGGCTCAGGAAGCTGAGAAAGAGAAGAAAGTTGTAGACACAATACACATGAAAAAGGGAGGAAGGGATTCTTGTCCCCGGAGTATATTCTTTCCCGCTTTGTCAAAAATTAGGTGACTATATGAGGATGGTTCTATATTTGGATTTTCTGTTGTGTTCCACTGGTCTGTGTCTCTGCACTTGTGCCAATACCAGGCTGTTTTAAGAACCACGGCCTTGTAGTATAGTTTGAGGTCTGGCAAATTAATACCTCCCATTTTGTTTTTATTGCTTAAAATTGCTTTTGCTATACGGGGTCTTCTTTGATTCCATACAAATTGTATAATTATTTTCTCTATGTCTGTAAAGAATGATGTTGGTAATTTAATAGGGATTGCATTGAATTTGTAGATCACTTTGGGTAGTATAGACATTTTAACAATGTTGATTCTTCCGATCCACGAGCACGGTATATTTTTCCATCTATTTGCAAGTTCTGCTATTTCTTTTCTCAGTGTTTCATAGTTTTCCTTATAGAGGTCCTTTACCTCTTTAGTTAGATATATACCTAGATATTTTATTTTCTTTGTTGCTATTTTGAAGGGTATTGAGTCTTTAATTTGGTTTTCCAATTGACTGTCATTGGCATATATAAATGCCTCTGATTTGTGTATATTAATTTTGTAGCCTGAGACTTTGCTGTATTCGTTAATCAATTCCAGGAGTCTCTTGGTTGAATCCTGGGGGTTTTCCAGATATAACATCATATCATCAGCAAAAAGTGAGAGTTTGATCTCTTCCTTCCCTATTTGGACTCCCTTGATTTTGCTCTCTTGCCTGATAGCTCTCGCAAGGACTTCCAATACTATGTTGAAAAGTAACGGAGACAATGGGCAGCCCTGTCTGGTTCCAGTTCTAAGTGGGAGTGCTTTCAGTTTTTCCCCATTCAGTATGATGTTGGCTGTGGGTTTGTCATATATGGCTTGTATCATTTTTAGGTAGGTTCCATCAATGCCTATTTTGTTAAGCGTTTTTATCATAAAAGGGTGTTGAATTTTGTCAAATGCTTTTTCTGCATCTAATGAGAGTATCATATGATTTTTGTTTTTGCTTCTATTTATGTGGTGAATTACATTTATAGATTTACGTATGTTGAACCACCCCTGCATCTCGGGGATGAAGCCCACTTGGTCGTGGTGGATTACTTTTTTGATAAGTACTTGGATTCGATTTGCTAGTATTTTATTGAAAATTTTTGCATCTATATTCATGAGGGAAATTGGTCTGTAGTTCTCTATTTTTGTTGAGTCCTTTCCAGGCTTTGGTATTAATGTTATATTGGCTTGGTAGAACGTGTTGGGGAGAACTCCATCCTTCTCAATATTGGAGAATAGTTTATGTAGGATGGGCACCAGTTCTTCTTTGTATGTATGGTAAAATTCAGGTGTGAACCCATCTGGACCAGGGCTTTTCTTTTTGGGAAGGTTTTTTATTGCTGTTTCGATTTCAGTTCTTGATATTGGTCTGTTCAGGTACTCTATTTCTTCCTGGTTGAGCCTGGGAAGACTATGTGTCTCTAAAAATTTGTCCATTTCCTCCACGTTCTCCAGTTTGTGTGCATAAAGATTGGTTAGCCACTTGCAGAAGACTGAAACAGGACCCACAGCTTTCACCTCTCACAAAAATCAAATCACGGTGGATAACAGACTTAAACCTTAGGCGTGATACAATCAGAATTCTAGAAGAAAATGTAGGAAAGACTCTTACAGACATTGGCCTAGGCAGAGAATTTATGAAGAAGACCCCCAAGGCAATCACAGCAGCAACAAAAATAAATGAATGGGACATGATTAAACTAAAAAGCTTCTGCACAGCCAAAGAAACAGTCCAGAGAATAAACAGATCACCTACAGAATGGGAAAAAATTTTTGCATACTACACATCAGATAAAGGACTGATAACAAGAATCTATTTAGAACTCAGGAAAATCAGCAAGAAAAAATCAAGCAACCCTATCAAAAAGTGGGCAAAGGACATGAATAGAAATTTTTCAAAAGAAGATATAAAAATGGCTAACAAACATATGAAAAAGTGTTCAACATCTCTAATCATCAGGGAAATGCAAATCAAAACCACAATGAGATATCACTTAACCCCAGTGAGAATGGCCTTTATCAAAAAAACCCAAAACAACACATGTTGGCGTGGGTGTGGAGAGACAGGAACACTAATACACTGCTGGTGGGACTGCAAACTAGTGCAACCCCTGTGGAAAGCTTTATGGAGGTACCTTAAACAGATTCAAGTAGACCTGCCATTTGACCCAGCAATCCCATTACTGGGCATATACCCAAAGGAAAAAAGGTCATTCTATAACAAAGGCACGTGTACCCAAATGTTTATAGCAGCACAATTCACAATAGCAAAGATGTGGAAACAACCCAAATGCCCATCAATACATGATTGGATTAGTAAGCTGCGGTATATGTATACCATGGAATATTACTCAGCTATAAGGAATGATGAAGATACGACATCTCTGTGGTTCTCCTGGAGAGAGTTGGAACCCATTATATTAAGTGAAGTATCCCAAGAATGGAAAAACAAGCATCACATGTACTCACCAGAAAATTGGTTTCCCTGATCATCACCTAAATACAAATCTGGGAATGACACCAATTGGACATCAGACTGAGGTGGGGGGTGGGGGAGGGGATGGGGGTATGCCTACACGACGAGTGCATTCCACACCGTTTGGGGAGTGGTAACACTTGAAGGTGCTGACTCGGGAAAGGGGGGGTGGGGAAAAAAATATGAAACTATTGTTTTTAACTTGCACTGTTCACTTAATAATTTATCATGAATATTTCCCATATTATTTCATATCATTGTACAAGAAATAATGTATACATTATGAGGACATACTGTATCTAACAAGATATACTGTTAGACTCTTTGATTCTGTAAAACTAAATTGAAAAAATATATATATATAATAAAAAAAAAAAAAAAAAAAAAAAAAAAGAAAAAGGGAGGAAGGAAATTGTCCAGGCCAAGCAAAGATTTCATGGTTGGAGATTAGAGTGGTTAAGGGGAAGAGAGATGAGTACAGGGATACAAAGAGGACAGGCACAGAGTCAGTTGGGAGGTATCAAAGCAAAGGGCTCTGTTATTAAGCTACTGATTATCAGTCCTTGAGGAAGTCTTCAATAATTGATTAAAGATGTTCACATTCCATTCCCTGTCCCACTCCCAAAGAACAACCATCTAGTTGATTGTGACTTCATAGTCTGTGAGATTATAGATATCTTCAAAAAATCCAAGCATGATGGGAACACATATGGTAGGGGATCTCTGCACTTACAGACTTTGCTGCCTGACTCTAGCCATCTAGTAAACTTGACCATCAGGTAATCAATCTGGTGTCTTAGCTGGCTTCACATTGAACATTAATGCCAATTAGCATTTCAGTTGCATAACCATTTGAATTGATGGTTAGGATGACTGGCTGTCCATCCATTCTGTCATTGAGCTGCGCCATTGTCTTTTAACTGGATCATTGAACTTTTTGAGCTTCTTCTGAGTGTTGTTCCATGTGGAGTCACATTTTAACATATGTCCTATGTCATATCTTCACAGCCAGGAATGACCAACCTCGCTGGCACAAAGATAGGTTTAAGTGACTGAATTTGGCCATCTTGGGCAAAAGGGTAAACATAATTTTGTCCTAGGGAGGCTGTATACAGAATACAGATTATTGGGGGTGGGGGGCGATTAGATAATACATTTGTTATGTCCTAAGTACAGTGTCAGGTACACAGAGCTCTGGAGCAGCCACACTTCACTTTCCTTAGTTCTCGTCCCAAGATGGCTTTCTCTTTCTCTCTACCTTTTCCTCTCATTAGGCATTTAGGCCTGCTTCTTATACCATTTTTCTAATGGATCTAAACTTCCACCTGAGCTCCCACACCCCCAAAGGGTTGAGGGTATGGGGAAAGGTGGCTTTGGGGCAGTGGGTACCTACATTTGCCAACAGACAGCATCACTCTCTTCTACTGAAACAGCCTCTTTTAGATCACTTGGTTCATTTGGGCTTGGTGGTTTTGCTCATTCTCAGGATGGCCTTGAGTCTGTGTGTGCGAGTTGGTGTGCTGACCCACAATGCGAAGTCTGGCCCTTGGCCTGTGTGTGCTGATTGCACTTAGACCTGTATCACCTTTGGCTGCGCAGATCAGGTAATCTGGCCCTAGCCTGGGCCTCCACTAGTCACCGATTCCTTCAGTGGCTCCTGTCCCTTCACTGAGGCATGCGGGAACTTTTGGATCCTCTATCCCAAGGATGGGCACACTGTGGCCTTCAACCCAAAGCTCATTTTTGTAAATAAAGCTTTATTGGAACATGGCCATGCCTGTTCATTTACATATGGACTATGGCTGCCTTCATACTACAACAATAGTATTGAATAGTTGTAACAGAGAATTTCTTGTCTACAAAGCCAAAAATATTTTCTATCAAGCCCTTTACAGGGAAAGTTTGCTGCCCACTGCTGTCCAATAGAACATTCTGTGAGTGATGATGGAAATGTTCTATATGTGTGCTGTCCAATACAGTAGCCATCAGCCACACACAGCTATTGAGCACTTAAAATGTGGCTACTGTAACTAAGGAACCAAATTTTAAATTTTATTTAATTTGATTGCTTTGAATTTTAATTTAAGTAGCCAGTGTGTCTAGTGGCTACCATATTGGACAGTGCAGCTCTAGACACCCTGAATAGCCTTGGGCAACCTGGAATTCTACCTCAGGATCTTCTCTCTGGCTGCTTCCCTCAACTTCTACAATATTGCTCCCGGGACATGTGTCCACAGGCAAGGTTTTCAACCAGGGATACGTAGCTTTCCTCAGGCAGAGTAGAGGAAACATGCTATTAGTCTCATGCTCCAGATTCTTCCATAGCTATCAGCTGTTTCCTGCCCAGCACAGTGCACCCTGCCCCAGGATTTGACCTTAGAACAGGATGCAACAAGGAAACTCCACAACGTTCTTCTTCATCCACAATCCCTTGGTTCTGGGAGGGCAGGCGTTCCCTCCTTTCTCATGTGGTTGGGACTTGTCTTATAAAACACTCTGTCCTCCTCCTCAGAGATAACAGCAGTTCTTTTCCCTTCAGAGAACTATCTGACGGATGAGAGCAGAGATAGGGAGATCCGTCACACAGGCATTGCAGATAGCGTTCCTGACAAGATTGCTCCAAGAACTCGATTTATGTGAGGTTAGAAGCATGACTATGCTCAGATTCACACGCATTTGTTGAGCCCCTGGTGTGTTTCAAGCATTCAATCCATTGCTAGGAAGGTCCCAATCTGCTCCTCCCCAGGTTCTGTTCTTCTCCTCCTTCCTCAAGCCAAGAAATAGTTTCACAATCATCCCTTTCGATCTGATTTTAGCAGCCGTGGGGGGAATACTTGCAATATAAGCATAGCCTTTTCTTGAATAATTTACATATTTTTCTGAAGAGCCATTTCTGGAGAGCCAGTCCTGATCTTTCCATGCAGACCCACGTCCCTCACGCATCCTCTTTCCCTGCCTGATTTTCCCCCAGAGCACTTACCACCCGACAAACTCTGCGATTCCCTGATGAGCTAACTTCCCATCTCCCCCTTTAGAATACAGGCCATGTGAGAGCAGGAACCCTCTGCTTGATTCACTGCAGTATTCTTGCTACACAGAGCAGTGACTGACAGAAGGCAGGTACTCAAATACTCTTGAATGAATGAAAGAATCAGGATTATATCTTATAGTATAACCTGATGTTTAAAAGCAAACAAAACTCCATTCCTATGGGAGATGAAGACAGAGAAGGACAAAGGTGATGAAGGATATAGAGACTTCTTCTTTACTGCTTTGTGGGGATGGGGAGGGGCAAAGGTTGTGAAGAAACAGGGAATCCCGCCTGCATCATGGATTGAAAAAACAAACTTTGAGAATTTGAACAATGGCCTAGTGCTGGCAGAGAAGGTATGAAAACCCACATGCCTTGAGTCCCAGATTCCAAGTTTTCACAATGCTCATTTTTTACGGATTACAAATATTGTGACCTAGAATATTTTCTGAAACTCATTTATTTACCTAAAATTTCATCAGTTCTCACCTTCTGGAGATCTCTTTTATTTTTAAATAAAATGATTAGGCATAGGTTTCTATTTGGAACGAGCTGAAATGCTTTCAAATTATTTTTCACCTTAGCATCCTTAAGTGGCAATACATCTTGAATTAGTCTTCTTAGAAAATAGAAGGGGCTAGCAAATAAAATTTCTAAAGATTTATTTCAAATGAAGTCATATGTATAACAGCTTATCACAAAGCAGGAATTATTCTGCATTACTAAGGCATTGCTCCTATCATGATAATCAGCAATCCTGCAAAAACTTTGATATCAAATTTTCTTTCTCACTTTGCCAAGAATGTGAAATTATTGGAGAATTGGAAATGGCCTAATATTTAGTTACTTAATGAAAATAGCATAGATTTCCCATTTTGGTGAAGCGATAGAAATCTCTACAACCTCATCAGACGGAAAGTAATGGCTTTGAAAATGCAAGAGAGGAGAGAACAGAGGAATCAATTAAATTGTTTTTGTCACAGTAATTACAGATTGTGAAGTGCTGGTTTTGTTTTAAGAGATTTTCAATGGGATTTTGCATTAGGGCATACTTAGCATCAGAGTAGTTAACCCAAGGCGAAACAAGGCTTGGTAAATTCCTGGTTATTGTCCTGCCTCCGAGGATTACCTGAACACGTTTCTTCCAGTGATCTCCTGATGTTATGTAAATGAGCAAAGTCTATACAATACACACAGCCCAGATTCAAAGCAAATGTTTCAGAGAAATCACACTAACGGTGAGTTTATTTATTGGCTTCCCCCACACCCTGTGTTTTGTTCGACTGTGAAAGAGATAGGGAATAGGGCCAGAGGTAGCCAGTTGTCTTCACACAGTGCAGAGAAGGAACTAGAAACAAGATTTTCTGTCTCCAAATCCAAGGTGTTTCCTTGGCTTCTGCAGGGTTCTCTTAACCAGTGATTTTCAACCCCAAAGAAAATTTGAAATACCAGATTCCATAGCCCTATCCTAAAATGAAGTGGACAGAAGGTCAAGGATCACAAACTCAAATTCTTGCAGGGGCCTGGCATGTATTTGTGTGAAGCTTGCCTGTTGAGGTAAGATAATTGGGATTCACTCAGGACTGTGGTAAACTAGAACATTTACCTTCCTTAATGCAGTCACATTTAAAATTTTAAAACTCTTTGCTTTCCACAGGACCTGAGTTTAATCTGCAGGCCTTGGGCTGGCTGCCTCTGGAATGAATGATTGCTAAGGTACAATCAGACACATTCTATGAACTCATATCTTTTGGAAAACTGTTTTGTTTTTGTTTTTGTTTTTAGGTATAGGTCTCACTCTGTCACCCAGGCTGGAGTGCAGTGGCATGATCATAGCTCACTCCAACTCCTGGGCTCAAGTGATCCTCCTGCCTCAGCCTCCCTAGTAGCTGGGACTACAAGCATGTGCCACTGCACCCAGCTAACTTTTGAATTTTTTTTTTTAGAGAAAGGGTCTCATTACATTGCCCAGGTAGGTTGTGAAACTGCTCTTGATGTCTATCTGTGCAAGTTACTGATTTAATGCTTCTCAGCACCCAAATTATCCTTTTTGCTTGTTCTATGAAAATGGAGCTGGGCCCTTTAGATTATTTTCTTTTGCCAGCTGACACAGGTTAAACCATGCCAGTAGAGTGTGCTGGAGAGAAATTGCAAAAGAAGGAGTTTGCTTCCTGATTCCAGTGAGCTCATTAGGCAGGCTCCCGCAGCATGGGCAGCTTCTCCAGTGTCCCGCTCCTGAAGTGCAGGTGACACCTCAAGCATTTTGCTCCTGTAGGGCACACAGGTTCTCCAGTGTCCAGCTTATGCAGAGTGTGAAGCTTCTTCAGCACCCAGCTCCTACAGCATGGATGACTTCTTAAGCATCCAGCTCTTGCAGTACACACAGCTTCTCTAGTGCCTGGCTCCTACAGTGTACCATGGCCAGCATCTTTCCTCGTATTTGGCAGCAGAATCTCTCTAGTGAAACACCTCCCTCTGAACAGCTCTCCCTGACACCCTAGAGGGAGGATTTTCAGCAGGTTCCATTAGCATGGCACCACAGTGACTTCTCTGCCATTGCATGAGCCACAACCATGCCTTCCAACAATGTCTTAATCTATTCAGGCTACTATAACAAAGTGCCAAAGACTGGGTGGCTTATAAACAACAGAAATTTATTTCTCATAGTTCTGGAGGCTAAAAGTCTGAGTTCAGGGTACCAGCATGGTCAGGTTCAGGTGAGGGCTCTCTTCTAGTTGCACACTGGTGACTTTTCATTGTATCCTTGCATGGAGAACTGTCTAGGGTCCTTTTTATTAACATAAGGGCATTAATCCCAATCATGAGGGCTCCATCCTCATGACCTAATCACCTCCCAAAGGCCCCACCAAGAAAGGTCTGGATCTCAACTTTGAGTGCAGGCAGCTTTTTCTTAGATTCTCTGTCTCAGCTCTAGGGGTAGTGGCTGACGCTTATGTCTGTTAGTTTTATATTACTTAGCATTCTCTTCACTTCATACTAGCCAATCTCATTACTCTAATCTTTTCTCATAGTTAACAACTCTTTATATTAAACTTTACCCTGTTCAAATTATTGTGTGGATTCTGTTCATGAAGGGACCCAGCAGAACTACCTTGGAGTGCTCAACAGCTTTTCCATTTAAGTTGGTATCATTCAGATAGAACATCTCTACCCGTTCCAGACAAGCCATCTTTACATGTCCCTACCCAGAAATTGAACATGCCTTACTATATATATTCAAGCCTCTTGAATTGAGAGAAGTCTTAATTATCCATCCTCATGTAATAGATAACTGAGAATAAGAAAAGTTAAATGGTTTCCTTATGATCTCACAGCCAATTTATTATGGAGCTGGGACCATACCCTAGCATCCTGACTCCCAATCCGATGTTCTTTCCTCTCTGTTACACTGGCATTATTCACCCAAAATGTTAATTAAGCAACTCTTTATATATGGTCCCAAAAGATAATCAAATTATAAAAAATATGAACTTAGATATACTTCTCAGGTAGAGAGAGCAGGGGTTAAGGAAAGAGCATGGAATTTAGGATCAGAGAGATATGGATTATTCACCTCCTGGGGGACCTAGAGCAAATGGACTAACATTACTGTAAAATGGAAATATCTGGAATCTAGTGTAGGAAACAAGATCACAGACACAAAGCATCTATCGTCAAAGCACCTATGGTCACTGGACAAATTTAGGGGAACCAGACAAATAAAATGGTGATTAAATCATGCTGAACCTATTACCTTTCATTCAATTATTTTCCCTACTCATATATTTCTCCCACATATATTTTAAGAAAAAGTTTTTAAAAGCCTTTTCTGGTATTTTCTCCCTGACCTGCCACTGAGGCTGCTCTCCAACAATGAGTGCGTTTCTAGCAGAGTAATGCTGAATGAGTTAGGGTGAGTCAGAGTCGAGACAGAGGTGAGTCCCATGCTGCCTCATTCAGCCTTGTTCTACTTAATCAGTGTGAATAAATGGAAAGTGAGCTGTATTCGGAGAGAGGCATCATGGGAATCACTTTCCTGTCTGCCGGGCACTGTTTGCACAGAGACATCTAGGCCATTTGGTGTAATCACCTTCTGTGTTTGAAGTCTGTCTGGGGCAGAGCCTTGCTCAGGTCCGTAAAGCCACGTAAACATCCTGGTTTTAGCCCCTTGGCTCTCCTGCAATCTCCCTTTCAGAGCCCTCTTATTTGATTAAGAGATTTGGGTTCCATGAACCACAGACCATTTCACCTTTCTTTATTTGCATGTTCCATAATTTTAAAAAAAAGATAACAAATGGTATTAAGATAATAATTGCCATCCTTTATTAAGTGCTTATAAACCAGGTATTTAATATATATTTTCTCATTTTATCTTCCCAGCACTCCTGCACTGTAATTACTATTATTTCTACTTTACAAGGAAAAAAAAAAAAACCCAAAAACTAAAGTTTGGAAAGATTATGAGCTCGCTTGCCCAATGATACATGAGTCCATTTGGTTTTAAAAGAATTATCTTTCCAGTATACCACATTGCTTCTTTAGGTGCAATTTGTTAGTCTACCATTTTGAAACAAAACAGCATCTATATTCTGTGACAGAATTGTGCTTACTGTTTGTTACTGCTTCCAGAGCCAGGAGAATGGCTTTTCTCTGAAGACAATTACTTTCCATTTATCCACACGCTGATTACACTAGAGAACAATGCATCATTTGGTATATTGTTGGCCTATTTTTATAAATCATGATGCTCTACTCCCTTCAAGCTTATTAAGGCCATCGTTATCTTTCCTAGCTAGCTCAGCTCAAATCTAAACTGGCCAAACTTTGGAAATATTTTTCTTTTTGTCTTGAAACAGAATTAAGACTTTTACCAAAAAGCCAGCCTCTGCACTGTGTCCACCAGACTGTGGCCTCATTAGCGTGGGAATGGAGAAGGGATTAAGGCAGAGCAGGAGGGGATTAGAATTAGCGTGGAACATCTCCATTCCCTGTTCTCCTGACCTTTCTCTCACCCAGCAGCCTCTGGAGAGAGGACAGGAAAGGTATCCAGAAAACCATATGTCGTAGCAATTTAAAAGTATTCATTTAAAGGCATTTATTTCAAAATAAAGTTTAATGTTAAAAAATGTAGTGTGTCATATCCTGTATACTGTTCTAAATGTTGATGTGCAGTGTTGTTACACCTTAAATGAGTTATAAGGATCAAGTGTTGCCAGAAAAATGAAGGGATGGATACATTCCCATAAATCGAATTACAGAATATAGCAGAACGTATGAAATGCTGATTTTGGAAAAACAGAATCATAGGTCCAAACACGACTTATTTATTGCTTAACAAAGGTAGAAGATATTTTTAATGCTTAGCGAAAATCAAGTCTATTTTAAAGAAAAGCTTGTGCCCTGGACCATATTCTTTGTACTGAGCCAGGTTACTCTTTTGCCTGAGGACCAGGTCAGTTCGAAAATTCCCTTTCTAACTTTTTGCAGTGTTAGTTTTGCTTATTGAACAAAGCACGCTCCAGCAACATGGCACACTGAGCCCCGTGGACAACTTTCCTAACAGACGCAGAAGTATCGTGTAAAGGTTAGCATGAGTGAGCTTTAAGGAACGAAAGAGATAAACCCAAGTTTCAGAAATGAAGAATATAGGCTCATGAGCTGATGCCACTGTGGCCCAGAGAGGATCAAACTTGGAATAGGCCCTCATGCCATGGTGCTGGGGTTTTGTGCCTGCAGGAGGCGGCGGTTGATCTTGAAACCCCTGCATTAAGGTAGGACCTTGGAAATTCTGTGCCTTTAGTCAAAGAGCATTAACATCCCAGTGAACAGTCTTAAAATATAAAGAAAGTTTGTCTTTGTTAGCAAATGTGAGTGGAAAACAGTCGCTAGTGAGAAGTTGAAATAAACTACCACAAGTTGTAAAATGACAACTTATGCTACCTACGTGGTGCTAAAATCCTCAAGATAAAACTGGTCCTAGACTAGGGATATACTATGGGCCTCTGGAAGAAGCAAATATAAAACTGCCACCTAGGAACATTTTCCTAAACCGATGTGTGGGTTTCCCATGGATTCCCATGGAAAAACAAATAGGGGCTCAAAAATAAAAATTACAAATAAAATGAGGAAAACAATCTCTAATAATAGAAATCCAATATAACAAGCAAGAAGATTAGCCACGCCCCCTCTGAAGAACTTGAGATAATTAAACAATCTAAAAGAAGTTATAAAATATGTTTAAAATGATTAAATAGACAAAATCTGGGGCTGGCTAGGTGACCTTGCTGATCTGGGCTGGGCTCGCTCACTCCTGGGGGCTCAGCTGGCTGTGGGATGATCTAGGTTGGCCCCAGCTGGGGTGCCGGGGGTGTCGGTGCTCTGTTCCACCTGTTTCTTACCCTCCAGCACACTAGCCTGGGCATGTTATTATGGCAATGGTAGAGGTACAATGGCATGGACAACTTGCACACTGTCACTTCTGCCTCATTTTCTTGACCAAAATAATGACATGACCAAGCCCAGGGTCAAGAGGGCTGTCTAGGTCACCCAATTTATGGTGAGAGGGCATTACATTGCACTGCTTAGTTATATGGGTGTAGATACAGAGAGGAGTGAAGAATTGAGGACTTTACTGCAGTTTACCACAGATGGGCTAAAGAGCTGGTTAAGCACACTTACAGATTGAGTGAAGAAGAAAAATATGAGAAAATTTCTCATTTTGTAGCAGAGAAACACATAGAATATATGAAAGAGAAGTTAAGAGAAGAGACTGAGAGGGCCTAACATACATCTAATATGAGTGCCAGAAGATGATAACATATTCAAGAAAGAAATAGTAAGAATTTTCTAGAATTGATAAGAGACAGACATGCTTTCTCATAAATTTGGAAGCACAAGGATCTCTGAGAATAATTTATTTTTAAAAAGTCACCTAAACACACTTTAGTAGAACTTCAGAATACAAAGGGAAAATTTAAAAGCCACCAGAAAGAAGAGACAGATTACTTACTAAAATATAAGTAGATGAAAGCAAACTTTTCATCAGCAGCAATAGGTACCAGACAATGATGAACTAATACCTATGAATGCTGAGGGAAACTAACTGTCAAACTAGAATTCTATACCATGCTAAATAGTCACTCAAAAATCAGGGCAAAACAAGGGCAGTTTCCAGGCAAAGGCCCATGCTGAAGAACTATTATGTAATGTGCTTTAGAAAGAAAGAAATTAAACCCAGAAGGAAGGAAGGAGATCTGAGAAGCAATGGTAATCAAGAAAATCAGCAGACATGGATAATTTAAATTATCATTAACTTCAAACAGAACAGTAACCATAATGACGAATGGGGGAGGCATGAAAACAAGGTAGACAGAGTTACTTCATATGAAAAATGTGAAGTAGTAATTAGAGTTAAAGTGTTCCAAATTCCTTATGTTATGCAGGAGAAGGATATAGGTATTAATTAACCTTAAATTTTGTTAAGTCAAATATGCTTGTTAAAATGAAAGGGTAACTATTAAAAGAATAGAAATAGAATATATAACTTCCAGTGCAACAGAAGGAAATGATGTCTATAGAGAACTAAATCATTCTATAAAAGGTCAGAAAGAAGTGGTGTGTGTGTGTGTGTGTGTGTGTGTGTATAAAAATTATAACCAAAATAAGATAGAAGAAATGAGTCAAAATATATCTAATTACAATATTTGTAAATGTATTAAATGCAGATAAAAGACAGATTTTTGAAAATCTACTTATGTGTTGTCTATCTAATAAACTTCTAAAGCATAATGACATGGAAAGTTTGGAAGTAAAGGACAATATATTCATATATAACCAACAAGGGATTATCTATCACATATAAAAAACTCCTTTAAATCAGTAAGACAAAAATGAAAACCTCCAAAGAAAAATGGGCACAGAATATGAGCAGACAATTCATTCACAGAAGAAACCAGAATGACCACCACACATATATAAAGATGTCCAACCACACTAGTAATCAGGGAAACACAAAATAAAGCCAAGATAAATCCTTTTACAATCATCGCATTGGCTAAAGAGTTATATGGCTAATAACAGTAGATTTGGTGGTAAGAATATGGGAAAATGGGATATATTATCTACTATTGGCACAAGTGTAACATGGTAAAACATTTTGTAGGGCAGTGTAAAAACATTTAGTACAACTGAATACATGTGAACATATTACCATACGTTAGAGCAACTCTTATGTGTATACACAAGGAGATATACATTTCTAGGAAAAAACTGGAAGCAACATAAAAAAAGCCAGTTTTAAAAGAATATATTATGTAATATATCTTATATAATAATATTTTATATGTAGTTAAATCTGCTCATGTAGTTATATCTGCTCATGTAGTTATAAGTAAAAGTTTTAAAATGTACCCCAGAAGGATACCTACCAACTTCCCAACTTCAGAAAGAAAGTGAAGGTAATCTAATGCAAGGAAGGTAGACAGGCTTTAATGAAATATTTCTTTAAAAAAAAAATGTTAAATATGGCAAAACATTAACAATTGTTCAATTTGTGGTGGTAACTAAACAGGCATCTATTATACCTTTACATTTCTTTAATGTTTGAAATATTTTATAGTTAAAAATTTAAAATATAGTAACTAACATAAAGCAATCAGAGACATAAACACCAACAATCATCACCACAACAGAAAATAAAATACAAAGCCAAGGTAAAGTGTTCAAAAGAGTAACACTTTTGAAAAGTCATGACATTCCTAAGATGAAGCATTAACAGAAATGTAAATATGACCATGATTATATATCCAAAGTTTTCTATTTCTTTAGAAAAAAATTAATGTTTAACTTGATATATTGCACTTAGTAGTGTTACGAGAGTACAATAAAACACGCTGTTCTCTTTCATTCAGCTAAACCCAAATTAGAATCAGTCAGCTTTGAAATTTCATGACTTTCGGGGCCTGGAATTCACCACCTCCACAATGTATTAGCATTATTTTCCCATCTGAGCCCTCCTGGGCAGCACCAGTAATAATCTGGGGTTTTCGTTAGCAGTTAGGGCTGAACCTTCCTTGAGTTCCGAGAAAAATCACCCCCTCTTCTTGCAGTGTGGGGTTTGTCAAACTCACAGAGCTGCTTCCAACTGCGGAGGTGGATTTCCCAGCTACTGCGTGTTCCGGTCAGGTTCTCCCGTCTGGAGCTGAAAAACAAACCCAGGCTTTAATCTCCCAGGCCTGAAGTCACTGCAAGGGCAAACCGTGGGCACTCAGGAACGGGTCAAGGAGACCAACAGAAGCCCTGTGCCTTTTAACTCACATTCCAGGGACTGCTCAGGTGCAGACAGAACCCACTGCAAGCCTGGGGCTCAATTGGGCACAGCCTTTTTGGTGGAATCATAGGAAAGTGGTGAACCCGAGATGAGCTCAATGTAAAGTGATGTGTATGTGAGGCACATTTTAAAGGTCAGTTTCAAATTTGGCAATGAGATGATTTTAAAACCGGCTTTAGGACTGGACCATCACTTTAATGGGGCCATTTTGTTCACTGGCATTCACAGAACACACAGCTGCTATGGCTCAACTATGCCTCCTTTTGCAGTAAGTGAGTTAAATCCACAACTCTCATGACTCTCAGGGTAAAATGCTCTCTCTGAGAGCATCTCAGAGAGATGCTCCCTCTGTCCCAAACCCACTCCACCTTCAAGACCTAGATTAAGTTCCTATCCCCTGTTGGCGCCATTCTCCTTGGACTCTAGTTTTCTTTAATAAACTCCAACATTGACCAGCAGTGGTGATGTAGAAAGAGTTTCCATGGCTTTGTACCTGGGCAGACCTGGATCTGAATTGCAACCTCAGTTTACTCACTGTAGACTCTCAGGCACTTCATTTAACTTCTCTGGGCTTTAATTTCCTCATCTGAAAATTGGGGAAATAATAGTACCCACCTCACAGAGTTGCTGTGAGGATTAAATGAGATACAGCATGGGAACTGCTTGGTCTGAAGCTTGTGCCATAGTAATGCTGAGTTCATAACTGTTGTTACTGGCATTCTTCTTGTCATTCTTTCAATTATTTTTCTTCATCCTTCAGATTTCTATTCCAAGTTGAACGTGGTTATTTTGAACTTAGAGAAAAGCTTTTTAATTTTTCCCCTACTGGTATTGATTGAAGATATCACGCTTTATTTCTAATGAAATAGCTTTTCTTAAATTACTGTTTGATACACTATGCCTTATATTTCCCTTTTTCAAACATTATTAACAACAGAATAATTTTAAAAGTTGAAGTCAGGTGTATTCAGAAGTCAAGCATTTCCAGTCTAAGCCCCTCTGTTGACCAAGCCACCGAGCCGCAGGTGACCTTTGCGTGATTCTCAGCGTCGTCTGGTGACTCGCTGAGGCACTGGCGTTGGCATTAAGGCCAGCCGTTGGGGAACAGTGAATGGAAACTTTGGTCACACTGTGGGAGTCGAACTGCTGGTAAGAAAGGCCACCAGAGAAGCCAGCGCAGTTCTAAGTTAAGTTCTTTTCATTTGGATGTTGCCAGAAGAATGAGCCTGAAAAAAAAGACCATTCTTTTATGTCATTACTCAACTTCAAGCATTTAGCACATAGTAGGTGCTTAATAATCACTTACTGAGTGGTAAGTAAGTGCTTAATAATCACTTACTAAGTGGTAAGTAAGTGGTAAGTAAGTAAGTAAATGCAGACTCCACCTCTCATGTGGAGTCTGCATTTACCTGGAAACTGACCCATTCTGGAATGGCTGGCTAAGTCCTCCCTCCCCTCCCTCTCTCAAAAGCCCTATAAGTAAATGTTGACGCAACTTGAAACTTGTTCTTTTATTTATTATTTTAAATCATTGTCCAAAGAAAAATTCCTGGTTATATATACTTGAAATCTTATGCAGCATAATTCTGGAGAAAAATAAACATAATTTTATAAATCAAGAATTATGATTTTCCTAAAGCAAATTTCAACTTATAAAGATTCTGGATGTCAGCACCCTGTGGGAAAATATGTCATTGTTATGTGTTTCTAAATCTCATACACAATTATTAAAACTTTTGCAACATAACCACAGTGACTCAGCATTCCCTGGGACTGAAAACTGGAGGCTGCAGTCCTCTGCAAGGATTGGGGGACCCTGTTATGCTCCCCAGGGTCCCAGCATGGGTCAGCTTCCACTGGACTAACCCTCAAGGGAACTCGACTCTGGCAAAGGTTCACCTGCTACCTCTGAGCGTGGCCCTGCCTAGACGAGGACTGCATTTTGACAGCATCATAGAGGAAAAACTACTACACAAAAGAAGAATACAAAACACTGTAGTGTCGTAGTGTTTGTCCTAGGGATGCAATTCTTTATTGTTTATACTTATAATGGTTGTAGTACTTTTGAAACATATCACTCATCTCTTTTTTTCTTTCTGTGGACATAGCCTTTTGCACAGTCCACATTCTCATCTATCTGTTGGGGATGGGAGTTGGAGTAGAGAATTAGGATTCTTCGAATAGGAGTTTTGAGTCTCTACTGAGGCAATGTGAGGAAAAATAAGGATTTGAAATATGCTTATGCTCCCGTTAACACAGGAAACCCTAGGTCTGGTGGACTTGAACATGGAGATTGTTAGAAACCAGAGAGAATTCAGGATAGGATCTAAGGGAAGGTCACATAAGGCAAGGAGAAAAAGTACAAAGAGAATCTCACCTTCCAGTTCTGAGAGGGAGAGGGCAGGAGAAGTAGGGCAAGAAGCAGGCCACCGTCTGGTTACCACCCATCCTTGGGGGTGAAATTGAAGGGAGAGGGTGCCATCCATATCCAACCAGGCAGGAGTCAGCCTGGGAACACGAGAGCCGCAGCCTGCACCCTTTGATGCAGCCCAGGAGAGGCTGCAAGTGCCCAGGGAAGCTTAACACTCAGCTCAGACCCACGGTGTCAGGGAGAGACCCCTAGACTGCACCCAAGCAGCCAAAGATCCCTCACACCAACACAGAGGACCTGCCACTTCACAGTAAAGCCAAAGGATGGTACAAGCAACTGAACACATGGATCCAGGAGCCCTCTTCTTCCTCACTGCACCTCCCCACCCACCCCATTTTGTGTGTGTCATCTCAGACAAGAGCAGTGGACACAAAGAGCAGGTGGGATAGATCGAACCTATACCTAAAAGAAAAATGAGTCATCTAAGTGAGACTATTTAAACCAAAGACACAGAGATGCTGTTAATTGGCAAGTTGAAATTCACTACCCTCTGCCCCAATGCCCAGGAGGGTGGGCATAGTAAGAAAGATTGGATGGCTAATGGAAAATAAGGTACATTTTCTTTGCATATATGTGGAATAATGTTAAACTGCAACACATCTACACCATAGAAGAAAGCATTGTGTATTTGTTAATAGCGTCCCTCCTCCAGAAAGGATTTGAAGCAGCTACAATCCATGAATTGGAAAATAAACACTTCAGGAAAGATCAAAAGACTCAATAAGGCTTAGTTATACAGCATGAAAAAGAGACTGCTGAGGATACAGTTAATACATGTGTTTTAACATATGGAAGTTTGGTACGAGAAGTGTGGTAACTTGTGTCTTCTCTATTCATGGAATGTCAATATTTTTGTGGAAGAAATTAGAGAAGCAAGAGCTGTCTTATGCATGCCTTTATCTCTAGCACTTCCTAGACTTCCTGGAGCGTAGTGTATGCTCAGTTAATATTTATTGAATGAATAAATGAAAAAATAAACTGCTTAGCATCAGAATGGATAGCTTTAGACATTTTTAAAGCTCTTTCAAGCCATTGCTAGTGCTGTGGGCGAAATGGGGGAGCCAGGGGAATCTGGGGTGGCAGGAGGTAGGGCCCTTCATCACCCTGTCCCCACCCGAATAGACCTGCCAAAGAAGAAGGAGAAAAAGAAAGTAGATGAGAGAAGTTTGCTGTGCAGGCCGTGAGGTTGGGGTATGTGCAAGGCATTGTTTCTGGGGCAGTGCTGTAGCCTCAGGTGATCCAATACAACCTTTGCTAAGTGCTTTATGGAGAGCTGTCCTAAGAGTTGAGGCTCTGGTCCCAAGGTTGGCCTGGGAGGAAGAGAAATATCACCAAGGCATGGCCTCAGAGAAGCAGGCCTACCCTGGTGGGCTCAGGGGGCCCGTTTGGTCTAAAATGAGACTTTATATACATATATGCATGAACTCACTAGGCTAAAAGAAGAACTTTAAGGCACTTTTAAACTTGGGTTCCATTAAACTTGTAGTGTGTGATGAATTAAGGATTTTTTAAAATAAATCCACCAATGTCTTGTGAATAGCACAATTAAACAGCACTATGAAAAGGGTTAAGATGCCAATTCCTTAAATGTAAACATTTAAAGTATGTTATAATTAGCAGAACCCCATTTTAGGTTTTCTTCATTTTTTACAATGCCAGAAATCTCAAAAAACTGAAAGCCACCAAGGCCCCATCTGAGATGTTCTGGTGCAAATCCTTGGGAATAAAAACCACATAGTGCTTCTAAAAGTTCTCTAAATGTGACACTCTTTCTGTCATCTCTCTGCATTTTATACACTGTTCCCTGGGCCAGGAGCACAGGGCTCTCATATTCACCCCATCACCAGGCTCAGCAATATTTTTCAGAGCTAACTCTTTCCTCCACCCAGGCATCACGCCCTCCCAGAAGCCTCCTGTGCCTCTTGGTCTGGTTTGGTGGCTCTCCTTTGAGTTTTCATAGTGCCTGTCATATTCTTTGCCACTCATTTTTCTTCCCCACTACAGTATAAATTCCTTTAGAGCTGACACCATCCATCTCATCCTCTCTGAATTCCCGGGACTTATCATAATGCCTGGCATGTGGTCGATGTCCTAGCAAGGCTCTGGGAACTCCAACTTTCTCGCTATAGCCCTCCCCAGAGTGACAGGAGCACTGTTTTACAGGGTGGTACGGTTCTAAGTCCACATGTGCAAGTCTCACAGATTCAGCAGAAAGCATGCCGACTGCAGAGAGACCTAAATGCTGTCTAGTTCCACGCCAGGACTCTGATTTCTTTTTCCTGTGTTAGGGGTTCAGGGGCAAAATTACGCCAGATAGAAAATTGTCATGGGAGTGAGAATATGAAAATGCTGGCACCGTGGAGGGAGATGGTGAGAAGTGTTTTGTCTCAGGCTAGACGCTGTGGCTCATGGATGTGGCGGATCTGATGCAGGGCCCTCCGGATCACAAGGCCGTGGCGAGTCGTGGGACACTGCAGGACACACAGTCTTTGTTTGCAAAACACCTGGCGGCTGGGCCAGAGTTTTCCTTGTGCACACCTGCATGCGTACTGTTTAAAAACAAAGCTTTTTCCCATTCCCATTCAGGTGACTGGCCCTTTGCAATACACTCAATAAAAAAAATTGTTGCCAAACAATATACCAGAACAATAGAATTGAGTCTTGAGAAAATTGAAATTGGGGAGAATAATTTGAGACTGCCCAGAAGACATTCATTAATTAGTACTCTACTTTCATAGATTCTACAGTACTATTCTGAACCTCACCCAAATGAGATCACTTGCCTTGAGGTCTGGTGGCGTCCTTACGTGGGATCCATAAATCTCAGCTGGCATTACCTGGTGCTGTTAGTGATTAAGATCACTGGCTGACGGAATCTGCACTGGAAACAGATGTGTTAATTAGACTAATTAATTCACTGGAGTAATTAATTACCTAACACTTATCTAATTAGCTAACACTGTCACCTGTCAAAGCTAGAGGTAAATGCCAGATTGGAATTTGGTGGTCTTCTCCATTTTACCCTAAAAACAAATTGAGAGGTATGGCTTGGAATACCAAATAAAAGTGTGCTGGTCCCAGTGGTAGTCAGTGGGCATGTTGGGTCTCAAAGCTGCCCGTGGTTGCTGGGAAAGAGCAGCGGCTAGACCAGCCTGAGGTGGGTCGTGAGGGAAGAGACACATGTATCATTATAAACCATCAACAGGAACCACTGCCCGAATTTAGAAGGGCAACAACACACATGTCCAGGAGTATTTTGCCTCGTAGTTATCATGACCTTTTCCAAGATAAGTGTTCTTGGGGATTTTCGGATATCTTGGGCAAAGTTACAATTATCTCAAAGAAAATAAGTCTGTTTGTAACATCAGACCCATGCTGGATCAAGTCCAGAGGTAAAGAAAAGGTGCTCTGGTCAACAGTTAATGAGCTAATCAACCTGGTCAAAGAGAGAAGATGCCACACCTTCAAAGGGAGCATATCTTCTTGGGGAAGTGCTGTCTGAGAACTGGGCTGGAGTATAAAAGGCCATGTTGGGGAGGGTATTTTTGATTTGATAAGAGTTTTAAATGCTAAAGGAAAAGTTTCATTTGCAATTTGAGAAGAAAACATAAGTTTTACAGGAGGATTTCATTCTAACTTGGAACTAAGCTATTATGATAAGATCTATAATTTAACAGTGAATCACAATATTTCCCTTTCCTGATATCAACTTAAGAGTGCCTATCCACATAGCATGAAGTATTGCTTTGGTTTTACCTGCCTCCAATAGATCCATGAGATCTGACAGGATACATATGTTGGGTGAGTAATTTTGATTTTTTTATTTGTTCTGATCAGACAGATGTTCCTTGGATTTTATATTAAATGATTAGATGATGGGCCTCTATGGTTATGCAAATTTCTTAAATTTAGAGATTATCTAGTTGGAATATAGCTCAGGATATAAAACAAAATAAAAATGCAAATTTTCTTCCTAATGATATTTTTATTCCTTGGTTTTTGAGGACAGGGGGCTGGCTCATCTCAGAAATTGTGGCAAAAGAAGTCACAAAAGAAATGCAAAAACCAACCTTGAGAAATAAACAAATTCAAAGTTCAGGCTGGGACTCACTCTACAGTTCAGTCTTTAATTCCAGGACCATGGGCTATAACCAAGAAATAATTACAGGGGCTTCCCAGTGCCTAAGGGAAATTTGACCGTGTTGCAGCATATTATGGGGTGATTTCATATGCTTTATGATGGACTTTACGTAGAATTTACTTCTAAAATACTGGAATGTTATTCATCCCAGGGCTAGAGATTAATCTGCCAAAGCTACCTGCAAATCTAGCTGCAATTCCTGCCCTAGGTTAACAGAACATAATAGAGCATTAATCTTCATGAGGCATAAGGAATTTTTGTGAGTTCCCTCTGATTTGTTGAGAGTTGTGTTTCATGTCTTTCCTTCCAGCCTCAATCATGTCAGCATTTCAGAAACATTCCACTTACCCATCCCAAACAGAGGTAGCCTCCTCCCATAGTCACTTCTCAGGGAAACCAAGGAGAGAGAGAAAAGAAAAACATTATGAAGGTGAAGGTCATGGTATAAGGAAAAACTTTTTCCCAGCCAGCACTTTTCTTTGATTACCAATATTCAATATTGACCATGCTAAGTAATTTGTCATGATTTGCTAAAAGACTTTATTATTGAATAAATGTGTTAGGAAAAGGAAAGGAAGTGCAAAAAAAAAAAAAAAAAAGTTTGAGGAGAAAACAGTACCTGAAAGCCTATTTAGTAAAAATTGTATATTTTAGAAAGATTAAAGTATTGCAATAGCCATATTCATATTGGGTTGAATTTGGCATGAAATCACAAACACCCTTGCTCTTTGGTCACTGATAGAGTGATCATCTTAGAAGTGCTTCTTGATGAGCTTAATGGGACCAAACTCTTCTACAGATCAAATTTTCTAAGAGATCACTAGACATGGGGACAGACCATCAGGGAAAACTAAAAGAATATCTTATCTAATGAATTAACAGGAGTATTATAATTAATACAAGAGAATATAATTAATGGCTATGCTGGTTTGAGAATTTCTTCTGGAAGATAGCAAAGGTGGAATAGATCAGTGATTTCAAAAACACCAAGGCTCCCTGACTAACTCAGTCAGAATTTCTAGAGATAGGGTCCAGGTATCAGTACTCTTTAAAGCCCTCTGGAGACTCTGATGTGTAGCTAGAGTTTAGAATCTCTAGGGAAGATGAATGCAACTCTTTTATAGAGTATTGATTCATAGATTTCAGTTGGGAATCCAAAGGAAAATCTCAGATCATGAAAGTAGTCTTGGCAGAGTGAAACAGAAAGTGCAGTAGAATTGAGGAAGACAAAGTGGATGGCAGTGTTTCTCAAACTTTAATGTTTTTGTGAATCACACAGAGTTAAAATGCAGATTTTGATTCAGTAGGATTATGGTGGAACCTAAGATTTTGCATTTCTAACAAGCCCTGCCCCGCCAACCTCCAGCTGCTGATGCTGGCTGGTTCATTGACCACACTTTGGGTAAAAAGCAACCATGGGTAAATGTGCTTTTGCCTCTCACAAGAGAAGACAGGAGGTGTCCTTTTGCTGTGAGGTTTTGAGGCTTTTTCTGAAGCAGTAAAGTGTACTAACACCTGGAATACTTTATTTTTGAAACCATGTATGACTTAATCACTAATTAAGAATCTGTTACTCTAAATATTTTTGAAGAGGAAATTACTAGCATTTTGTTCCATGTTCTGAACAATGAAATTTAATTCAATTGTTAAGACTTAGGGATTAAAGGATGTATGAGACAACTTGCATCAGGGAATTCACAATCATTCTCAGGAGACAAAAAATTAATTATATTACAATGCGAAATGCTATCTATCAGCGTCAGCATGAAACAAATGCTTTCGGAGTGCACTGAGGACAAAAATTAATACTGACCAAGGAAAGAAGATGCTTGAAAAAGCCTTCGTGGAAGAGGCGATATTTGAATTGGACCCTGAAAAATGAGTAGGATTTTGATAGGTGAGAAATGGAAGGGAAGCGAGAAGGATGTTTGAGGAGCAAAGGCTGAAGCAGGGGTTCCCAACTTTGTCTACGTGTCAGATCATCTGGAAAGATTTTAAAAATACTTTCAGGGAGTCTAAATAAATTGGCACCTGGTCATCAGTGTTTTTTAAAAAGTTCCCTGGTGATTCTAATGCACAAGCAGGTTGAGAGTCAATGGAGATATAGAAAGATGCAAGGCTTGTAAAGATGTTTTGAGACATATGGAAAGAAATGCACATGGAGGAAAACGGGAGGAACAAAGAGCAAAGGAGTCCCAGGTAGCTCTTGGCAAAGATGTCTTGGCTCCCCATGGTGTGGGGTAGATAATTTGTTATCATGAATAATTAAAGTGATATGTAATTATTACCAAAATAACCAAATGCTGTGGATGGTGTGCTTCACAAACATAGATTAGATTGAATTCGGGTCATCCCTATAGCAGCAGTCAGCTCCCTGCCATGCATTGCTGCTACGTTACTGAGAGAAAGGACTGGTAGTCTGGCTAGCGCTGATTTGATGGGGCCTGGGCCAGGGCAGCAGCCACTAGGGTGGAAAGGTGATGTATTCAGCATGGCTGGTGGAGTCCTTGATGGCAGTGCTGCTCAAAGTGTGGTCCTCAGATCGGTAGCATCAGCACCAATGAGGTTAGAAATGCAAATTCTGATCCCCCCACCACCCCCAAGCTGCTGAGTCAGGATTCCTGAAAGAGGAGCTCATGAAGTGTCCAGGAGATTCTTATGCATGCTGAACTTTGGAAAGCTTTTATCTGCGGAGCTGCAAGAGACTACTAGACTCATAGGTTACATACACAGATACACGCAACACAGACATACACAAATCCCCGTGGAAAGTGGGGAAGGAAGTAAAGAAGTGAGCAGAGAGATGGAGATAGCAGTGAGAAATGTCCCCTTGGCAGGGCATACAGGATCGCCATGGGAGCCTAAGGCTGCCTGACTGTGCAGGACGCAATGCTGGTGCAAGAGAGGGAGGAGGAGGACGGGCAGCCATGGCATTACTCAGGAGTGGATGGCGTGGGCCAGGCTGTGGCTAGGACGTCACACCCAGGGTTAGTGGGAGTGAACAGGTAGCCGCTGAACCACACTGTGTATGGAGTGCTGGGCTGACACTCAGGATGGCTTTAAGGCCTTCCTTCTGCACTAGTCCTTTCTCTGTGACAAGCTTGTCTTTCCACTGGCTCCTAGTACTCTCTCCTGCATTCTCTTCTGACATCCGGTGTAGGAAACCTGCTGGACAAGTAGACTTTCTACGGTGACGTGTCCTGCTTCTTAGCTTCTGTTTTCAAGTTTCACTTACCTTCATGCAATAGTTTTGTATTCTGTGGTTTCACGTGTTTACTAACATTAAATCTTTTACTTCATGTCCCCTTTCTCCAAGCTCTTTTGCCTCACTTCGTCGCCATGCTTTTCCTTGAGCATTCCTTTTCTCCATAAGCTCTAAATCCTGTTCTCCAGAACAATGTGCCATTCACTCTTTCTTTGCCCCTATTATATTATATTATATCATATCATATCCAAATTCAATCTCTGCAGGTTCCTATTCACCTCTCTGATTCCACACCATGGTCCTGCTACATTTACTTCTCACTGGAAAGAAAGAAAGAAGATGACCATGAGGTTCAGACAGAACTGAATAGAAATGATTATTTTGTAATCTACTGGTTGTATAATCTCACACAAGTCTCTCAACTTTTGTGAGCCTTGGCATCTTCATTTGTCCATCAAACTATGAATATTACCTAGCTAACAGAGTGGTTATGGGATTAAGGGAGTTAATGTATTTATTATATGCAGTTTTCATGCCATCGTGCAGTTTCCATGCTTAGCATTTTGTCCGGCACATGGTAAGTGTACAGCAAACGTTAGCCATCATTATTGTCATTATTATGCCACCTTGCTTCTCAACAGATCATTGAAACTTAAGAAGGTTTGTGGCCAGTATTTGAGCTAGCAGTATTCATGAGTGAAGACTGATATCCTTTCTCTTTTGTGGGCTTTCTTTCCAAATTCCTTTACATCCTCTTTATGTGTTTTGTTTTTTTTTTTTTTTTCCCCAGAGAAAGGTTTGTTCATGTTAAAAATTCTCACTTGGATTCTATGGATAAAGATTCTCTATCACTGGGATTTAGGAACGAAAACACACAACTTACCAGCAATATTTGGGGTCATAAAGGTAAAAATATTTCTAATTTCAGAAAAAGTGATGGAGTTTTCTCTACTAATTTTTTTTTCTTACTTTCCCAAAATAAACGTTACATATTTGGCTAGAGAAATGTCAGAGGTCCCAATAGGAACTGAAGTAACACTCATTCTCTGAAACAATTTAGAATGTGTACATCATAAACAATCATTTCTACCTCAATAAGACATAAAGATTCCCAAAGTAAATCTAGTGCAAACATGATCATTTGGCTGCTCTGGTCCCTGAGGATATATATAATTTTATTGACAATATTTCTGAGTGTTCAGAATTCATTATGTTTTAATAGATTTAGTCATCTATTTAACTATATTTATAGCAGAATTCAGCAATTCTCCTTTTATTAAATCATAAAATAATTCAACGAAACTAACAATATAATATTATTCCACTCCTTGAAAATAACTATTATTGATATTTCATATCATTAAGGTTTTTATTGTTTCATAAGAAATATTTCATAAGAAAATTGTTTATGGAATACTGCCAGGAAAGTTGTACTTCTGTATTGTTTATTTCATCTTATGCATATATTAATTATAAAAACAGTTTGTATTCATTATTTAAAATTGGGAAAATATTAAAAAAAAATGTGATTTTTTTTTAAAAAGACCCTATAGTCCCACCACCTAAACATAGACACCATTGACCCATTTTTTTCCTTCTGATGTTTTTAATGATAGATTTTAAGATAGTTGCAATTATATAACTGCATTCTGTATTTTTTCACTTAACTTTATGTCATTCACATTTCTCCACATTATTACATTTTATTTGAAGCATATTATTTATGGATATCCAGAGGTTGTGCCACACAATGCATAGACTATTCTTGACTTTTATTTTAAAGTAATTTCCATTATAAATAAGACTCAAATGATTATTTTTGTACCTCAAGAGTTTTTTACATGTAAGTCAATTTGCTTAGGGCGATTTACAGAAATGCTCAAAGGGAATGAACTTCTAAAGAATGTTTGTTTTCCGAAAGGCTTATATCTATTTACAGTTCCACCAGTGGAGAACTATGCAGTTTTCATGTGACTTTTTTCACTTCTTTAACAATTACAAAAACAAAAAGAAAAGCTTTCACATCTGCTGTCTTGCTAAATCTTCACAGGAGCTCTTATAGGTGGGTTTAGCAGATACTAACATCCTGTGTAAAACAAAGAAATTGCCTTCAGAGAGGTCAAAGAAGGCTAAATTTATGACATAAAGTGGCAAAGCTGAGACTTGGACCAACTTCTTCCAAACCCAGTTTCCAGGGTTCTTGCCCACTGCACTAGGTGAACCCTTTGCGTCACAGTAACTCAGAATAGCCCATAATTGTTTAATCCCAGCTCTTTTACTTACCCAGTGGGTGAAGAGGAGGGTGAAGAAAGAGGAAGAGGTTAAAAAGAAGGAGGAGAAGGAAGAGGAGGATGGAAAGGGGAGGAAGAGGCAGGAAAAGGATGGGAAGAGGTAAGGAAGGAGAGAAGGAAACAAGGAAGGAAGGAAGGAAGGAAGGAAGGAAGGAAGGAAGGAAGGAAGGAAGGGAAGAAAAATGAGAAGAAACAGATCTATGATGTTGGTTATCAGTAGGTGCTAAGTTTCCTACCTCCTGGGGCTCAGGCTTGAGGGGTGCGGGGATTTCCTGGCAGTGGGAGGACCCACCCTTTCCCCAGCCCTTCCTGCCTCTGCTCCTTGCCTTTGTGCAGCCTCCCCCCACCTTTTGTTTCATCTTCTTAAAGTAGCCCCTCTCCCTACTGCTGTTTACGTTCCAAGAGTCACAGGCCAAGGCTGTCTTTGATACTCATTAATCAGATTTTGGCTGAATTCAAATGTGAGATTTGACATTCATATCTCACAATGATTTTCCCAGGACACTTATCTAGGGATGACTCTGACTAATTAAAAGACACATCATAATTAATAAACTAAAGCACACAGCTAGCTGATAAATTGAACAGACTTAGGATACCCTTCTATTTGAGATAGAAAGTGATCTGCTATCTACATATCTAGGTATCTGTCTCTCCTCTGCCATTTGTGGGGTGCTTTCTGTGCATCAGACTCCGGACGGCATGTGCAAAGGGTGTTCACATTCAGTCCCCGCAGCAACTAAGGGGTTAGTTATCGTCTACATTTTATGAATGAGGAAACGAGGCTCAAACATACGAGTAGTGTTGTAACACAAATCGAGTACATGTGTATTTGACTGTAATAGGCACAGCACAGTGAGTAGGTAAAAAAGCAGAGATTAAACCTTAGGTTTGTCTGATGAAAAAAGTAATGGCTCTTCCTCTATTCAAAAAACAAAGCCAAAAACAACACTAAATTTTGGTACTCCAAGTGTTAGTTTCTGGGAAATTGCTGGGATGGATGGCTTTGCTTTAGAGATGAAAATAAGGGGGCTTGCATGTCTCTCTCTCTCTCTCTCTCTCTCACACACACACACACACAGGTTGTCTTATCTTTTTTACAATCCTGGGCTGTCATCTCTCTGCCTGAGTGGATTTTCATCAACACTTACTCTCACTCTCTGTCATAACCACTATCCAACCTTATAAACTTGTTACCCACCTGGTTGTGGAACCCTCAGTGGATTCTCTTTCAGATAAAAAGACTGCCCTGTTTAGAACCCGTTTTGTCCCACCAGAGAGCAACTCTACCGATAGAGCCATTTTGCTGGAAAGGAGGCAAAAGCGTGTGCATGTGTGCGTGCATAGGCTGAGGAGCAGGTGATGTAGTTCCAAATGATCAGAACTGGCCATTTAACCTGAACCAGAATTTTTAGAAGCAGTAGGTAAAGTCTGATTTAGGTAAAGTCTGATTTATTTTCACATATGCTTTTCTCAGAAACTTGCCTTCCTCCAGCCAAATTCTTATCTTTGAGAATATTCTATGTTCAATTTCTTGACTTTTTTAAATCCCGGGGCAGCAATCCTGGCTAAGAAGAGAGGACATATTCCATCAGTACTCAAAAACTCAGCCTTGTCTTCACAGAGATTATAAGCATTATTAATAGTGTTATCTTCAAAGGAAAAGAGAACTCTGGGTGTGTAAAGTTTAATGCTTTGACTCCAGCAATCACTCCTATTTCCTTTGTATCCTTACTTACTGTGTTTTTGAAGATTGTCTTAGCTGCTACTGCAAAATCTCAGTGGCTTAACACAATATAAGTTTACATCTCACTCACATTAGGCACAAGGTGGATGTTCTTAGTTGATGGAAGGCTTTCCTCCAACTGGTTATGCAGGGACCCAGGCTCCTTCCACTTTGTTGATCTATCACCCTCAAGGAGTGACTTGCTAAGTTTCCCTGTGTGTACACACCCATCTAGCAGAAGAAATTAGATGATATGTGGATCACCAACAGATCCTTCTTGTAGGATGGGAGACTTCTATGGTGGTACTCAGCCCTTTTGCTCACATTCTAGTAGCTGGAACTATATATGGCCTCGTCTAATTGGAAAGGAGGCTGAGAAGTTAGGTTTAGCTGTGTGCCCAGAAAGAAGGCAAACAGTTTAGGTGAACAGCTAATCAATCTCTGCCACACCCACTGGCAGAATCAGACAATTCCAAATACGTTAGAGGATCTTTAGAAGTTATCTATTCAAACACATCCAAATATGTCTTTTATAAAATCACTAACTGATACCCTCCAATCTCTCTCTAGAAATTTCAAGTAATATGGAAAAATTATTACTTTATAAGACTCTGGGTAATATGGTGCATTTTGAAGGTGTTTATACTTTTTTGTTAGCATATAAAATACAGAAAATGCAATAGGACCAGGTTAATATAACATGGCAAAGTTAAGTCTTTTAAGATACTCGGGATATTTGAAAATGTGTTTGTTCTGGCAGTCACTAGACAAAGCCCTTAACGTGTTTTTGTGATGCCTCTGACTCCTTCCCAGTGCACTTCTAACTTCTTTGGTGAAACCAGGACAAAAGATCATTTTGTTTGGGACATAAATCACAGTACATGTCACTTAAGGTCAATGTTGGTTGGTGGTCTTCAGCCATATTTTGCTACTCATTAGAGCAGCCAGACTGAAATTGTGTCTAGAGGTGATGTTTAGTAAGTCTGATTTAGGAGTAAGGCTTCAACAACTAAGCTGCTTCTGTCTGTGCATATCATCTTTATGTCTTTAGAAATATTCAGAAATTCCTGTTGCTCACAGCAATATCTATAGTTCAAAGAAGAATTCAAACCACAAGCTATTCTAACATCTGTTTTGGTTTTATGGTCGATCTGAATAGTTGTAATTTACATTCACTGGCACCCCACGCTGAAGTTATTTTCAAACTACTGTATTTTGTTTTTTTTTAAGAAAAGGCCTTCTTGTACTTAGATCTTGAGCCAAGTCTAAACTATCTAAACCAGCAGAGAGAAAATTCCATGAATAATCAATAATAATTTAAAAACTCACCTGAAGCCATGGTCTTACCCTCATTGCCACCCAGCCTTTGTGGCTGACTTCCATTGCAGTTCACTACTAACATAAGGCCCCATCAGAGAAACTCAAAAGAAGACAGAGAAAAGACAATAATAAGGGTATAAGAGAAGCAGAGGGTCTGGATAAAGGAATTACATCCCATAATTGAGAATGAGTGCAGTACAGGAGTTATTGCTAAATGGAAACAGAATTTATCGTGTAATCAGACCACCCAACAGTTATAGCACATCGTTTGTGAATGGAAGCACCTACTTTACAACCTCAGCTAGGTATCTCCTTAGGAAGATATTCCTTATCCCTATGAGGACCTTGCCAGCCATCCAGTTACTCCACCTGATGCTGTGCACATCAGCCGGGTACCACCGACTCCCCTTTTCCCACTAAGGAGACTTGAACTAGCTTTATTTGTACTAAATTCTGCAATATAGACAAAATAACCAAGCTCCAAAAGCAGGGCCAACAAGTAGCTGCATGATATCAGAACTAATAGTTACTATTTGCAGAACGCTGAGAAGGTGCCTGGATTTGTGCAATGTCCTTTGCCATATGCAATTCCATTTTCACCTTCCAAAACCCTCTGAGGGGTACTATGTTTTTCCTATTTTGGAGATGGTCTGAGGCACATAGATTACATGTTTCACATTGAGCAAGTTACTTAATTGGTGATGGGGTTGGGTTTCAAAGCCAGGTTTACCTAACCTCAAAGGGCGGGCCTTCTCTCTCTGTGTTTTGGAGATTCTTCATACTTTGTGCACCTCACCACTGATCTCAGAGTCCCACAGCACTTGGCGCCTTCTGTGGGCTGTGCTTCCTCCCAGGCCTGAGTGTCTGCAGCTGCTCACTCTCTCCGTGCAGACACTGGCGTCACTCTGCTCCTCTCTCTGCCACCCACCTCTCTCATCCCTGTCCCTGGGGCTCATGTAGTCCTAACAAGCTGTTGCACAAGCAACCGCCAGACAATTTTATTGCCATCTTTTATTAGATTTGACACCTCTGACTGTAACACCTATCCTAATTTCAGAGATGTGAAAACATGAATAAGACAAAAACAAAATCACTGGAATTGATGAAATACTGCAGTGAGATTCCAAATGTATAATAAGAAGGCTTGTTCCATGCGACTTTTATCTGAATGGAAAGTTGAAAAGTCTTGACATGATCCTTTTAAAGCTTTAAGCTAACATGGTATATTTTACAATAAAAACTTAGGATTGGGGATGTAGAATCCGAAAACACATCTAAAACTGGTAGTTCTCCTTTTGCTCTCATATTACTTACATTCCATGGCCTTGGTACTTATATCCTAAGCATAAATTATGTTAATGCCCAACATTAGGCTGTCTGTATCAACTTAAGATGCTGGTTGGTGTTCACCATAAACAAAAACACCAGGAAATACCTCCTTCAACGGTATCAACACTCACTTTGATTTGGTGCTTTTCTTTACTAATTTGGTATGTAAAACTTTGTATCTGGTTGCCTTATTTACAGGTTAATGATGCAAATTAGCTAATTCATGAACATAACCCATGACATCTACACACACTTAAGTACATTAACTAAAAAATAAAATGAAAACATTAGAGTTGAAAGCTGACCCTTGATTCTTATCTCAGTTACTATGGCAGGTACTTATTTATTTTTATTAACAGTTTGCCTCGGTGGGAGCCCCAACAGAATGAAAGCATTTGCACTGTTTATGCACGAGGAGCTGGGGTTGGAGGAAGGTGGAGAAGACATAAAAGACATCTGTGCTGGGACAGACAGATATTGTATGTAAAAACTGGGCCTGTACTCTCCATCAGTGTAGCACTCAATGGTTGCATTTTGCTGGTCTGCTCAGGCTAGAGAAAAAAGCAAAAACTTCCAAATATAGGAGTTCTTTGCCCTTCCTGCTTTGCATTCTTACACAATTAAACTAAGTGTCCAGGTATGACATTCATTATTGGAAAAAGCCCTCAGGGCAGAACGTAGCATGCAGTGTCACTTTGATTTATTAGTTACCACTTCATAATGGCTATTCAAGTTGGGGGGAAATCCTCAAAGCACATGCCCTCTCTCTCTACTTTGCAATTGATTAACAAACTAAAAACTGCCCCACAGTTTTCTCTCTTCTATCCCTTATCCAGCTTTGAGAATGTTGAGCTTTTAGTACACAAGGGCCAATTTTCAGGATTGCTAAAGCAGTGCTGTTTAACACTATAATAAGCTTGCTGAGAAGCTGTTAATGTATTTCCATGGAGCTCTTGTGAACTGCTCTCCTGAATTTAGAATATGTTAGCAGTTATGGACACAAACAGTGTCCTAAGACAAAATGAAAGTGGAATGATTTGCAGTTTTGGGGAACACATGGGCCATTTCCCCCTTGGACTCAGTGTGGTGTGCACTTATGAGGGTGTATGTGCATGGCTACCTAGTGTGCCTTCCTAAGCTCGTCCCTCTGCACGACACTGTATTCTGATGCACTAACTCTGTGTCACATGTCTGGACACTGCACAGGCAGGCATGCCAGGGGATGGGGTAGAGTCTCCTACAGAGGAGCAACAATTCTAAGGAGCAGAGTTGTAAGTAGCCCCTACACCAGGGAACTGGCACATCCATCCATTGATCACCCTACAGTACCTGGTGATGGAGTGTGGATGATCATGGCTGAAAGCCTGAGGCAAAGAAGGAAAAATCTAAATTGATTTCTTCTCTGGGCCAAGAGTGCTTGAAGCCTGCTCCAATGAAAGAATTCATTCATTTATTCATTTTTTCATTCAATAAGTCATTAGACAATATCTGTATTAGAAGGGAGCTGGATATCGTCCAATCTTGGCAAATCTTTTCTCACTAACATTTGCTGGACTTTTAGACGATAGCTGTTTGTCCTTTTTTGCACAGTAAATGGGAAAGGACAAAAAGATGAGGTTTATAAAAATGTGAAACTACCATAAATAAACAGTAAAACTTCAGAGTAAGACAGAAGAACAGCAGTAGACCGATCCTGCTTTCCTGTTGGGGGACAGACCTGAAATATGTACCATGCCAACCTCAGCCAGTTAGAATGGCCCTTACTAGGCAGGCAGGAGAGTCGCCGCTGGGATCCTTCCTGCAAAAATTCCCTCTCTCCAATAGCTGCTGAGGGGCGTGAGTGAGCGTGTGTGTGTGTGTGTGTGTGTGTGTGTGTATGTGAGAGAGAGAGAGAGAAAGAGCACGCGAAAGGGTGAGAGCACAAGTCCATTTGACATTTTATCACCATGTCACATCATAAGTGATAATCATAAGCTTATCTGATATATGATTTAGAAGGAATCTAATAGATCAAATCATAACTCATCCTCTTAATTTATAGTTGAGGAAAATGATACTTAGAAAGTTTATTCATTAGTCATAGAGTCAGTGCCAAAGCCCCAGACCTGTAAATCTTGAACATGCAAATCAATACAGGTTTGATTTCTGGCTCCAGGAGGCTTGCAAAGCATTTAGATGCCACAGAATATCCAGTAGGAACCAAAAATAGGGAAGCCAGAGGTTTAAATTAGTTCAGTGTTCTTGATGGTGAGAGGGAGGGGACTCCGGTGAAAACGTGGTCACAGCTCCAGTGGGTTTCCAAAGTCTTTGTGTCCAAGAGTAGATTATATTGAGGAACACATTTGACGGTCTCTGCTGTTATGTCAAGAATGAAGTCGCCACCGATTTTGACCTCAGTCCCAGTTTCTACAAATTACAGCCTGAAGGATCTTTCTGGAGAGTTATTATTAATAGAACAGTATAACTACGGGAGTCACTGAGCCTTCCAGCCTGTGTTAACCTCTCCTCTGGTGACATTGATTCTACTGTTCCAAATGCTGCAGCAAACCAGGGTTACGGCCACAACCTGCAGCAACTTAAACTCACCTACACGTTCCAGATAGGCGTCAAATCGTCAGGTGTGATCTCACCCGCATTTCTACCCTGGCACCTTTCCGAGCACTCACGGAATCAGCAGTATATGAAATGGAGTCGCTTTTCATTAAGTACGGTGGGAAAGTTCTGGCGACATGGCAGCCAAAATTATACTTCCTGGAATCAAGTCAATCTTGCAAAAAGCCCTGTTTCAAAGGTTCAGCGCAAAGAGCCTGGTGGGGAGAGGAGAAACCGCACTGCCCCAACAGGCCTGCACCACGCGGTCCACGCCGTCTGCCGGTGACCGTGACCGTGACCGTGAGGGCAGAAGTCAAGGGAACAGGCGGCGGATGCCTCCCGCTGATGGTCACAGATGGACACATCCATCAGCATGTCACGGAGGCCTCAGTTAGGGATGACTTACGTCTTCCTCAGCATTGGCGAAGTCTTAATGACTATGTAAATTTATCTGAGGGCTGTTAACTTGTAACGAAGGAAAAAAATATGCCCCATTCCCGTATCAGTTTGAAGACGGAAGATGACTGCCTCTCTCTCCCAGCGGCGTGGGCAGCCCCTCCATTCCTATGATGCTTCACAAACTCATCACATTACTCCGCCGTGCACGGTGCTGTGACGCCACCATTATCCGACTCGGTACCTGGGGGGGAATAGGCGACATGGCTTGATTTCTGCCATTAGAACTTCCTCGCCTACATGGTAGCTGCCAAAATACACCAACACACTCGGAGCTAAGCAGAAACACAGATGGACGAAAAAGTGTCAGGATTTGAGGAGATTTGAGGAAATCTACCCGCATTGCATTTTTCTTTTCTACTTCATTTTTTCTTCGTGGAAAACTGGAAGGAGAGACCCCACTGCCAATTGCCAGGTGGTCTTATGTGTTTATAAGGGGAAAAGTAGAAGAATTGCTAGAAAATATGTTTTGAGGAGAGAGAGAGAGAGAGAGAGAGAGAGAGAATTTTCACAGGGTAAATTTCAAGGCTCAGGAATTTAGTGACAGAAATGTGTGTGCAAGTAAAAAAATAATCACAAAGATTTGCCAGTTTTATCAGCTAAGTAAGCAGACTGCATAGCTCTAAGGAAAACATTGCTTTTAACTCACACCAGTTACTACAGCCCTTTTCTTGGCTGTCTCTCATCAGTATGCCAGAAAGAGATCAGGCTAGGCTTTTAGGGAAGGTCAAGCAATGCTTCCCAAGGTTTTCCCAGAGCCTCCCCACCTCCCTTCGTCCTCTGCTGGCCAGACAGCTGTAAAGGGGCCTTGTTTTGGGTTCCAGAATGTGCTGAGGTGAAGTTTTGAGGCAACCTCTCCTTCAGCCTTTTCTTAAGGAGCAGATCTTGTCAGGGTATGATTTTACCATATCAAATGCAAATGCAGACTGGGCATTGTAAATGGAAAAGTTTGGTTGGCAGTGTGACGGAACTCAATGGGCATTACAAAAAGGGCTAAGATTTTGGAAGAGAAATGGTCTTAGAACTACACATCTTTGGAGCAAGAAGGGACTTCAGAAATCCTCAAAGAACTAGAGGAGTGGGATGTTCAGTATCACAGAGCCACAGTTGGCTGAGTCACGCTTCATAGAATCAGACATGTTTGAAAAGACTATTATGGCCTCCCTGCAGCTATGGTCCAGGAATAAAGTCCAGCCAAGACCCTCGCACATGGTGGCAAAAAGGACATTTGTGGATGTCCCTCCAGAGAGAGGAGGGGAACATTAGCAATCAGGATTAGATCAGGCATCCTTCTACTCTGCAGTTTATCCAACAATATCCCCAAAAAACAATAACAGGCACCAGTGTATTTGGGGATGAAATAGATAACATTGTTATTAAGGTTGCTCATACCTCTTGGGTTGTGGGACACAAGGACCTGTCTCCATAGCCCCCACACATGCAGTGTACATCTGGCTGCTGTGGTTGCCACTTGATATTGATGGGTGTCCAGCATGGGCAAGGCACTATGTTAAACCATCCAGCTCATGGTCATGGTCTTTTGTTACATGGCAACATGATCATACAGCACATAGGTAGTACCAATATCACAAGGAAGGGCTATGAATGGTGGCAAATGAAACCACTGCACTGGTGTGGACACATTCATTTTGAAGTTTTGTCCTCATTAAGAACTCTTAGCTTATCTGTAAGATGTATTTGTTTGTATTACTTTAAGCAGCATCACATTTGAGATGAAAAAGGTACAACTTATTATTTTGCTGACATTATCACTCCTTACATGAGCCAACACAACTTGACAGGGCTAAAGTACTCAGTTAAATAGTATGTTGGTCTTTGAGAGTCTTTAATCATGACTTCAATGCTCTAACACATCTCAGTATTAGGATAGCATGTGAATAACATCATTTTATATGCACACATTTTCAATTTCCCTCTCAATCACTTTCCTATTCTTAGGGCATTGTTAACAATTCCAGGAGCCACTTGTTTGGCTTATTTAAAAAGTATCTGACCCATCAAAGCTCAATCATTGAAGCCGACTTTGGTCTCTAGCTGGATCTTCTAAAGTGTTTTGGAATTAATTCTTTGATCACTATCAGAATTTATACCATCCAGAAGGATAAGCTATGCTCTGTAGAAGGGATTGGTAAACCTTTTCTGTAAAGGGCCAGCTAGAAAATATTTTAGGCTTTGCTGATCATGTGGTTTCTGTTACAACTTCTCAACTCTGCCACTGTAGCTTGAAAGCAGCTATGGACAGTATGTAAATGACTATATGAGTGGCCCGTGTTCCAGTAAAACTTTATTTACAAAAACAAGTGGGATTTGGCTTATGGACTATAGTTTGCAGACTTACGTTCTATGGCATCTCTATAGAATTATTCACTCATTCAACAAATTTTTATTGAATACCTATAATGAATGTGGCAGGTACAGTGCTAGACTGGGAGAGAGCAGTGGACAGACATTGTTCTTGCCTTTATAGAGCTTATGTTCTGTGAGAGAAATAGATAAACATATAGGGTAATTATAAAAAGTGTGGTGAATGTTAGGACCCAGAGAGTGTAGGGCACTATCTTCTTTTTTTTTTTTTTTTTTTTGAGACAGAGTCTCACTCTGTTGCCCAGGCTAGAGTGAGTGCCGTGGCGTCAGTCTAGCTCACAGCAACCTCAAACTCCTGGGCTTAAGCG
This sequence comes from Eulemur rufifrons, assembly GCF_041146395.1. Classification (NCBI taxonomy): domain Eukaryota; kingdom Metazoa; phylum Chordata; class Mammalia; order Primates; family Lemuridae; genus Eulemur; species Eulemur rufifrons. The sequence goes on along the minus strand of NC_090983.1, from coordinate 66,448,083 downwards.
ATCCTACTGCCTCAGCCTCCCGAGTAGCTGGGACTACAGGCATGTGCCACCATGCCCGGCTAATTTTTTTGTATATATATATTTTAGTTGTCCATATAATGTCTTTCTATTTTTAGTAGAGACGGGGTCTCACTCTTGCTCAGGCTGGTCTCGAACTCCTGACCTCGAGCGATCCACCCGCCTCAGCCTCCCAGAGTGCTAGGATTACAGGCGTGAGCCACCGCGCCCGGCCTGGGCACTATCTTCTTATATCTTCTTATTCATCCTCTACATAGAAATCAGACTGCATTAAAAGCTGGGTCAAAGCTAGGCTTGGGGAAATTGAATGTAACCTGTCTGTGTTGCCTTTTAACTTTTTTTAAATTTCAGAATATTATGGAGCTACAAACATTTTGGTTACATGTAATGCCTTTGCCTCACCCAAGCCAGGGCTAGAGGCATGTCCTTCCCCCACACAGTGCACTCTGCTTCCATTAGTTGTGAGTTGACCCCTCCCACCTCCTCCTACCTGACTGGCACCCAGTGAATATTATTACCATGTGAGCACCTTAGGGTTGGTCAGTTAGTACCAATTTGATGGCGAGTACATGTGGTACTTGTTTTTCCATTCTTGTGATACCTCACTTTGAAGAACAGGTTCAAGCTCTATCCAGGATAATAAAGAGGTGCTACATCACCATTGTTTTTTGTAGTTGAGTAGTATTTCATAGTGTACAGATACTACATTTTATTAATCCACTCATGTATTGATGGACACTTAGGTTGTTTCTATATCTTTGCAATAGTGAATTGTGCTGCCATAAACATTCAGGTACAGATGTCTTTAATATAGAGTGTCTTTTTTTCTTTTAGGTAGATGCCTAGTAGTGGGATTGCTGGATCAAATGGTATTTCTATTTTTAGCTCTTTGAGGTATCTCCAAATTACTTCCCACAGGGGTTGTACTAATTTGCAGCCCCACCAGCAGTGTAAGAGTGTTCCAATCTCTCCGCATCTATGCCAGCATTTGTTGTTTTGGGACTTTTTGATAAAGGCCATTCTCACTGAAGTTAGGTGATATCTCATTGTGGTTTTGATTTGCATTTCCCTGATGATTACAGATGTTGAGCATTTTTTTTATATGTTTGCTGGCCATTATTCTGTCTTCTTTTGCAAAGTTTCTGTTCATGTCCTTTGCCCATTTATTGATGGGATTGTTTGATTTTTTTCTTGTTAATTTTCTTAAGTTCTATGTAGATTCTTGTTATCAGCTCTTTATTAGATGTGTGCAATGCAAATATTTTCTCCCATTCTGTAGGTTGTCTATTTGCTCTAATCATAGTCTCCTTGGCTGTGCAGAAGCTTTTTAATTTGATCAGGCCCCATTTATTTATTTTTGTTGCTGCTATGATTGCTTTGGGGGTCTTCTTCATAAATTCTTTGCATAGGCTGATGTCTGTAAGAGTTTTCCCAATATTTCCTTCTGGAATTCTTAAGGTTTCATGCCTTAGGTTTAAGTCTGTTATCCATGGGGAGTTGATTTTTGTGAGAGATTAGAGGTGGGGATCCAGTTTCAATATTCTGCATATGGTTATCCAGTTTTCCCAGCACCATTTATTGTAGAGATTCTTTTCCCCAATGTATATTTTTGTCTGCTTTGTTGAAGCCAATAACAGTCAAACCGAAAATCAAATCAAAGGCACAACACCTTTCACAATAGCATCAAAGACAATTAAATTTTTAGGAATATATTTAACAAAAGAGGTGAGAGACATATACAGGGAGAACTATGAAACATTGAGAAAAGAAACTGTAGAAGATGTAAACAGATGGACTCCCCTACCATGCTCATGGATTGGCAGAATCAATATTGTTAAAATGTCCATACTACCTAAAGTAATCTACAGAATTAATGCAATCCCTATCAAAATTCCATCCTCATTCTTTAAGATCTAGAAAAAATAATTCTACACTTCACATGGAACCGGAGAAGACCTCGTACAGCCAAAGCAATCTTAGGCAAAAAGAACAAATTGGGAGGCATCAGTCTACCAGACTTCAAGCTTTACTACAAGGCTTTAGTAACCAAAACAGCATGGTACTGGCACAAAAACGAGATAAAGATCTTTAGAACAGGACTGAGAACCCAGATACAAAGCCATCCTCACATTGTCATCTAATCTTTAACAAAGCACGCAAAAATATGCCTTTTAACTTTTTCACTTGTTTGTGTCCCCATGGGTTCAGACCTTTCGCAGGAGGTGACTTACACTGACACCTGAAGAATGAGTAGGTATTAGTCAGATGAAAAGGTGGGGGGCAGAGAGATGAGAGGGATCCCAGGCAGGGAGGATGACAGCTGGCAGAAAATGGTTTCTTGAGTAAGCCCCAGTCCCTTGGGAAGTCAGACTTTGTAGCAACCAGAGGGTCAGCCAAGAGGCCTAATTTACATGGAGTCAGGGAGGGGAGGGAACAAATGTGACAAGAATCAGAAGAAAAAGCGGATAGAGATGCAAAGAAATTATAGTAATCAAGGAGTTTCAGAGAAGATTAAATATTAAGAAGTCACGTCACTTTATGAAAGCTACTTGCTGGCAGGCTCATTTAGTTTATTCCTGACCTAATTTATTCAAATTCAAGCCCGAAGGCTGGGTACTAATTTGCATGCCCAAGAATCATGTTTGTCTTGAAATTTAAACTCCATCACATTGTAAATGTGACTCTGGAAAGACAACAACTGTAAATGCCTGTTCTGAATGGTATTTAATTGCATTTGGGAAAGAAAATAATTTTAAAGATGAAAATAGGGAGCATCATTAGCAGCAAGTGTTAATTAATGTTGTCAGAATAGGTTGCATCCTATGTGTCAAAAGTAAACTCTAAATGGTATTCTTCTGTAATCACTTATTTATTCCCACACTGCAGGGATTGTGCCTGGATCTGCCGTAATAATGGATACAGCCGCAGACTCCTTCCTCAAACCCCGGTTTGGACAGGTGATCTTGGACGACCTGTCACCCCTAGTACTGAACTTGAACAAGGACCTGGCTGAAGAACTATTCAGCTGTAGCAAAGAAATCCCCAACTTCCCAACCCTTATTTGGCATACAATGTGTACCTATGATTTTTATGAAGGTGAGAATAATTTATAAACTGTGAAGGCAATAGAAAAATGCCAGCAACTCTTTGTTAGTCAAACACATAATTATATCAAAAATCCACTTTACAAAACTAATGGTTGTGGATTAAAGAGGAACAGAAATAGCCTTTTGAACTTACTAAAGCATAGGAACATAAGGATATAATAAGCAGCCAAAAAACACCCAGAATGAATTTGTGTTGCCGGTGGGTTTAACCTCTAAGCACACATTGAATACTAAAGTTCAATAAGTGATGTTTGTGAAATCTTATTTCTGTTTATGCCTCTAACTTAAATTGGTGGCTCTAAGAGAAGGGAAATGTGCTGATTCTATGTTTCTGCCATTCACCTGGACCTCATCAGAGGGCATCTGATCCCTAGGAAAGAGTGGGGACCAGGGAGAAATGTTTGGGGGAATAAATCCCACCGGGATGAGGTGGTCTCAGAGTGGTACTTTTATCTCTCAGCCACGAGTAAAAGGTCCCCAGACCAAGCTTAGAGACAAACTGAAGGTGACTGCCAAGTAGCAGCTCTTGTACAGGGGTGAAAGGCCAGGAGAGAAAGACCTTCAAGGACAGACCCTGCTCATCCTGGGAGAAAGAATCTACACAGGGCTGGTTCCAGGCCTTCAGGGCATTCTGGAAATCTTGCAGTGTAATTTTGTTCATCTCAAAATCCATTATTATTTCATTATAAATTACTTTTATTTCCCCTTGGATCAAACTTAAGGTATAATATTGAACTTTTTAAAATTATGTATGGAGATAGACTGTATCATCCGTAAATTTTATTTCAGTTTGGCAAAGGTGGTTTCACCACATATTTGTTATAAAATGGGAGGGGTATTGCATCTGACAGGGTTGAGACTCTCAGTCCTGCCCTGACTCACAGTCCCCTCACCTGGACGGTCCCCCACCCTGTGTTTAGGCAGAGCTTGCCTATGGCAGCTTGTTGGAGTCAGTGTTTTCCTTGGCCTGCACAGTATTTTTTAAAATGTGAATTATTTTGCCAAAATTTATGATTTCTGGAAATTTCATATGAAAATCCAGATTTCTGACTTTTTGAAATAGCAGAGTCTACATTTGCGGAAGGTGCAGCGAGGCTGCTCCCATCAGACCAGGCAGACGGTCTCCCTGAGGCGACCTGCTTGGCTTCTGGGACGTCTGCATTGGAATCAGCTTGAGTAACAGTGTGTTGGAGGTATTGACAGGCAGCTCTGAAGACAAGAGAAGGAATGAGGAGAAATAGATTGCCAGGGTGGAAGTAGTGTGAAAGAGGTAGAGAAAAGGGAGAAAAAGATAGGAATGAGCCCCAAAGAGGATTGTGCAAATACTTGACGGTGACAGAGTCTGATCAGCTCATGTGCTTCACTCCGGGCCCTCTCGGGAGTGGGGAGGGGAGAAGAGGGCTGTTTCTGGCTGTGCAGAGGGTCCAGGGGAAAATAACCGTGTCAGGATTTTCTCCCCCTCGTCTGTCCCCACTGGTTGATACAGGTGAAATTAAGTGATCAATGAACCCTGGGGCAGCCCGGAGAGGAAGCGTGACCACTAGGGGGTGGCATGCAGCCTGAGGGATGTGTGCTGTCTGTGCATGGCTGCCACTGTCACGATGATCACGTGAACAGCTGCAATGTCCAAACCACCGTCCGATCCCTAAGTGTAGCGTCACTGAGCCTTGAAGCCTCTTCTTTTCCCCGCAGCACCTGTGCCCGGGCAGTCACCCACTCACTGGAGCAACCCGAGATTTTCCTCAAAGGGCAGCTCTCTCAGCAACCCCCTGGGTTCATGATGTCCCAGAGCACAGTGCTGGCCGCTGCAGCCACTCAGTTGGTTCCTGGCCCCAGAAGGGGGGCCCTGAGCTATGGTCATTCCCCAGCCTCGCTCCACAGCCCTAGGACAGGAGGGTTCTGATGGCCCAGTTTCTCCTACCCAGCGGGGAGCAGGGTCAGGAGTTAGAGGTGGTCACAGGCCATTTCAGCTCACAGCAAGCCTCTTAGTGATGCCACTGCCACTGTGGTAGGACATCAAGTCACTAAATGTTCTCCATTCTCTTTGAGGCCAAGGTCGATTAGATGGAGCACTGTGCTCCTTTTCCAGGGGAAAAAAGTTAGATTACTTGAAGAGAGCGCAGAAAGCTGGCATCAGGGATATTGAAATGGAATCTACAGTGTTTGCAGCCATGTGTGGACTTTGTGGTCTAAAAGGTAAGCTTGTCATGGATGTCCAGAGTCAAATTCTCCTTTTTCGCGAAGATATTTCCACTGCTCAGGAGGAGAAAAAGGAGTTTAACTACATGTTACTTTGAGTCGAATGCATGCCTTATAATTGTTTATAATATACATTATCTCATGTTTTGTGAGTGGGCAAGACACTATTCCCATTATGCAAATGAGGAAACCAAGCCTCAAGGGTCAAAAGCAAGTTGCCCAAGGTCACCAGCTAGTTGGTCATGTGGCCAGGACACGACAGCAATTTCAGTTTTCTATCCTGGTAGTGGCTCCTATTTTCTATTACAATCGAATGTACTGAGACAGGATACAACCCAAATATTCCACAAATAGCCCATCAGTCATAATTTTAATTAACGTGGCCAGGGAAGGGTGGAAGGGGAAGGTGCCACGTGCATATGTGGGGGAAGAGCATTCTGATAAATGCAAATCTGAGGCCACAAGGTGGGAGCGTACAGGGTGTGCTGGAGTGGCTGGAGGGGGGTGACAGTGGTGGACAATGGTAGGAGAAGAGGGCAGATGTGCAGACTGTGTGGGTCACTGTGAGAACTGAGAGAAGCCACTGGAGGGCTGGGACTAGAGAGGTAACTGGATCTGACCGTGTTTTAACAGAGTCACCGTGGCGGCTGAGCTGGGAAGAGCCCAGTGGAGTGAAGGGCAGAAGCGGGCAGGGGCGAGGGAGCAGGGTGCAGCAGTGCGGGGAGAGATGGTGGACAGGGGCAGCAGTGCCGGAGGTGAGAAGTGGTCACATGTTGGAAACATTTTGAAGACAATGCCCAACAAGATTTCCTGGCAATTTGTTGTGAATTTGGAGAGAAAGGCAGTAATTAAATATGACTCCCAGATTTATAGCCTGAACACAGCTGACAAGATGAGGTTATCATAATCGGGGTAGAGGAAGTTAAAGTGTAAATTTGGGGAGAATAGACATGCAAATGGAGGCCAAGAGAGCAGGGGACTTTATGACTCTGAAGTTTAGGAAAAAAGTTTGAACTAGAGAAGTAAGATTATAAGTTGACAGCATATAGATGGCATTTAAAACCATGCAGGGGATAAGATGACGAAGAAAATGTAGACGCAGCTGAGAAGATGCCCTTGGTTACATGTTAAAAGTTAAGGGAGATGGGAGAGACCCAGGAGGGAGTGGCCAGTGAAGGTGACAGCACACGGTGCAGTGTCCTGGCGCCCAGAGAAGAAAACTGGGCAGTAAAGAATTACAGCGTGATAAAGCTTTAGTTTATCACAAGTGGAATTTGAATTCCAATATTTGTCCTTATGGTCAATCAATTTTAATATACACATTACAAACAAAAAATATATGTGGTAATTTCTAAGAATACATTTTAGAAAAAAGTTATAGTTCATAAAAAGCGATTAATTGTAGAACCACTATCCTTGACTACTCGCATCTCTCAGAATATGTGCACATGCAAATCCTTGTAAAATATGGGTGAAGAACAGCAAATGCACCTTGTACTCTTTAGAAGGTCATCGTTAATACCCCCTTTCAGAGAAACAATAGCATCTGCTTTTCTGATTTAGTGAGAGTGGGAAGGCTTGGCCTCACCTGAGCCGCAGACGGTACAGCGGGCACACAGCCTGCAGGGACACCTGGATTCAGGTATTTCTGCTCCAGGAAATGCCTCCTCACATTTCTTTATTATATAAACAAGTGATCACTCGAGTCCTGTCTTTACCTAATATGTAAATGGAACAGAATTTGGCAGCTGATTTAGTTGAACATAAAATGCTGAGTTACCGACCTGCTAGCCTAGTGTGAGTTTAGTGATGACCATGGGTTCTTCCTGGAGAGGCACCATTTGGCAGCCAGGGAGAGTTCTAGGCCTCTGAACCCTGGCCCTGAGTCTTTCTGTCTTTACGATGCTGCAGAAACCTTAGAGATGTTATTCTGTTAAGAGCTTTTCTGTCCTTGCTGCCAATCTTTGTGACCTTCTCTCTGCCACCTGCAGGTGTCCCTCCTGGACGCTTTCCTCTCTACCTTTCTTTAGTTCCTGCCCCCTGCTGCATTTTCTTTTTTCTGCTGCTGCTGAACCTGCTGGTAGCTGATTTCAGCCTGCAAATAGCTCTCTTCCAGGCCACTGCTGCAGCCTTTTCATCCAGCAGACCCCTTCTAGGCTGCCAATATGCACACTAAAGGTGGCATCTGTAACTGTAATTCTGTAGTTCTTGGGAGTATTTCTGTCAGAATGTCTTCATGGTGACCGGGGTTCTTTATCTCCCCCAGACACCACTGTTTTAAAAGGTGGATTCCTGGTATGCTGCCCCCTGGAAGATCAGCCACCAAGTACACAGACAGAAACCCCAGGCATGGGATGCTATCGTGTTCCCTTCTTTCATCGCCACTTCATAACATCCTACCCCCACGGCACTGAAGCTTGGAAGCTGGCACCTGGCACCTTTGGATTTTAAGCCATTTATAACCCACTTTGTGTGAGCCAGAAAAGCTTGCTTGTGGGGAAGGGCTGAGAGTGCATTCACAAGCAGCTGTTGAAACAGAGGAAGTTAGAGAAGATAAACTGATGCTAAACAATGTGAGAAAAGAGATTTCACCTGGCATCAACAGCTAAGGGCCCACAGTCCTGTCCCCCATCCCTGTCACTATTAGTAATGGCCCAACCCATCCTGTCTCTCCAGGCAGCCTTCTGAGATCTTTTCTGTCCCTTTAATGCTACCAGATGACTGGATAACCAATCTGAACTCATACCAACAGGACGGCTGATGGCTTCATTGCATGAATAACAAATTTTTATATAAACAAAGGTGTTCTGTAGACCCACTGACCTAACACAGAGGAATCACTCACTGTGTTTGAACCATTGTAGAAACAGATCTTTCAGTATCTACCTGGCACAAGGAGGTCTTGGGTCCACATGGATTACCACCACTTATCATCTTTACAATTAATATCAAATCTCACCATAAGTCTCAACTCTGCAGAGAGGCCTTGCAAACTCACACACTCACTCACAATTTTGTCATTCTACTGCATTTCTCCACATCACATTGACCACTACTAATTCACTATATTTCTGGTTTGTTTATATAGAAACTTATATATTATTTTGTGCATATTAATGCATGAAGTCATGTATTTATCATTTCTCTCCATTAGAATATAAGCACCATAAAAACAGGAACTTGTTTGTCATTGCTCTATCCCCTGCACTTAGAATAATGTCTGCCACATGAACTTTCAATAAACATTTGCCACATGAATGAATGAGTCAGTGAATGAATGAAAAGAATGGCTACTAGACTCTTTTTGGCCATGGCAAATGGCCATAGCAAACTGAATCCTTCACTCCCCAGCCACATTAGTGGCTTGGTATTGTCTAAAAGACTTAAGAGCTCCTCCTAACTGTCCCAGGAGGAGGAGGCAGAGCCTTAATGTCAAGCCTCCCTTTGCTGTAAGGTCTATACAAATAATTCCTTTGCTGTGTCTGCAGCCCCTGGGTCTCTTGATATGTGAAAGGTAGGTGGATAAACTGCCTAGAATAAGGCCACCAAACCCATAAGTCATTGTTGCTATGCTGATCTCATCATTCTGGAAAAGAGTACTGGGAACCCAATCTTGCTTTAACAAAGATTCAGGTGAAGAGAAATCGTGGAATTCACCAAATCATTTCACATCAAAAAGCTGAGTCTTCAGAATAATATAAACCTGTACAATGGAAGCACTATGCGATGCTGAATTAATGCATTCATCTATCATTTTATTATACAATATGCTCATATCTGTCCCTCTCTTAAAGCAAAATCTACTTTAATTAAACCCCTAACATTCAGATTAAAGAAGATAATCCTTTTGCACTGTGAACTTGCGATAAGTATGTTCAATTTGTGTTCATGTCTTAAAGACGGTGGCTGCCTTTTGACACCCGCTTGCATGGCAGGATATGAAGCCTAATATTTGTGTAAGAAAGATTAGGTCCGGCTTACATCCTCTTCTATGTCTTCAGTTGTTTGCAGCACTCACAGTGGCTTTTCTTTAGAGTAAAAGAAGAATTCAGTGTTATTTCTTTTGACAGATACTGGTAACTTTGGGGAAATATTCAGTCTTTATATTACTTTAGTGCAGTTCAGTAAGAGGGAGCAGAATCTTGACTTTAATTCCATTTTTATGTTCTTCTGCTGTTCCCAGCAATGAGGGATATTGAGCTCTGGGAACTGCATGGTGATCACAGATGAAGTCAGAAAGATATTACAACAAGGATTAAAGATTATATTCAGTTTGGAGCTGGGTAATTTCTTAACCCTAGAATGGAGATAAATCAGGATTTTACACAAAGGTACAAGGCAACCAACTGCAGCTCCCTTCACCCTCACAAGAGAAAAAAAAAATCATAGCTCAGAGATTTTAGATAACTGTCCCACCTTCTCATGGTAGCTGAGCTGGAATTTGGACCCAGCTCTGCCTGACTCAGGCCCCTTTGCACCACGTTATGCTGCTTTTTGCCGGCAGCCTCCCCATGGAGATGCAAGGTGGGTAGTCTCTGGACAGGAGAACCAAAATGTGCACCTGATTAAGAGTCGATGCAGGTTTTTCTACTTTAAATGTTGTAAGCAGGTAGTTGCGCTATTTCAGCAAGCAAACCCTAACAGCTGAGCGTATGCCAATTGAGTTGGTGTTGGATTCAACCAAAACACTAAGTAGATACTTATTTAGTAGTATGCATAGCCATTATTTTCCCAGAAAATCAGTCATTGTATCTGGAAGATCAGATATAAATGCTTAATAATTCACTTATTATTTTTACAAAGATAAGACTAAAAAATAATTTGTTTCCTTTAGCTTTGTAAGTTTTGTACATATTTTTAATCAAAGTCAAGGTCTATAGTTTTGTTTGATGCATTTTAATTCTACTGTCCTGCCCTCTATCCCACCCCTCCCTCCCCATTGCCAACACACTCACACATTAGGGAATATATAGGGTCATTGATTCAACCCTTTGAGTGGCTGGCACTGCCTGTGACCCTCCTCTCCCCAGCACATCAGGCTCTGTTCTGTGTCCATCCTGCGTCATCTCTGGTTGCAGGCCAGCATCTGGTAGGAGCTCAGGTCCCCAGGGCTGCAGCTGGACCTCCTGGAGATACAGCAGGTTCTCAGACTGACAAGATGGTGTGAGGCACATATGCTGAGGATGTGGACTTGGGAGAGACCTCTGAGATCTAACCTGCTCCATTCTCAGAGGATGAAATGAGGTCTAGAGAGTGTAATTAATTTGCCTGAGGAAATGCAGCTAGACAGAAACAGAGATAGACTAGAACTGAGATCTCCTGTCTCCCGACCACCACTCTCTCCACTATTCCATCAAGTGGAAAAAAGTAACATTTGTATCCACGGAAAGATGATTTGTACTCTCCTCTATTTGAAAACGCATTAGTGGCAGCTTCAATGCAAGAGGCAGGCATAATCATACCCTTTAAACAAAGGTACAGAGAATAAGGGGCATTTATTCAAGGGCGCGCATAGGGAGGGCGACCCAGGAGAGCAATCCTAAAGCTAAATACTCAGGTGTCTGGAGGCCAAGCTGAAAAAGAAAACACCTGGACTTACACAGCCCTCATTATCTAATAATGGAAAGCATCTGAGGTTTGTCACAAAAACTTTACCCAAATGTTAAACTTAAGTGAAATTATCAGCTATATTGTAATGGACATTGTCTTTAATAACACATTTATAAAAGATACAGGACAATTCTTCATAGGTGTAGTGAATTGGTTCTGTCTAATTCAGCATTTCCTTGGGCACCCAAAGAAGTAGGGTCCAGGTATGTATATCTGTGGTAACTTGATTTGATTCAGAGTTAGAGTTTAAAATCTTTAAAGCAGTAGCTTTGAGATATTAATGTGCAAATAATTTAAATGGGGAGATTTTTTAAAATCCAGACTCACTGCCCTCTCCCAACTCCCACCCCCAGTTCTGATTTTGTATGGCAAGGGCAGAGCCCAAGAATCTGAATTACCAACCATCTCTGATTCTGATGCAGCTGCCCCGTGGAGCACATTTTGAGAAACACCAATCTAGAAGAACAAATAGTTTGTATGTCCCTTAGCCTTGACCAGGCCCTTTGAATATATTAATAGATTTCTCCACACTTGGTTTTTAATAAGGAGCTGGCAGCCTGAGATAAAGGTCTCAGCAGAGGTACAGGAAGTGCAAAGGCTCCGGGTTGTTGATTAAAAATGATTCCCATGCTTTATATACCAGGCATACAGGGCATAAAGGTGGTGTTTGCTTAATAAACTCAAACCCTTGAGGGGCCATGGGTGTATGAGAGGAGCCGGAGGAGGTGGAAGAGGAGCAGACAGAAAGACCAGACTGGGAACTGTGCAGCTAACCTTGGCTGTGTTGCCGTTTCCCCAAGGCCAGCCCTGTTTGCCTTCTGCTGTGCACTTGGGCTTTTGTGCCCAGCCCTGCTATCTTTGCCCACTGTTCATGGGAAAACCTTTGTGGAAGTTCCTTCTGAATCAGAGAAGTGGGGTTAAAGTGGCAGTGCATAGGGTCATGGATTCCTAAGGATTCATGAGTGGGTTTGGGGGGCCCTGGACCCCCTGAAATTATACATGAATGTTTTGTGTATGTAGGAATATGTGTACTTTTTTGTGCATGAAAAGAGGTTCCAATTATGACTTCTAAGAGATTCTCAAAGGGGCCATAAATGATCCCAAAGTGTTGAGACTCCCTGGGCGTTCCTGGTACAGCTCAGGGTACATCAGGCTCCATGTTCAGATCTGTGTGTCCCCACAACATTCCAGCCTCAGGTCAGTTAGCTGACAACCTCCTTGGTGACAGCTAGGTCACTGAGTGTCCCTTCCTCCCCAGGAGCCACCCTCCCTGCCTAATCTAAGGATTATGGTAGCAAAGCTGTCAGGCTTAATTTCAGCAAATTGTTTTGGGTAATTAGTCCCTTTTAATTGCTCATGGAAATAGTAATTTTAGGTGACAAGATTATTATATGCTGCTTGTTAGTAGATTCTCCAGGGTCAAGAAAACACCACTGAGATTGCTACGACCTGTTCTTTTCCATCTTTGGCATTCCCCTTGAAATCCAGAAAAGACATTTAGTAAAGTCGGCTCCCACTCCGTGAAAAGTACAGAACACTGGTTTCCTTTCATCCTCCTGCCAAGTGAAGGATTAGAGAAGGACTTTCAACTTTTCCCCACTACTGCCAGCCCATGTCAGGCTTCACAGACTTGCCGATCATTAACTTGAAAAGCTGGGGGAAGTTTCTGGCGCTTCCATTTGCTTGTTTACCTGTTCAGCCAAGCTGCTTTACAACTAAGTGAGTTTTGAATAAACAGGGCCCTAGGTGATGAAATATTTGACTGAGCTCAAGTTGAATATTTTCACTGCTTTTCACTTCACTGAACAAAAGGGTCACTTTGACTGATAGGTCAAGGCAGGTTTGCCTAATGGCTCACCATGTGCCAGCTCAAGAGAGGAGTGGGTGGAGGGTACAGAACTCTCCTCAGTAGTTTTGGAAGCTGGGGGTTCATTGGCTATCTACCAGCTGTGTCACACTGGACCACTCGGTTGACCTCTCTAAGCCCTCATTTCATTATCTGTCAAAGGGGACAAAACTAATCCCTTGTTCATGGCACAGTTGTAGGCATTAAATGCTCGGCATGTAACAATAACTAAAGCAAACAAAAAAGATACCGGGATTGGAGAAATATTTGGAGGACTACATGGAGAATATATTTGCAAACCATACATCTGATAAAAGGTTAATATCTAAAATACATAAGGAACTCAAACAACTCAATAGCAAGAAAAAAAAAAGCCCAATTAAAAAATGGGCCTGAATAGACATTTTTCAAAAGAAAACATACAAATGCCAGCAGATATATGAAAATATGCTCACCATCACAATCATCAGGGAAACGCAAATTAAAACACAATGAGGGCCGGGCGCGGTGGCTCACGCCTGTAATCCTAGCACTCTGGGAGGCCGAGGTGGGCGGATCGTTTGAGCTCAGGAGTTCGAGACCAGCCTGAGCAAGAGTGAGACCCCATCTCTACTAAAAATAGAAAGAAATTATATGGACAGCTAAAAATATATATAGAAAAAATTAGCCGGGCATGATGGCGCATGCCTGTAGTCCCAGCTACTCGGGAGGCTGAGACAGGAGGATCCCTTGAGCCCAGGAGTTTGAGGTTGCTGTGAGCTAGGCTGACGCCACGGCACTCACTCTAGCCTGGGCAACAGAGTGAGACTCTGTCTCAAAAAAAAAAAAAAAAAAAACAACACAATGAGATATCACTTCACACCTATTAACATGGCTAATATCAAAAAAGACAAAAGATAACAAGGGTTGTCAAGGATGTGGAGAAAAAGGAACTCGTGTACACTGTTGGTGGGAATGTAAATGAGTACATTCATTAAGGAAAACAGTAAGGAGACTCCTCAAAAACCAAAGACAGAGTTACCATGTGATTTAGCAATCCCACCTCTGAGTTTATATCCAAAGGAACTGAAATCGGTATGTTGAAGAGATATCTTGCACTGTCATGTTCATTGTAGCATTATTCACAATAGCCAAAATACGGAACCAACAGATAATGGATTTTTAAAAATATGGTATATATACACAATGGAATACTATTCAGCCTTTAAAAAGAATGGAATCTTGTCATTTGCAACAACATGGATGAACCTGTAGGACATTATGTTAAGTGAAATAAGTCAGGCACAGATGGACAGATACAGCATAATATGGAATCTAAAAAAGCCAAATCATAGAGAGTAGAATGGTGGTTACCAGAGAGTGGGGGAGCAGGATGGGGAATGAGGAGATGTTGATCAAAAGGTACAAAGTTTCAGTTACATGGAGGAATAAGTTTTAGAGATCCATTGCACAACATGGTGACTATAGTTAATAATAACATGTATTTCAAAATTTCTAAAAGAGTAGATTTTAATTGTTCTCACCACAAAAAAGTGATAAATATATGAGATGATGGATATATTAATTAGCTTGATTTAATTATTTCACAATGTGTACATATATCAAAACACTACATTGTACTCGATAAATATATACAATTTTTATTTGTCAATTAAAAATAAAACATATAGAATGTGCTATTATAATTACAGTACATTTCTTCCAAATCTAGATCTTACAAAGAAATCTGAAGTAGTAGAGAGGTCAAAGAAATAAATATTGCACTCAAGACCAACTCTATGCTCTCATAGCTTGTTAATGTAGACACATCTAATACCATATGCACTGAAATCATTTTTAAAATGATGCAGATGCAGATGGAGATTATTAAACTCTTAATAATTCAAAGTGGTTGGCAGTTATTTAAATGCGGGTAACCACATTCCTTGAAATCAAAGATTTCTTGTGAAACTGACAATAAAGAATTCATATGGAACTCAGTTTTTCTCTTTGGCTCTTTCTGATGGCACCAAAGGCGTTGCCCTCACAGTGACTTTTCAAAAATGAGAGTTTCATTTTTTATAAAAAAGATTTTTATTCTTTTTCTCCTGATTTCTTACCTAAGAGTTTATTCATATTCTTTAGAAATTAAATGCTAATATATTTGCTCTTACACTGAGTTGATTCTTATGTTTAAGCATTTCGTTTCATATTTTTTCTTCTCAAATTTCATGAGGGTCAGTACTCACCTTTATTGATATTTCCTGAGGTCAGTGTTCCATATCCTTTCTCTATCTACTTTACTCTTTAGCAAGGGCTTTTGCAGGCAAACTCAAACATTGCACCAAGGAGTAAAATGTTACCTCAGGAATAATGGCTAGTTCTTCAGTTATATCCTCAAGTAAGAAGAGCCTTCTCTAAGAACTGGAAATAGGATAGAAAGCTGGAGGTTGTGCATCTTGGATGGCAAAGATCTCTCCTTACTCATGTCTTGAACATGATGCTTTTCTGAGCCCTAATCTAGCTAATTATGGAGGAAAGAGGAAGGATGAGCATTCATAATAATTTCAATTAACTTATTTAAATGAAGGAGTTGGTGAGATTCCACTGAAACATGAATTACACAGAAGACTAGAGGGCTCATTGGGTTGCATTTACATTATAGGGAAAACAACACAAAGTACATGTGCTAAGGATGTTGGCAGGTTCGACTAATGTTTCCACAGAAAAGATGTGCTAAGGATGTTGGCAGGTTCGACTAATGTTTCCACAGAAAAGATAAAGCTGTTCGTTTCACCAGTCGTGTTTCTTGCTCTTGTAGCTTCTGTGGTCTGTGTGACACTTCTTGACAGACTTGACTGCCCAGATCAGCTTGCCCCGTGATGTTCTGTTACAGTCCCGGCCATGGCTTCAGTTCCTATTCTGCAATTTCATCACACAGCAGCTTGGACTTCAGGACCAGATGTCATAACTGGGCCTCCCAACCCTCCCCCACAAGTTTGTAGCTCAAGTTGTAATGAGGAAGTCATATCATTTGTGGCATCTTCATATAGTTCTCCTTTAAACTCATAATGGAGAGATTTTACGAAATCCTTTCCTCTTAAAAAAGAAATTTATTGCAAAAGAATTTAATACTCACATTAAATTTAATTCGAATTTCATTTTAGAATAAGTTAACTAAATCAGTCTAATAATTAAAATTTTAAAACTCCTGGATTGTGACATTTGGAGTTTCATATGCAGCATTAATTAAGCTCACATCAAAACAGATCAGCCATTTGTAGATACAGTCACCATTCTGTTTCTGAAACCAATCCAGAAATTCATGTTAGAAAGTTGTCAGGCACTTCTAGGTATTGGACAAGTGACAAAAATTGATTATGTACATTCAAAATATTTACAGAAAAAAGCATCAGTGTCATGTAGGTCTACACGGGAAAGTTGCCCTTAGGGAAATAGGACCAGACATTTTTACCCCCGCACAATGTCAGCACACCGCAGAATAGGATTGGAGGTCTCCATATGGCTACGTTTGTTATTTTATCATGGAATAGAACAACTCTGGAATACACATTATTTTTCAAATGAAAACTTTCAGTAACTCAAAGAAAGATCTTCATTTTTCTTCAGAAGTCACAAGTGACCAAATTGCCTTCTAGCAATTTTTTTTCTTTTAAGGAAATGTGTTTTGAGGGCACTGTATTTTTTATTTCAATATTAACCAAATGGGCTGAAGAATTAGTAACAATGAAATTGAGAGTTGAGTTTAAGATGTCAAAGTCATCCTTTTGTGTGACTTTGAGGCAGGTCTTACCCAGACCCGCCTCCACCCCTCCTCGTTTGCTCCTCTGGGAGGCGGGGGGCAGCCCTGCCTGCACCATCCTCTCTGTGAGTTCATCCCGCCTTGGGGGTTATCGGTTTGATACTTGGGAGTTGGAAAGAATGGACAAGGGATGGGTGGATTATGGCTTACAAACTTGTATAGCATGTAATGTTGTGTACATATATTTATATGGTTGTGGCTCAAATAACGTTTCATTTCAACACGATACAGATTATTTAGATCCTGGAACTATTGTCACATGTGGCAGAATGGAGGCATGGGACGGCTTCCCCGCTGGCAGTCAGCAAGTCCTAGGCTGGTTGAGCCTGAATTGGCCTGCTCCCGTGTGTGGAATGGTTCTCTCTCTTAAGCAGGTGTTTGTTGTCACCACCAAACAATCCCCTAAGAGGTGCATGGGTTTGTGAACTTCTTTTGGCAATCGGGATACTTGGAATGCAATTTTTAAGGTCTCCCAATAATTGACCATCAAATACAAAGATCACAGGTAAAAGGAAGGTAGAATAGCATCACAGTCATTTTCTGGTGGGGTTTCTACTTTGTTTCATTTTTTTTTTTTTTTTTTTTGAGCGAGTGGAAACCACTTCAGAGTGTTTCTATAAGCCTTCAGTTTGAACTTTGATCTGTGTGCTCCTGGAAAGTCTTCTTTAATCTCCTTTTTACCGGGAGAAGGGGAGGCCATGAGAGAGAGAGAGAAGAATGAAACCATTACAGTTGATCCTCCTCTCCACTCCTGTGGAATGTGTTCACGTGCTGCCCCTGCCTGCGTGAGTCTGTGCATGTGTTTTCCTCACTAGTATTTCCTGTCTCAATAAAAGGTGTCAGCGGCACAAGCCAGAAGCTGGGAAACCCCTGTGATGACTCTTTTTCCTTCATGCCACGTCCCATCAATCAATGAGTTCTATTAGCTGATTCCCCTCAGTATCTCCCCATCCCCTCTGCACCCCTCCTGACCCAGACCACCATCATCTCTTATTCAGGTCACCAAGGTAGCTTCACCATGATGGCTTTGCCCCATCCTTGAAGCTTGATTGGGCTATTCTCCTGCTTCCAAGCCTTCACATTGGTCTCAGAAGGAAGACCACAGCCCTCAGCAGAGCCTAGGTGCCCTTGTGTTCACTACGGGCCCAGCGGGAAGTCCAGCTCACCTTGCCCCCCTTCTTCCCCTTGTCTCTGTCTCTGGGCACACTGCCCTGGGTTCCTCAGTCCTACTCAGGCACAAATTTACAAAGGCGCCCTCCTTTGTAAAGGGCTGCCTGCAGACCCATCCAATGAGAGTGCCCAGCTGAGGGACAGTGGGACTGAGACCCACCCTGTTCAACTGACTGTGTGCCCTGGCTCTGGGCCACATCCACTGAGAGGGGATCTTCTTGTATACAGCGGTGTCATATGGGATAATGGGGACTCAATGTCAATGTCCCTTCCTATTCCAGGGCCCTTTGCTGTCCACTCTCCCTGAAGGGCTCCCACTTAACTCATGGTCATGGTTTCAATCTCAACTCAAAGCTCCCTTCCTCTCCAAAGCCTTCATGATCCTTCACCCAGATTCCTTCCAGCCCTGCCCATAGCTTCCTACAGCGCCTCCCACTGCCTCTTCAAAGTACTCATCACAGCTTGCAATTACGTCTGATTGGGGTCATTATTTAATTAACATCTAGTGCTTAAACTATAAGGTTTTGAGGCCAAAGACTGTACCTGTTTTATTTACTGCTCTACTCCCAAGCACCTAAAACAGTGCCTGCCACATATTAGGTGCTCAATAAACTTGTCAAGTGAAGACTGAATCCTTTTCATAGCATTTCCCTTATACACCCTCACTATAATACGCCAGGCTTTGCCAGTATCCAGTCCCTTGTCAGCACGGCCCTCCCTGGCTGGGCCTCCCACTACCGCTCACCTTGGGGGAGGAAAGTCCTCTGTACCATCAGGGCACAGCTGTGGTGCTGTCTGGAACCTATTATTTCCTCCCCTAGCATCCTAAGGAGCTGGGACTACAGGTGCGCACCACCATACCCGGCTACATTTTTTAAGTTTTAGTAGAGACAGGGTCTCGCTCTTGCTCAGGCTGATCTCAAAGTTCTGAACTCAAGCAACCCTCCCGCCCTGGCCTCTAGGATTACAGGCCTGAGCCACCGCGCCCGGCCAACGACCAGCTTTTCCATTTCATGTTCCACTCCCAAACATCAGTGCAGTTAACAGCTGAAGTTTAATAATTGCTTAGTAAAACTCAATCTGTGGTCCAAAATACACTAAATAACTTTTCCCGGCTTATGTTTATCCAGTTTTAAGAATGTTACTTAATGCTTTGTATCCTGTAGATACCTCATAAGGGATGTAAACTATCAACTTCAGGAATGTAACAAAGTCAGTTTGAATTTATTTCCTTCTTTAGAAAATACAGCTTTAGACATTTGAGATTCATTTTGGGAAACCTTGATAAGATCAATGGACGTGTTCTGTAGGAAAAGACACATTCGCACATATACCCCCAAATGTGCATGTCATTTCATGGGTTTGCACGCTTTCCTCAGGCTGGGTCATGGCAGGACACCTGTGTCCTCTACCAGAGGCCACAGTTGCTATTGGTGGCCCTTGCCACATCGCTGTCCTCCCGAGACCCTGGTAATTGCTCCCCTCTCCAGTTCCCTGGGATCAGGATGGTAACAGCTGTTCCCAGCTGTGCCACCCCTTGTTGTTCCCTAAATCCTGCCCACCCTTTTGTAAACAGTCCCTTCAGTAAGTTTTCTCAGTTCCCTGTTTAATTTGCCATCTGGTTCCTGCTGGGACCCAGTAATACAGCCTCCAGAATACATCTGGGGACCTAAACCATTTTGAAAAACACTGACTTGGGAAACTGAAGTCAATCTGTATGAAGATCTTCAGATTACAATTTTTTTAAAAAGCAAAACAGAAGTTAGTTCTTCTTTCTTTTTTAACTGGTAGAATATGTTTAAAAAGATAATCTTCTATTCCAGAATGTATTCTTGTATTTAAAGATGCTCGTGAACCCTCCAGGGCTTGCAGCTTGAGAAACACAGGGCTTGACTGCTTTGCTAGCAGGCTGCCGGGCCTCGCATGTATGAGAGAATTGAAAACTGGAGAAAAGACAGATTAATGGCCTCTCTTGCTTGCCTCCAAGCTACCAGTCCCATCATCCTGTCATGGAAGGAAATTAAAATTGTCTGACACATACTGAGTTTCATAAAGCCACATTGTTCCTCTCCAGGGTCCTGCGTGCCTCTAGATGTCTACCCCATCAGTAGGCTTTTTTGAGGATTTGATCTACAATCTTCACCTCAGGGTTGGAGCTAAGTAAACTAATATTTAATTGTTAAGGTCTCCCTTTGTCCCTTTTAGAAACAAATGAGCTATATATTTTTTTCTTTCCTCAGTCCTCCAGGATTTTCTCCATCTTTTAAGGATTCTAAAATGATAGTCAGTGACTCTGCAATCCAATGTCTCCTAAAATGAATGACTGGAAAATCTTATAACTTGCAATCTGTTTCATTATTATAAATGACTTGCCCCACTTCTGATATGCTTTTCTGCTCCTCCAAAAAAACATATCATTCAATCTAGGATCAATTTAACATTTGTTTCTCTGAAACTGAGCATTGCAATGTTCATACGAGAACGAAACTCCACCATCAAACCACCTTTTCCCTCAGCAACCTTACATCTGATTTAAATATTTTTGTAAGTATAAGCTAGTTTAGAAATTCATTAGGCAAACAACCTATTATAGAAACCAATATATATTTTGTGGAGGATTGGTCTAGAATTACCCTACCAAAAGGTAGTAATTTAGGATTGTTTCTATTTTTCTAAATTTCTAAATTTTCTTAGAAAATTTATTACCCTCTACAGTAGCTTAATTGTTAACATGAAACACTGTGGATGTCCCAGAGTTTCATAAATTATCTGGGTCATCAGATTTTGCTTCAGCCTCTATTAAAACAAGAAGAATAGATCTTTAAAAGTCTGGATTCTTCTTTTCATTTCCAAATCACTTTGTTTTTCATTTGAGTTTAAGGTTAAGTTTGCATTTACATTTCCTCCCAATATTACAACCAACAAAAACCAAAGATGAGGCAAGATAAAACAGCACCCAGGTCCCACTTACTCTGGGTAAATGATCAGCGATGAGCACCCGTTCCCTCCACAGTCTGCTTCCTACACGTCATGGTCCTCCCTTCAGCAGGACCTCTATGGTCCTCTCCTGCCTTCTGCTGGGACCCCCGAGGGCTCACCTCTTGCAGAGCTGGTCCCATGATTGGTTTCACATAGCAGTGCCATGGACTCACTCCGAGTCAACAAACAAATGATAGAACAAATATCTTTATAAAGAACCTACTTTCTGCAAGTCACAAGGCTAGGTATCATGAGAGAGCAAGACACAGTCACCCCTTTTATGCAAATATAGCCTAAGAAGTTTGAGGCACTAAGAAAATGTCTGAATGACTAAACTCAAAGGATAATCTCTAGAGACTTCAAAGAAGAGGTAGAAATAAAAGTGTTTCGCAGGATCAACAAGGGGGAAGGATCATACCGAGCTGAGAGGATTTGAAGGGGTTTCTTGGATAAGGTGGATATTTGAGATGAGCTTTATTTTAGGGCCATAATTTTGATAGAGACTCTGGGGAAGGTGCTGTCATCAACAGAAAAAGCATGAAATAAAAGAAAGGAGAAAAATATAGGACATACGACTAGAATAGTGAAGAATCCTTGTTGGCAGGATCTGGAAAGGTATTTTGGGGTCTATAATGTGGGGTTCTAAAAGTCAGGTTAAGGAGATTGGACCTTCGTGGCTGGACAATGGGAAGTTGCTGAAAGCATAAAAGCACTGGTGCTTTTGAGATAAGGACCAGTAACAAGAAATGCCTGGGTGACCAAGACTCACCGGCTACGCATCACAATGTCCAAGGAGGTGTGGGGGTGGGGGGAGGGAGGGGATAGAGGGCTTAAAGATAAGGTGAAGCCTCCAAAGACATTATTTTCTTGTTAGATTAGTCAGATCTTCCATTTGCGAAGGTCAGTGGTTTCAAAATTTCACCTAAAAAGTCTAGCAGCTTACATATTTCAGAATAAAAATTGCCTTTTCATGTGAAAGATGATGTGCTTCCAAAGTCTTTCTTTTGTCAAAGGGCCGAGGAGAGTTCAAATACGACAGAGCCACCACAGTAGCTGCGGGAGAGAGTGGCATTGAAAGGGCTGGTGAGTGAGAGATGTCGGAGAGGATGTCAGGATCCATGCAGATAAAATGGTCTACAGCTCTGCAGCGAATAACAATCTAGCTTTCCCCAAAAGGATATATATATAAAATTCAAGTCATTAAAAAATAAAGTCTCAATGAAATTCTGATACATGCTACAACACGAATAAGCCTTGAGGATATTATGCTAAGTGAAATAAGCCAGTCACAAAAGGACAGATACCGTATGATTCCACCTACATGAGGTACCTTAGGCAGTCAAACTCGTAGAGAAAGAAAGTAGAATAGTGGTTACTAGGGGCTCAGAGAAAGAGGAAGGGGGAGGGATTGTTTAATGAGTCAGAGTTTCAGTTTGGGATGGTGAGAAAGCTCTGGAGATGGAGAGTGGTGATGATGGCACAATAATGTGAATGTACTTAATGCTACTGCATTATACATGCAAAAAGGATTAAAAAGGTAAATGCTATGTATACTTGACTACCATAAAAATGTTGAGGCTCAGTGAGGTCTGTTTTGTGGTTTTTATAATACCAAATTCTAGTTTCCTAATTTTTTGAAAGAAAGTTCACGCTGTGTGGCCTGATACTCATGCCTGCTGGTTAGCATTTCTACATGGGTTGCTCTGATCTACAGGAGTCATCAAATGGCTGTGGGAGGTTTGCCTGGCGAGTGAGGAATCGGAGCCAAGGAGTTGGGCATGGTGATGGCTACCAGTAGGGAGACCGTGTGGCCTAATGTTCTTATCTCCAATACAGGACTGTATCTGCCAAGGGGGCCGGAATCCTTGCATCAGTCATTTTGGGCACTCCTGCTCAGACAGTGTAGCTGGCCAGAGTTATTTTTCCAAGCACATTTCACCAGACTCATGAATGCAGTGAGAAGATATGACTAACACATCAATAACCATCAGAAAGAATGATTAAATCTAAAATACTCACTGGAGAGAAGAGGAGAGACACCAGGGAATATTTCTACAGGATCAAAGTCTGTGGGCGTAAAATGAAATTTTCCTACATCAACCCAAGATGCATTACCCTTGGTATAACTGCTTTGGTGTCTCAATAGCAGTTAGAAGACCAACTAATAAAGCGATTTATCTTTTCAGATCGTCACAGCACATATGGGACTCTGTGGGGTCAAAATATGCTACCAGAGGAGGAAAGAAACTGGCATGAAGTGGAGGAAGATAATAAGAAACAAATGAAAGGAAATAGTGAGAGGGCTGGGAGACTAGGAAGGAAGGTAGTTGTGAACTGAAGCTATAAGAAGGAAGAAGTCTTCTGGGGGCTCTGCAAGATGGAGAGCTATCACACCCCAAAGCACTGTAAACATCTACAAAAGCTGCATGAAATATTTTGGGAAGACAATCAAAACATGCTAGGAAAAAACAGAGGAAATTTAATGCCAGAGTTGTGACCTGAGCTGAGAGCTGAGACCAGACCTGGAGGCTCAGGCTTAAATCTCATGTAGACACGAGGGCACATGTCAGGTGAGGAGGGTATTGGAACTAACACCCAACAGAACACACCTGCCCACCTGCACAGGAGAGGTTAGCGAGTCTGGTTTTTCTCTGCCTGGCAACCAGTGGGAAGAAACACGGAATTCCCTAAGAAATCCAAGCTCCATGACTGAGTCAGGCTTGGAGTGTGAATTTACATTACATTTCAGGAATGCCTATTTTTTAAATATATACAGAAAATTTGGCCATGGGACAGAGATGCCCTTGGCACTTCTGGCAAAATAAATGCCAAACCATGTAGGAGAACAGACACACCCAGGTGGCAGGGGCTTCTCACAAAATAACCAGCCTCATTGAAGAGGAGCTCAGGTTAGAAAACCACAGAATAAGCAAGAAAAACGTCTGTGTGAGGCAGA
Organism: Eulemur rufifrons; assembly: GCF_041146395.1. Lineage (NCBI taxonomy): Eukaryota > Metazoa > Chordata > Mammalia > Primates > Lemuridae > Eulemur > Eulemur rufifrons. The sequence goes on along the minus strand of NC_090983.1, from coordinate 66,424,396 downwards.
GTCAGCAGACACAAGGTACGGGAGAACTAGACCCAAGAACATGAGTTACCAAAATGAGATTTAGATGGTGACCGTCAAAGAATAGCTTTAAAGTCATTAAAACTACAACAGGAGTAATTGAAACACAAGAGTGAGAAATACGAAAAGGCAAGTCTGCTCTGAATGATGATGTGGAAGATAATATTAGTAGCACAGCACTGACCATGTGCTAGGCAGGCTTCCAGATGTTTTGCAAATATTAATTCATTCAACTCTCACAACACTACAATATTATTATTGTATTATATTATAAGGTATTATTATCTTCCCATTTTACAGATGAGGAAACTGGAGCACAGAAAGGTTAAGTAACTTTCCCTAGGTCACAGATCTGCTAAGTGACAGAGCTGATGTTTACATCAAGGCATTCTTTATCCAGAATACAGGGTCTTAAGCACTATACTAAACCAAGAACCAAATTTTATTTCCAAATGAAATTTCAAAGAAATTTCAGAATTGGAAAATCACAAAAATGAAAAAATTTGTAATTATAAAGAAAACTCAGGCAGGTGAGTTAAACATCAGATTTAGGCACAGCTGAAGAAAGAATTAGTGTCTAATAGAACTGGAAAAAAATCTGAGAATGCAACACAGAAAGAGATGGCAAATATAAATCAAAAGAAAGAAATAAAGAGAACAGAATGAGAAGATCCAATGTATTCCAGAAGGAATGAACAGAGAAAACAATAAAGAGGTAATAATCAAAATGTAATGACTAAGAAATTTCCAAAATTGGTAAAGACATGAATATTCAAGATGTAGGATATTCAACACAGTATAAATAAAGATAAATCACAAATGGAAACATTGTAATGAGGCTATTGAAGAAAACTAAGAGAAAACGTTAAAATTAAGCAAAAAAGGAAAGAGAGAGGTTTCCTACAAAGGGACAATTAGACAGTACACCTCTCAGTGGTAACTATAGACTCTAGAAGATTCTAGATTACCTAAGAGATAATATCTACAGAGTCCTGAGCAAAAATATTGTCGACTTAGAATTTTATAAACAAGTGTATATCAATCACGTGTGAGTACAAAATAAAAATTTCTTTTTTTTAACAAAGATGGAGAGCATTCCCTTCACTTAGATTATTGATGAAATAATAACTAATTTAAGGATATACTTCAGTGAGAAAAAATGGACTCAGATAGAATAAGCAGGATGTAAGAATCAGTGGTGAGCAAAGAAATTGATAAACAATGACTAAAAAATCAATTGGGGGGATTAAAACCAAATACTAGATATCATTAAAATGGAGAACAGAAGTGTAATCAGAGTTGAAAGTCCTAAGGGGCCACCGTCACTGGGAAGGAGTGCAGAGGTTTACAATGATGTTGGACTTGATTATTTGTATGTATTAAAATATAAAGTCTACCATCAAAAGAATCAAAATTGAATGTTGAATTTCCGAACAGAGGTGAAAAAAGAAAATACAGGAAAACTTGATTAGTGTAGTAGAAGGAAGAAAGAGAAAGAATAGACATGGCCTGGTAAACAGGGACTATAACATAAGTTAATAGAAACAAATTTAAATGTACCAGTAATCACAGTAAATGTAAATTGACAACACATCAATTAAAAGGCTATCTGCAGCTATATTCTATTAATGGGAGAAATTCTAAAACATAATGACACAGAAAGTTGACATTAAAGAGATAGAAAAAGATATGCAGGACTTAGATTTCCAACAGGATAACGAACTAGGTATTGTAAAAATCCCTCTACCATCCCCAAACACTCACATCTGCATAAATCATACAGAGGTACTGCAAAATGTCTTGTTATGCTCACAAAAAATTAGTAGGAATTCTGAAGAAATAGAAAAAGTAAAGAGGCCAAAACCACAGAGATAGATGACCATGAACCCAGAAACGGGTGCTGTTCTAGATCAGGGGTTGGCAAACTACAGCCTGGAGTGAAATCCAGCCCCCGCTCCTGCTTTTGTCCAGTTTTATTGGAACCCACCCAGGCCCACGTGCTGGTGCTTATGTGTTGTCGTCACTGGCTCCTTTAGCACTTGGCAGCAGAGTTGAGTAGTTGCGACAGAGATCATATGACCTTCAAAAGTGAAAATGTAGTCCTTTAGAGAAAAAGTTTGCTGACCCCTGCTCTAGGGCCCCCAAGATGTGGGGCTCCATGGCTGTTGGCGTGGCATAGGGTGAGGTGTAGAAACAGAAGCCCAGGCCTTGAGTCTGTGCCCAGTGCAGACGAATGGAGGCTCCCCCCAAAAGGTAGAGCACCGGAAATGACTCATGTTCTGTAAAAGGATGGGTGGGGGGAAAATCCAGCTGTTTGCAAAGGGCACAGATGAGGAAACCTATTGGCCTGTGACCCTGCTCAAGACAGGGAATTACCCTGAGACTGGCAGCTGTTGCCTGAGCTCACGCTGCCTCCCAGGCCCACCATGAAATCAGCCCCACTGGCTCAGAGGTCCACTTCCAAGGGCATTTTCTCAGCACCCTCCAGCTGGGCTCTAAATGAGGCCTTACAGCATTTCTTTTCTTGTTTCTGTGCGTTTATCCATCTATACAGACTCTCATGTGGTCCAAGTTATCTCCCCAGGTAACAATTATTGTTAATGTTAGTATGCTGGTTACAAAGTTGCATATGTTTAGAGTGATCTGGCTCTAACCCCAGCAAGCTAGCTTTCTTGTTTGTTTGCTTGCTTGATTTCTGTTACTTTTAACACACAATATTACAGGGTGAAGGGTTTTTTCCAGCACCCACACACATACACACATCACTGTTCTTCTGGAAGACCTGAATGAAGTGGAAATTCCCAAATTCAGATGCTTTGGATTGAAATATTAATGTTTAATTTGGTAATGTGTTTGGATCTGTTAGCAGAATGAGAACACTAAGAATTTTTTTTTTTTTCCCTAAATCTATGTGCAGATTGCCCTCTGTCTGAAAAATCGCCCTTTTCCCTGGGAGTATAGTGTGTTCTTGCCTAGGCATTTGCTTATAGGAGACCTGGGTCAATGCCTGAACCACGACAGGAGGCTACAGAGTCTGAGCAGTGTTCACTTCATGCTGGGAAGAGATTGAAAAATAACAGATTGGGTTTGGTGCAATGAAATCTTGGTGTATCCAACATGATGTTTTTCAATAATAAATACAGTTGACCCTTGAACAACATGTTTGAACTATGTGAGTCCACTTATGTGTGGATTTTCTTCTGCCTTTGACACTCCCAAGACAGCAAGACCAATCCCTCCTCTTCCTCCAATGTGAAGACGACGAGGATAAAGATCTTTATGATGATCCAATTCTACATAATAAATAGTAAATATATCTTATCTTCTTTATAATTTCCTTAGAAACATTTTCTTTTCACTAGCTTACTTTATTGTAAGAATACAGTATATAATACATATAATATTAAAAATATGTGTTAATTGACTGTTTAGGTTATCAATAAGGCTTCTGGTCAATACTAGGCTATTCGCAGTTAAGTCAAAAGTTATACATGGATTTTTGACTGCACAGGGGGTCAGCAACCCCTAACCCCCAACATTGTTCAAGGATCAACTATAATTCTTTGAAGAAATATTTCTTTTTTTTTTTTTTATTTAGTTTAATTTTTTTTTTGGCTGTCAAAGGGCATTTCTTTTTAAGGGCATTTCTGTTTTTTTAATTGACAAATGAAGATGCTATGTATTTATAGTGTATGACACGATGTTTTGACGTATGCATATATTGTGGAATGACTAAATCAAGCTAATGAACATATTCATTACTTCATATACTTCTCTCTTTTTTTTTTCTTGTGGTGAGAACATTTACAATCTCTTCTCAGCAATATTCAATTACAGAATACATTGTTATTAACTAAAGAACTATTTCTGATTGCTAGCTTTTCATGGATATTTGCTGAGTATAAGGTCATCCATTACCAGAAGGGGATGGATTTTTCATTTTTCCCTGGACCACTCCATCCCCACCCTGTCATAATCCCCTTTTGTAGTCTTTGAGCCTTCAATAAATCTTGTGAATAGTGCTACAGGTTTATCATAGCTATTATTGTGTTGAATTAAGAAGACTCCCTGTTTCCACGCTTGGAGCAAAGCTTGAGGGGAGAATAGTGACTGCCTAAGGCCAAATACAAAATGGCAAGAGACGATCTGCAGAGCGATGGGGCTGTTGTTGGAGCCACAGGGCCATCTCAGATGACAGGCTTCAACCAGGACACATTTATGTATGCATTTCCAGAAATATATGTAGAGGAGAAACTGGTAAAAATACAGGATGGAAGTATCAAAAGGAAATGAGACTTTATTTTAAAGTCACTATATGGAAAAGTATTTAGTGCATGAATAAATCTTGGGAAAGAAGGTTCTGTAGAATAGACCTTGGAAACAATGGCTTAAGGTGATAGTTCTCCTAGAGGATTCACATTATCATGAGTGATTCACTATTAAAAGGAATTTAACATCTATTCCAGGTAATGAGAGATATTTTGGGAGGCCTAGGGGACCTTACCAAGACTTCTTAAATTACAGCATTACATTAATAATACACATTATCCCATATCCTCATAAAAACCCAAAGAAGAGTCACTGCTACACCTGACTTGTGGATATGTCCCATAGATACCCAGTCTTATTCTAGATATTCATGATGACAAAGGGTGGCCAGTTTGGCAAATTCTGAGACCAGGGAGCAGTAGGCTTCAGGACTCAGAAGCCAAATTACCTGAGTTTAAATTCAGGTTCCTAGTCACAGTGTAATCTTGGGCAAGGTGAATCACTTTCCTAAGCCTTGGTTTCCCCAATCATAAAATGCCACTAATAATAGTGTACATCTCATTGCATTGCTATTGCAGGTCAAATTACTACATGCATGCAAAGCATCTAAAACAGTGCCTGGTATGTCACTGGTGCTCCATAAATGTTGGCTTTTACTCTTAGGAGTTCTGACAAAGGACTGTACATAGTCAAGGATCTGCTGTTCAAGAGTTTTGATTCAGATATCTGTGTCTGCATGACACACTACCTCAAAACAACAATTTATTACTATTTCTCACAATTCCAGGAGTTGACTGGGATCAGATGGGTGGGTTTTTCTGCAGGTCTCACTTGGTATCCCTCATGTGGTTGCAGTCCCTGGTGGTGGGGGCTGAAGTCATTTGGAAGCTTGACTGTACTGGGATGTCCCAGATGAGCTCTTCCCTCCTTCTCTTGCCTGGTGTCTCAGTGCTCAGAGCTCCACTACCTGGCTTCTCTCTCCACAGAGCTCACGCTCCAGGGCTCTCTCTGTGAACTGTGCCTCAGCAGGTAGTTGGACTTCTCACATGGTGACTGGCTTCTGAGAACACAGGAGTAGAAGCTGCCAGTCCTTTTTAATGCTTAGGCCCAGAACGGGCAGCATCACTTCTGCCACACTCTATTGGCAAGTCACAGAGTCACCCAGATTTAGTGTGACATGGAGGACACTGCAGAAGAGTATGAAGGAGGGAGGCATGGTTCACTGGGGGCAGGAGGGCAGTATTTGGTGACAGCTACTATCATTGTCATGTGGGGATGAGTATGAAGAGTATGTTACATCCAGAATGAAGAGAGGACAGATAAAGTGTGAGTATAATAACTAAATGAACAGAAACCTGGACTTGTGGTGTAGATAGATCCAAGCAAGGGGAGTTCATGGCAGGTGACTGGCAGAGCTCCCTGCAGGTGGTGAGTAGCAGAGGTGGGTGAAGGTAGGAACTGGAGGTCTTGGTCAGAGAAGGAAATCTCTGGTCCTAGAGTACCACAGGCAGAAGACCATCACTAAGGAGCTACACAGGCATGACCATGGGCAGGATATGGGGCAGCCAACCAGGCTGTGGGCACTGTGGTGACACATTATCCACAGAAGCAGCAGCCTCAAGGGTTTGTTACTGAGGAGGGGGGCTTCCTTATCACCCTGTGCTTAGAGTCGGGATTGGTCACAGATTCTGGAAGAGTACAAAGTGTCCCATCTGGGATTCAGAAATACCCATCTGGACAAGAAAGAAGAAGCTAGAACCGAGCCAGCCATCACATCTTTGGGCTCAGCAGAGTGATGCATATTTTCATTTGCATACCCACTTGCCCTAGGCTTGCTTTGTAGACAGACCTGTCCTCCTACCCCTCTAAAGGAACTTGGTAAGAGGCAAAGGAAAGAATAAGTTCAGTCTTCTTCCTTAAGTGTTAAGGATCGGATTCCACTGACCCCTATTTTCACATCATCTCACACCTGCTTTATTCTATTTCATCATAAATGGCTCCCCCACCCCCAGTTTTCTCCCTGCTTCCATCTGACATGTACCCTGCTCTCACATTAACCTCCGGAAGCATTGTCTTTGTTTATGTGCCCAACAAAGATTTGCCATTTTGTACTGTCTACATGATAAACTTCTAACACCTTGAGCTGTTATTCAAGGTCCATAGGGCTGTGTCTGAGAAGAATGGGATGGGGTTGGAGGTCGGCAGAAGTGAGACACCAATAGGGACTGCCCTCTAGCTCTATCAAGCCTCAAAGGACACAAAAACAGCATGAACAAAAGAAACATTTCAATGGTGTATTCCTTCTGTCATCATGGGGACAGAACAAGAAGGTGACAATTGGTCAGTAGCCTGCAGGGATGAAAAATCTGCCAATTCTATACAAAAAGCCTCCCAGAAATCTGTTATCTTCCCTACTGGAAGTGTCTCATCCTCACCCAGAGACAACCTCTGCTAGCTTATAAAGCCACTCGACAAGCCCCATCACTTAGACCAGTCATCCATGGACAGTGTCTGGGTTCTGCGTCCCAGTATTCTTGATGCATTGCATTCCACAACTTTTCCCTCTGTGCCGGCAGCACAGGTTATACAATTTCCTTTATTGACACCTGTGTAGAAGATGAAGAGGTTTTCTATTTCTCCACGTGGAGGTTTGTTGAATTGAATTAAACCATGGATCTGGACTCAAAAAGGGGTGGGGGAAGGCAAATTATCTGGAAACATGAAAATAAACTCTGAGACTTCCATGGGTCTCTTAAGCCGGTATTAAGTACCTACGTTATACTGATGTAACAATATCAGTGGATGAGAAAATGTTCTCTTCATATTATCTGGACCTTTTCTTTCCAGATACCAGGGTCCTAATCCAAATAGACAGAAGTTCATATTGGCTGTACTGGATTTCCTTTAGCAAGTCATTTATTTTCCCTTCCAAGTAAAATTTTATTTAATTTTAGTAGGTTTAAAAATAAATATTATTTTTAATAATATCCCCACACTATTATAAATTCATTTATATTTCAGTGGTAACAGGGCATTTGTTGCATCATTTTGTTTTAACTATACTGTGAAGGTAAACATTTCAGATTAATGCAATATTTATAAAATGTCTAGAGAAATGTAAGCAAATTGTTTTTGAAATTGTTTATAAATATTAGGAGTTTTAAGCATATGTGGTGCTAAGTAATATTGACATGTCTGGGAAAATGTGCAAAATAGAAGGAAAATAAGGCAACTACTCTTTTCCCATACTTCACCACAAATAACATAAATGCTTTGAGGAAAAAAGATATTTGATGAAATTAGTGAGGTCTACAGTGACATTAAAAACATGTATTTAAATATAAACCTGAATCAGTTTAAGCAGTTAAAGAAAAAAAAAAAAACTAGACTCAAATACTATTGAAGGCAGGAAGGAAAAAGAACCCAGGCATTTGTTAGTGCAAGGAGAGGAATGGATGTACAGGGTGGAAATCATCTTTCTGGAGATTTAAAAAATATGATAACAATAGATTTGGTGCCACGTTCATCCCTAAGGATGGAGATACACTTGATTCCATAAGAGGTCATGCAGGTTGTGAATTCTGTCATTATAATTCAGTCATGTAGTAAGTTTTAAATATCCACTGTTCCTAAATGCTCAGTGTCTAACTTCCTGAGAATTTCCCCTCAGGACCTCTCTAGTGCTCAGCAGTAATCTATCAAGTGTTCATCTTCAAATGCATCAGCAAGCGTACAATCATTTTTCCAAACAAATCAGTCAGATGTCAGAAACAGAATTCCCAGGTTTTTTTCTTCTTAGGTCAAACTTCATCATTTCTGGGATTTGATTGAAGTCTTTAAAAAAGTGTATCTTATCGTCTTCTCATGATTTCTCTAAGCAAATTCTTGGCCTTAAAAAGTTTCCATTTTTTCCCCAAGTTTCCTTAAAAATGTCTTTTACCTTCAAAATGGCTTCATATTTTACCTCTGTGTCCTGGACTTAAAACCTAGCCATTCACAGGTAGATTTTAAGAAATGATGGAACTGTTTTATTGAAGGCAAAATAAAACCCAAGGAAATATAGCCCCATAAAAAGTAACCAAATACATGTCAAGTGTAGGAAGCCCCACTCTTTTCATGATTTTGATAAATACTAGGACCATACAAATAAAGGGAATTTGGATATGGAAAAGGGGGCTGAACTCTTTGAAGTGGGAGAAAGTAACTTCGTGATCAGCCCTTTTGTCAAGTAGAAATAATTGCTTTAAAAAAACAGTACTCAGCAATTAAAGTGATATTCAAAAGAAACCAAAACGTTCTCTTCTTCCTATTTTCTGAAGAGAGTGGAAATGGTAGTTGAGAGAACAGGTTGCAGACATAGGGAATTATCCGTATAGAAGAACCGAAAAAAGACCAGTGTATCATTGCAGCCACAGTTGTAAATAATGAAACTCACTTGAGCTAGTTTAACTAGGAAGCAATTTTTAAAAGGGTGTTAGGTAGTTACTAGAATTTATGGGGGGGTTAGAGTTAGTGTTGAAGGCTATCCACCAGGAAAGATGCCCAACTCTCAGCAGGAGACTGCTCCACTGAAGACCCACTGCTGCTCTGCTAGTCCCATGCACCTTTGCCTGCATCACCTGCTCTGAGAACTGGATACTATAAGTTATGCAGCTATTGTCCCCAAAGCTTAAAGCCTCCACTGCCACTCCTGCCAGAAAGCGAATTCTTGCCTCATCACCTAGTTCTTTTATGAACTGAAGTCTCAAATGGGTGCATCTGAGACTTCAGAGACAGAGATTATATCACAAGAGAGTGGGGAAATTGAGGCTCTAGCTTCTGCTCTGGAAGCTAGATGAATAAGGCAGGACATTTCCCAGTTGTGAGAATGGCAAATGTCCTCCGTCAGCGAGTAGTCTCCAACAGCAATATGGTTCCAGAGTAAGAGCAAGGAAGTCAATAAGTCTTGATAGATTAAGTGTTACAGGTGAGAGAAAATAGGGCATCATGAATGACTCCTAGGTTTCAGGTTTGCATAATGTGGTAGATGGTGGTAGCATTACTGAGGGAGTGAGCTTGAGGAAAGAACACGTTTAGCATTAGAATCAAGAGTTCAGTTTGGGAGGATTTGGGGAAGATGAAGGCAGAAGTGGCATAATTTTTTAATCTCCTCAAATCATCCTATAAAAGAAACAGAGCAAATAGGGCAACAAAGCCAAAAATCAGCCGGGATCATCTTTAAAAATAGGTTACAGTGTATTCCCATTGTGTGAGTCCACTTGTGTTACTATAAAGAAAATACCTGAGGCTGGGTAATTTATAAAGAAGAGAGGTTTATTTGGCTCACAGTTCTGCAGACAGTACAAGAAGCATGGTGCCAGCATCTGCATCTAGTAAGGGCTTCAGGGAGCCTCCAATCAGAGCAGAAGGGGAAGAGGGAGGAGGTGTGTCACATGGCAAGAGAAAGAGCAAAGAGAGGGAGGAGGAGGAGCCAGGCTCCTTTAAACAACCAGCTCTTCCATGAACTCACTCATTATCATGGGGAGGGCACCAAGCCATTAATGAGGGATCTGCCTCTCATGACCCAAACAGCTCCCACCAGGCCCCCCATTCAACACTAGGGATCAAATTTCAACATGAGATTTGGAGGGGCCAAATTTCTGAACCATATGACCCATACGCCACAAAATATGAGTGGTGTATGACACCTATAAGGCCTGTGTTGTACCAATATCTTTGCAGGAGGAACCAGAGGAAAGCAAGGGGCCTAAAGAACCCTAAAATAGCCAAAAAGTACTCACTGGAAACTATCTAAAACTGAGAGGAGTGTTTCACTCTCTAATAATGGTGAGTGTGAAGAGTCTGCAGTAAAGGCTATAGGGAAGCCTGCCCCATGAACTTCCAAACTAACCAATCAAAACTCACTTCCAGGGCAAACCCTCAAAATGAGGAGAAACTGGAAGGGGGAGAATTGCAATTGAGCAGCACAGAGATGAAAGAGTCAAAGGAAAGAAAAGGTCCAGATAAAAGTAAGGGGAACATATCTCCAGAAAATAAGCTACCAAATTTTTTGAACATTGCTCAAATATAATAAAAGAGAGAGTTCTAGAGCCATGAAGTTAGAAGAACTATTTTGAACCATCACTACTTCTAAAAGTCAAAGGAAAACTAATTTCAAGTACCAATGAGGAAAGAAAAGGATCAGATCTTAAAGTTAACATCAGAAAACAGATTAAAAAGCAGAGTAATATCCCTAAGATACTGAATGAACACCAGAAAGACATAACCACAAAATAGATCAAAATTGTAACCTAAAAGCTAAAATGACTAACATGCTAAAAAGCTAAAAAAAAAAAAAAAAAACCTACAAAAATGATGTAAGATATGAAAGAACATTAATCAGAATTAGGAACACTCAGAAATTAGGTAATATATCTCTGGAAAATTATTTAAAAATATTTCAGAAATGAAGACTATACTAGAAGGAATAAATGAATAAAAATGAAACAGGTAATACATTACTAAAAATGGAAAGTAAGAAATATAAAAAATCTGAAAATAAAAAACAAAGACCAAATGAAGGACATTCTATTTTTATAAATGAGACTGTATTCTTCAAAAATATCAGTTTCATCCTCAACAAAATGCTAGAAAGCAGAATTCACCAGCATATTAAAATGATTATACATCATGAACAAGTGGGATTGATTCCTGGAATGCAAGTATGGTTCAAGATATCTATCAATGTAACATACCACATTAACACAAAAAGGAAATAAAACCACATAATCATCTCAATTGATGCAGAAAAGGCATTGGACAAGACTCATCACTGTTTCTTGATTAAAAAAACCACTCAACCAATTAGGAATGAGAGGAAATTCTCTAATATATTAGTAATAAAGGCCATATATGAAAAACTCACAGCTAACATCATACTCAATGGTGAACAACTGAAAGACTTTCCCCAAAGATCAGGGATAAGGCAAGGATGCTCACTTTCTCCACTTCCATTCAATATAGCATTGGAAGTTCTAGTCAGAGCAATTAGGCAAGACAAAGACATAAAGACATCCAAATTGGGAAGAAAGAAGTAAAATGATCTCCATTTGCAGATGACATGATCTGTTATGTAAAAAACACTAAAGATTGCGCGTACACACACAAAACTAATAAGCAAATTTAGCAAAGTTGCAAGATACAAAATCAACATAAAAATTAGTTGTGTTTCTGTGTACTAACAATGAACAATCTAGAAAAGAAAATAATTCCATTTATAATAGCATCAAAAATCATAAAGCACTTAGGATTTAAGTTAACTAAGTTACAGTAATCAAATGGTGTGGTACTGGCATAAAGACAGACAGACCAATGGAATAGACTAGAAAGCCAGAAATAAACCCTCACATATATGATCAAATGATTTTCAGCAAGGGTGCCAAGACCATTCAATGGGGAAAGAATAGTCTTTTCAACAAACAGTGCTGGGAAAACTAGATATCTACATGCAAAAGAATGAAGTTAGACCCTTACTGTATTATTTACTCATTTCATTTCTGGGTATATACCCAAAAGAATTGAAAATCAACCATCATTTTCAATTGAACAGAAATATCAATGTTTATAGCAGCATTATCATAGCCAAAAGGTGAAAACAATCCAAATGTCCATAAACAAATCAATGGATAAAAAAAAATGTGGTATATACATACAATGGAATATTCTCAACCTTAAAAAGGAATGAAATTCTAAAGATGTTAAATGAACCTTGAACACATTACAGTAAGTGAAATAAGCCATACACAAAAGGATAACTATTGTATGATTCTACTTACATGAGGTATCTTGAATAGGCAAATTTATAGAGAAAGAAACTGGAATAATAATTACCACAGGCTGAAGGAAGAGAGGTGGGTAGTTTTTGTTTGATGGGTATAAAGTTTCAGAATGAGATAATGAAAAAGTTTTAGATATGGGTAATGACAATGCACAATAACATGAATGTACTTAATACCACTTAATTGTAAACTTAAAAATGGTTAAAATACTAAATTTTGTTATATTTATTACAATATAAAGTCAACATCATAAAAGACAAAAAAAAAGGCTATAGAAATGAACAAAATTAATGGAGATTAAAGAGACATGACAACTAAAAGCAATGTCTGATTTTAGACTGGATCAGATAACTAAGGAAAAAAATGCTACAACAGACATTACTGGGTCAATTAATAAGCTTGGAATATGGAACATATATTGGAGGAAAGTGTTATATGTGTGTTAATTTTACCACAGTTAATTTCTTGTGGTTATATAAGCTAGTATTCTTACCCTTAGTAAATACACACATTGTAATGGCATAAGCAATTTACTCTCAAATGATTCAGAAAAGAATATACGTATATTGTGTGTGTGTGTGTGTGTGTGTGTGTGTATACGCCTAGGGAGAACATATAAAAGAGACAAAGAAAATTGAATAAAATGTTAACAATGGGAGAATCTGAGTTAAATTTATAGCAGTTTTATCTTACAGTTTTTGCTGTAGATTTCAAATTATTTACAAGTAAAAAGTTTTAAAAATGAGGAAATATCAAAAGGATTCGAGAGAAAGTGAAAAATAGAGATTATAGGCAAAGAAGATCTAACATAGCTAAGAGCATAATAAGAGTCCCTGGGGAAAAACAAAAAAGGGAACATAACAAACACTAAAAATTATAATTTACAAAAAATTCCTGGAATAAAATTGAATTTATATTGTGAAAGGGAATATTATTTACTGAATATACTGAAGCAGAATGACTAACTTCAAAATAAAGTCCATAAGATTATTGTATTATAAAGAAAGTAAAAAAATTTTTGGTGAAATCAGGCAAAAATGGCAAGTAATTATCAGGGAAAGACACTGTGTTATAACTCTTCTTTTGATATTTTATGCTAAGAAAAGAAAATACAAATAAAATATTTTATATCCAGCAAAAAATGACTTTCAAATATAAAGATCACCAAAAATCTGTCAACATTCAAAAACTCAGAAAATATTGTTTCCATGAGCAATTCCTAAAGAGTTTTCTAGAAAACAGAATTCAGAAAACCTAAATGACAAAAAGACATTGATATAAAAACTAGTGGTATCAATAAATATTATATTTACTGATAAAATAAAATTTACTTAGGGCTAAAAGGGAAAGTATACAAAATAATATTTACATAATCTCCCACAATATAACTGTAACAAAAGGGAAAGTGCATAACCCCCCAAAATTTATTGTTGTTTTTATCATTGATATTTTATTCCAAGACTATTGTATGTAAAATGTGAGGTAATATAAATGAGTAATTATGTCATATTCTAACATTCTTATGTCATTACACACCAGAATAAAAAAGAAAATACAAAGGTAAAATAGAAGATGTCAAGTAAAAATCCTATAGAATTTGAAGTAAAAAAATAACACAATATTTTATCGTTATATATATGTATACACATGGGCTGTTTTATATCTGTATATGTATATGTATATGTATACGTGCATGTGTGTATATATACATATAATTTTTTTTCTAGCCATGCTCATTGAAAAGGCTTACAATAGAAAACCAACCTAGTAGCAATGCATATCCTCAGCATCCAAATTTTGGTCTTGAAATACCATTTCCATTAAAAAGAACCAGGGCTTCTTGGAGAAAAAGCTGGTTTCAGGTCAGAGCAGGAAATATTCAAAATGAGCATGAAACATCTTGTCATGCCAGATAACAACTGTGACAGGCTTCCAAATATGCCTGCAAAAATATCTCCCATTTCACACCCTCTTCTGCAATGTGACCTATTGATGGCTCCATGCCATCAATAAGTGGAGCTTTTTGTCAACCTTTTTGAATCTGGAAGGGTTCTATGATTGATTGCTTTGATGAATAGACTATGGAGGAAGAGACAATGTGCCATTTCGAGCAGTATATCTTAACTGTCCTGACAGCTTGCATTTTCTGCCTCTCAGGATGTTTACTCTTGCAAAATTTCATCTTGGAACCCAGCTACTGTTCTATGAAAGGCCCAGGCCATATGGAGAGGTCACGTGTAGGTGGTTCCATTGACAACCTCAGATGAGCTTCCACCCAAGAACCAGTAACAACTGCCAGCCATGTAAGTGAGTCCTCTTGGTTATCCAGCCAAGTTGAGCCTTTAGATGACGACATGCTCAACTAGCAATTGACTACAAGTTTATGATATGTCCCATAGTAGACAGAAGATGTCAATTTCCTAATTTCCAGAATCTCTGAATGTGTTATGTTATATAGCAAAGGGTATTAAGGTTGCTAATCACCTGACATTAAAATAGGGAGATTATTCTGAATTATCAGTGTGGGCTTCAATGTAATCACAAGAATCTCTAATGGTGGAAGAGGAAGGTAGAAGAGGAGTATGGAGTGTTGGGATGTTTACCATTTCCAGTTTTAAAGACAAAAGAAAGGGGCTATGAGACAATGACTGTGGCAGCTTCTAGAAGATGGAGAAAAGAAAGAAACAGATTTTCCCCCAGAGCCTTAAGAAAGGAATGCAGTCCTGTGAACACTTTGATTTTAGCCAAATGAGATTTAATCCTGCTTTCTGACCTCCCAGACTATAAGATAAATATAGTTTATTTAGTATTGTTTAAACAACAAAATTAGAGGTAATTTGTTACAGCAGTGATAAGAAATTAATATAGACCCCACACAAGAACTACTCAGAACAGACCAGTCAACTCATAGAAACATGAGAAATAATAAAAATAAGTTTTCTACATAGCAATAGATAACTGGAATAGCAAGCAAGTTACCAAGTCTATTAGGTTCCTGGACCTGGAACTCATGAGCCAAACTGAAAAGGCTTCCATTAGGCAAGGAGGGCGTAATTTGAAGAATAGTACTTCAACAGATTAAAAGAGCAAATACATTTAAATTCATGACTTCTTAAAGACACAAGAAAATTGATCAGGCCGGGCGCGGTGGCTCATGCCTGTAATCCTAGCACTCTGGGAGGCTGAGGCAGGTAGATCATTTGAGCTCAGGAGTTCGAGACCAGCCTGAGCAAGAGCAAGACTCTGTCTCTACTAAAAATAGAAAGAAATTAGCCAAACAACTAAAAATATATATAGAAAAAAGTAACCAGGCATCGTGGCGCACTCTTGTAGTCCCAGCTACTTGGGAGGCTGAGGCAGGAGGATCACTTGAGCCCAGCAGTTTAAGGTTGCTGTGAGCTAGGCTGATGCCACGGCACTCTAGCCCAGGCAACAGAGTGAGACTCTGTCTCAAAAAAAAAAAAAAAAGAAAGAAAAGAAAGTTGATCAACTTTGGAGGATGTCAGAAAACAAATTCATTATTTTGAAAACTATTAAGTTAAAAAAACCAAACACTTAGCCTATTCCACTTACACTACCAAATACCAGAAAAGGAAAAATTTTCTTTATATAAGCTTTTAATAAAGGAATAAGGAGTGATTGAATTAGATGATCTTGGATTAAATTGGGCATGCAATTACAATTCACACTGCTAAGAAGACCACAGGCCTGGGATAAAGAAAGGATTTCAAAGGCCTCCATCCTCTCTCATCAAAGAGAGACAGAGAATCTGCCCACACACATAGCTCACCACTGCTACAGCATACAAACAGTTAGTAATTGAGAAAAACATCACACTAAGGATATCTATTACTAAGACATCTATCCAGAACCTAGATTACTAGCACAGCACCAACAAACCAAGCCAAAGGTTTTTACCTAACATATGCTACAAACACCCCTGTACAGGTGAGTTGGCGGGGGGAAGCCCCATCTAAACAAAAGAAAATCCAAAATTAAGAAATAACAACTGCTCTGGATGAGAAGGAATCAACATAAGAACTTGGGAAGTCTGAAAAATCAGACTGAAAGGTCTCCCTCAAAAGGAAACATTAGCTCTCTAGCAATGGATACTAACCAAAATAAAAATAGTGAAATGACAGATAAAAAATTCCAAATATGGATTATAAGGAAGCTCTACAAAATCCAAAAGAAATTGGAAAAACAACTCAAAGAAACCAGAAAAACGATTCAGGAAATGAATAAAAACTTCACTAAAGAGATCAACATATTAAAGAAAAACCAGATAGAACTTCTGCAAATGAAAATTCATTTAAGAATATATAAAACACAGTGGAAAGTTTTAAGACTATACTGGACCAGGCAGAAGAAAGAATCTCAGTGCTCAAAGACAACTCTTTCGAATTAAATCAGTCAGTCAAAAATAATGAACAGAAAATTAAGAGGAAAAAACTAAGCCTGTGAGAAATACAGGATTATGTAAAATGCCCAAATATAAGAATTGTAGGCATCCCAGAGGGTGAAGGAGAAAATGCACAAGGGCTGGAAACCTATTTGAGGAAATAATTGAAGAAAATTTCCCTAATTTTGTTAGAGATTTAGACATCCATTGTAGAAGAAGCTCAATGAACACCTAGGAGATTCATTGCAAAGAGGCAATCACCAAGAAACATAGTCATCAAACTGGACAAAGTCAACAGGAAGGAGGAATTCCTGTAAGCCATAAGGCGAAAACATCAAGGAACTTAATAAAGGAAAACCCATCAGGCTAGTTGCAGACTTCTCAACTGAGACTTTACAAGCCAGAAGGGATTGGGGTTCCACCTTCAGTCTTCTTAAACAAACCTACTGCCAGCCTAGAATTTTATGTCCTGAAAAACCAAATTTCATAAATGAAGGAGAAACAAAGACTTTTTCAGACAAGCAATGAGGGAATTTGTCAAGATAAAACATGCCCTGCAGGAAATACTAAAAGTTGCATTATACATGGAGCAACACAATGGTCATCCTCCAATGTAAACCCACCAAAAGCTAAAGCTCAGGACTCAAATAAAGCAACAGCACAGGAAGTAAAACAAGGCAATAAATTACTAAACAGACGGATGAACAGAACAACATTCCATATATCAATTCTATCAATGTAAATGGTTTGAATTCCCCACTCAAGAGACACAGGCTGGCTGAATGGTTAAAAAAAAATATGAGCCAAGTATCTGCTATCTCCAGGAAACACATCTAAATCACAAGGGCTCTTATAGACTCAAGGTCAAGGAATGGAAAAAAATATTTCATGCAAACAGAAACCAAAAGGGAGCAGGTAATATCAGATAAAATTGACTTTAAATCAACAATAGTAAAGAAAGACAAAGATGGTCATTAAATAATGGTAAAGGGAGCAATTCAATAAGAAGACATAACAATCCTAAATACCTATGGATCTAACATAGGAGTGCCCATTCTCAGACTACAGTGAAATAAAATTAGAAATCAACTCCAAGAGAAACACCCAATTCCACATAGAGTCATGGAAATTAAACAACCTGCTGCCAAATAATTATTGGATCACAGATAAAATTAAGATGGAAATTCAAAGATTGCTCGAACACAAGCTATCAAAAATCTATGGGATACATCAAAAGCAGTCCTAAGGGGAAAATTCATAGACTTAATGCCCACAAGAAAAAGACAGAAAGATTACAAATTAACAATCTAATGACATGTCTCAAGGAACTAGAAAAGGAAGAGCAAATCAAGCCCAAAGCCAGCAGAATAAAAGAAATAACTAAGGTCAGAGCAGAACTACAGGAAATCAAAAACAAGAAAATTATAAAGAAAATCAAAAACAAGAAAATTATACAGAAAATCAACAAAACTAAAAGTTGGTTCTTTGAAAAAAACAAAATTGATGGACCTATTGCTAGATTAATCAGCAATAGAAGAGAAAGGACTCAGATAAGCTCAGTTATAAATGGAAAAAAAGGAGATACTATAACTGATACCACAGAAATACAAAATATCATCTGTGAATACTATGAAAATCTCTATGCACATAAACTCAAAAATGTAGAGGAAATAGACAAATTTCTGGAAACACACAAAGTCCCAACACTCAATCAGGAAGAAATAGAACTCCCAAAAGACCAATAATGAGCAAGGAGATTGAAGCAGCAATAAAAAAATTTCCAACAGCCACAAAAACAAAAAAGGACCAGACCAGATGGATTCACAGCTGAATTTTACCAGACCTACAAAGAAAAGTTATAGTCATTCTGCAGCATTTATCCACAACATAGAGAAAGGGAATCCTCCCCTCCACATTCTATGAAGCCAGTGTAACCTTGATACCAAAGCCAGAAAAGGACACAACCAAAAATGAAAATTACAGACCAATATCCCTTATGAATATAATTGTAAAAAGCCTCAAAAAAAATACTAGCAAACCAAATTCAACAGCACATCAAGAAAATAATCCACCATGACCCAGTGGGCTTTATCTCATGAATGCAAGGATGGTTCAACATACATAAATCAATAAATGTGATTCATTACATAAACAGAAGCAAAAACAAAGGTCATATGATCTTCCCAATAGATGCAGAAAAAGCACTCGACAAAATTCAGCACACTTTCGTAATAAAAAACCCTCAACAAACTAGGCATAGAGAGATCATATCTCAAAATTATAAAAACCATATCTGACAAACCCACAGCCCACATCATACTGAATGGGGAAAAGTTGAAAGCATTCCCACTAAGAACTGGAACAAGACAAGGATGCCCGTTGTCACCACTTCTAGTCAATATAGTGCTGGAAGTCAGAGCCAGAGCAAGCAGCCAAGAGAAAGAAATTAAGGGTATCCAAATCAGGAAAGAGGAGGTCAAACTATCACTTTTTGCAGATGACATGATCTTATACCTAGAAAGCTCCAAAGATTCCACCAAAAGACTCCTGGAATTGATAAATAAATTCAGCAAAGTCTCGGGTTACAAATCAATATACACAAATCAGTAGCATTCCTATACACCAATAATAAGCTGAGAGTCCAATCAAAGACTCAATACCATTCACAATTGCTACAAAGAAAATAAAATACCTAGGAATATACTTAACCAAGGAGGTGAAAGATCTCTACAAAGAGAACTATAAAACACTGATGCAAGAAATCGCAGATGATTCAAACAAGTGGAAAATCATATCATGCTCACGGATTGGTAGAATCAACATTGTTAAAATGTCTATACTACCCAAAGTGATTTACAGATTCAATGCAATTGCCATAAAAATACCAATGTCATATTTCACAGATCTAGAAAAAAGAATTCCATGCTTTGTGTGGAACCAGAAAAGAGCCTAAATAGCCAAAGGAATCTTAAGAAAAAGGAATAGAACAGGAAGTATCACATTATCAAACTTCAAAGTGTATTACAAGGCTATAGTAACTAAATCAGCATGATATTGGCACAAAAATAGAGACATAAACCAATGGAACAAAACAGAAAACCCAGATCTAAAACCATCCACGTAGAGACAATTGATCTTTTTTTTTTTTTTTTTTTTTTTTTTTTTGAGACAGAGTCTCGCTCTGATACCTGGCCTAGAGTGCTGTGGCATCAGCCTGGCTCACAGCAACCTCAAACTCCTGGGCTCAAGGGAGCCTCCTGCCTCAGCCTCCTGAGTAGCTGGGACTACAGGCATGCAGCACGATGCCTGGCTAATCTTTTCTATTTTTAGTTGTTTGGCTAATTTCTTTCTATTTTTAGTAGAGACAGAGTCTCGCTCTTGCTCAGGCTGGTCCCAAACTCCTCAGCTTAAGCAATCCTCCTGCCTTGGCCTCCCAGAGTGCTAGGATTACAGGTGTGAGACACCACACCCAAGCAGCCAACTGATCTTTGACAAAGCAGACAACAATATACACTGGGGAAAAGAATCCCTATTCAATAAATGGTGCTGGGGAAATTGGATAGCCACATGCAGAAGAATGTCTCTTACCACTTACAAAAATTAATTAAAGATGGGTAAAGGACTTAAATGTAAGGCATGAACCATAAGAATCCCAGAAGAAAATGTGGGAAAAACTCTTCTAGATATCAGCCTAGGCAAAGAATTTATGACGAAGACCCCAAAGGCAATCATGGCAACAACAAAAATAAATAAATGGGACTTGATCAAATTAAAAAGCTTCTGCATAGCCAAGGAAATAATTAAGAGAGAAAATAGACAACCTACAGAATGGGAGAAAATACTTGCAAGTATATATCCAATAAAAGGCTAATAATCAGAATCTACAAAGAACTCAAGCAAATCAGCAAGAAAAAAAATCAAAGAACCCCATTAGAAGGTGGGAAACAGATATGAACAGAAGCTTCTCAAAAGATAGGCAAATGGCCAATAAACATATGAAAAAATGCTCAGCGTCACTAATCATCAGGGAAATGCAGATTAAAACCACAATGAACTATCAATTTACCCCTTTCAGAATGGCTTATATTAAAAAGTCCTAAAACAGTAGATGTTGGTATGGATGCAGAGAGAAAGGAATGCTTATCCACTGTTGGTAGGACTGTAAATTAGTACAACCTATATGGAAAACAGTATGGAGATTACTCAAAGAACTAAAAGTAGAACTACCCTTTGATCTAGCAATCCCACTACTGGGTATTTACCCAAAGAAAAAGGAGTCATTTTATCAAAAAGACACCTGCACTCGAATGTTTATTTCAGCACAATTCACAATTACAATGAATCAACCCAAGTCCCCATTAATGCATGCATGGATTAACAAAAATGGTATATGTATACCATGGAGTACTATTCAGCCATAAAAAGGATGAATTAATGCCTTTTGCAGCAATTTGGATGGAACTGGAGACCACTATCCTAAGTGAAGTATCTAAAGAATGGAAAAACAAACACCACATGTATTCACTGCTAAATTGGAACTAACTGCTGAACACACATGTGCATAAAGGGAAGTAAAACTCAGTGGAAATCAACCAGGGAGGAGCGGAGAGGAGGGGATGCACCAAAACCTACCTAACAGGTACAGTGAACAATATCTGGGTGATGGACACTCTTATAACCATGACTCAAGCATTATAAAAGTGATTCATGTAACCAAAATTATTTGTACCCCATAATACTTTGAAATTAAAAAAAAGAATTAGTCTCTATCATGTAATCTATAATTAATTAATGGTTCTAGGCATTGAGCATTAGTAGCAGCAAAAATTTCAAAAAGAGGCTCAATCCGACAATGTTCATTTCCTGATGGGAGAAAACACCACCACAATGAAGTCGTCTTGGAAAAAACAAACAATCCTGAATTTTATATCTGATAAAGCCTCTGATCAACTATAGCAAACACAAAGAACAGAGGACCGCGGAACATATTAAATTACACTAAGAGGAAAAAGTCAGCAAAATCCAACATAGGAAATTCTACATGTAAATTTATTTGTTTCCTCAAGAAATAAATTGCAAGGAGAGAAAGTGGATGGAGGGGGAAGCTGACAGATTAAAAGACAGTCAAAGGACATAACTTAATAGCTAAAACTAAAGTATAGCATTTAAGGATGTTCTCTTGGGTGATTCAACAATAAAGAAAGATATAGCTAAATGGTCCAATCCTGGAGCATTCCAACATCTAAAGCTGGATAGAGGTGGAGGAGTCAGCAAAGGAGATCAATGTGCAACCAAAGAAGCAGGAGATAAAGCTGGTGTCGTAGAAGCCAAGAGCAGAGCATTCTCTAAGATGGGGTAGTTGTCAACTGATCAAATGCTGCTATGAAGTCAGTAAGATGAAGACAGAGAAGTGGTCATCAAGTTTGCCAATAGGCAGTTCTTCGGTGATCTTGCTAAGAGCAGTGTCAGTGAGGGTGAGGACAAAGCTAAATCACAATGAGTGACAGTAACTGGAAGATTAGAAGAGTCATCTAATAACTACAGGCAATTCTTTAAAGAAGTTTGTTTGACAAGAGGAGCCGAGGAATAGCCTGGTAGCTAGAGGACAACATGGGGTTAAGGGAGATTTCTTTTTAAAGTGGAATATATTCCAGCATATTGGTATGCTGAGGGAGAGCTTTAAGATATAGGGAAGAAACAACAAAACAAAACAAAAAACAGAAATTCTTGTGGAGTTGAGATGGAATGAAACCCAAAACATACATGGAAACACTGGTCTCTGGTAGAGGGAGAGCTGCTGTCTCTGCCAGAAGAAGCAAAAGTTACATGCAGACTTGGGTGTGTCTGCAGATTTGGTGGTGGGAGGTAAGCAATTTCCACCAGATGGATTACATTCTTTCGTTTCAGTTTGAGAGAAGCCCATCATCATCAAAGATGTGGAGCTCAATCAGGATATCCCATTTATTAACCATGGGGTGGAGGTTAGTGGTTTTCAATCTTTTTCTGAACCATTACCCACTAAGAAGTAATACTTTTCTTATGACCCACTATACACACACGGATAATTGAAATCAAATTTCATGGCCCAGTGCTTGCTTACTCATATTAGGTCTATACTCTTTTCTTTCTTTTCCAAGCCCACTACGCAAACTAGACTGACGAGAGTCATGACCTTATGAAGCAGAGCACAAGGTTGGAGGTAGAAAAATAAAGGAATCCTATCCCATGTCAGGGTAAATCTTACTCCTGAGCAGGAACTGGCCTTCTTATCTCAGAAATTCATGTAAATTGGAGATATTAAATTAGAAACTGGCTGAAAAGATTGTTTCAGATATACTTACATACTAGAAAAATTATTTTTCTCATAATTTGCTTTTTTAATGTTTTTTCTTCATTTTATTGGGAATTTATAGCATTGATATATAACAGTATATAAAACACTTATGTACACTTTAAAGAATAATTAGAAACGTCATATTAATATAATTACTACCCTAGTTAAGTGGTAAAATATTAATATTTACAGTAACTTGGAATCCCCCAGCCCTGTCTGTCTCCCTATCTCCTAAAAGTAATCATTACCTCAATTTTACTTTTAATCATTTTATTATTTTTCTCTATTATTTTGCCACTTTTGCATGTATTCCTAAGTAATATAGGTTAGTTTGGCCTGCTTTTGTACTTTAGATAAATGAAATACAACACAGTATGTATGCTTTTGCATCTGGCTCCTTTCACCGGAGATTATGTCCATGATGATATTTTATTCATTTTTATTGCTATATGCAAGTCCATATATGAATATACCACAATGTTTATATTTATTTACTGTTGATGAACATTTGGTTTGTTTTCATTTGGGAATCCCAGTTTATGTCCCCTTATACACATATGCAGGAGCTTCTCAAGAGCATGTATCTATCTAGCAGTAGAATAGTATGAGGACTTTCAGCCTCACCAGGTAAGTCCAAACTTCTCCAATTTACACACCCACCACCAGTACATGCCTCTCATTGGTCTATATCATCACTACCTGATATTGTTAGATTTCTTGATATTGTTACCAATCTGGTGGGTATGTATTGAGATTTCATTGGGTGCTTTAATTGGTATTTCCATATTTTTATATTTTTTTAAGAGACAGAGTCATGCTCTGTCACCCAGGCTAGAGCACAGGGGCATGATCATAGCTTACTTCAGCCTCAAACTCCTGGGCTCAAGCAATCCTCTTGCTTCAGCCTCCCAAGTAGCTAGGACTATAGATGTGTGCCACCACCCCTGACTAATTTTTCTTATTCTTTGTAGAGGTGGGGTCTTGCTATGTTGGTCAAGCTGGTCCAGATTTCTTTATTCTATTTTGTTTCATTTGAAAAATCCTGTTCAGAACTTACTAAATTAATTTAATAACTCAAGGTTGAAAACAACTGATCTAGAGCATATTATTTTACCTTTCTGAAGCTATTTTCTTGTCTGCAAAATGGGGATGACAGTCACAAAAAGTTGTTATGATGGTCAAATAAGACATATGTAAATCACATATGTGGTGCTCAGTTTGTGCTCAATGAATGGTAACTCTTATTAATACTATTTTTCAAAAAAAGAGAAAATGAATATGGTCTGAGTCTGGGCATAACCAACAGCTAGGCTGCAGCCCAAATCACAACTAACAGTTTTCATCAAACCCACAACATATCAAATGTTCTCAAAATGGTGGTACTACCTCCTGCTGTGCTATAACCAACTACTAGTTTTTATTGGAAAAGCATAAAAGGGATGATACTTAGTTGGAATTGGAGCATAATCCCCTGGACATCAGTATGGACATTGATATTTGGAAGGACCCATGGACTCTGAGCAGTACCAACATCTTGCTGTGTCAAGAGAATGTGCTCTGACATGGCTTTCATGGGTCTATGGTCTGAGGCTTCACATCAAGCAAGCTGACAGCCCATAAAGGAACATTGTGACCTGGGGAGACACCCTCAGCATAAACACCAGTACTCACTGCTCCCTGACTCTTGTTAAGGACTCCTTTCCCTCTTTTCATGAGATGTTATGATGAGGCAGCTGGGAGGGTATTAGAATGAATTTTGGGATGTAGATAAGGGTTCTGCCCATAGAATCTTTGTAAAGGTTGACTTTGATGGGCTTTACTTCTTATATTACTTATTCCCATGCCACTGGTGACCATATGAGCCAAAGATGCCACCAGTCAGACTGGTCTTTGTCTTTTTTGTTATTCCAGTAACTGCATGGACACTGTAACCCCTGGGAAATGGCAGGGAGTGGCAATAGAGAGAAAAAGTGACGTAGTCTCCTTAACAGGAACAATGGCAACTTTTAGCAACACTGACTTGCTATTCTGATTAAATAACCACTTTTTAGACGTAGTCAAAAATTTATGTTTGAGTTTTGTTTGAAATGCTCCTTTTCTACAAAATCATATAAATATTTAATAGATAATTTGGAACTTTTGAAAGCATTCCAAATATTATAAATTTTTAAATATTCCTTCTAAACAATCACACAAATATATATATTTTTCAAACCAAAACAGATATTCCCCTGCTTGAAATGCTATTTCTAATTTCTAATTTATTCTTAAGGGCTCATTTGCAAAATGAAATTGTTTGGATGATTGGTTTGCAGTAAACATAGTCTACCAAATTGGTTTCTAAATTTAGAGAAAGGTTGAGTATCCTCTTATAATAATCAAGAAATAATAGAAGTATTAATGATAATGAAGCTTCCATAATTAAAAAGTCAAATTCTGAAATAACAAGCAGAAATGAACATTAGCAGGTAGTAGCTACATAATTTATAATTCTCACAAATGGTTATTTTGAGCTATTTTCATGGGATAACATAACCTTCAACATGTAGTTTACTACATGATGGTATATGTATGATATGTACCATAATGAAGTTCCATAATCATGGGGAATTTGGTATTATTAGATATAACAGAAAGATACAGGAAATAATGCATAAAATTCTAAGAATCATAAAAGAAAGGGAAAGTTGTTTTAATAGATGTTACAATTTCTATGTCTGGTATTTTAAAAAAATTTCGAAAGTAGTAATTATTATCCATATAAATGTTTTCAAAAAAATTGTTTACAAACTTTGAGGATGAGCTCTATATTTTAAATACAGAAGACTCCATGTCCTTTCTTGGAGGTTTTTGAGGACTTATTTTTGGTAACATCTCTCTGGCATAAAATGTTTTATGAAGTCCAGCTTTTCGAAGCGCTAACTCAAAGCGAATTCTGGGGTCAGAAATTATCTGTAGAAATAAAATACAATTTAAATAAACAGTAATTATTTGAATTAAAGTAAATTTTAACATTCAGTTTCACATTTTCCCAAGTTGTATAATTTGTTTTTGCTGAATAGATGACTAGATGATAATAAACTTTGTGAATACGGTGACTATATTCTGGTTCCTTTTACTGAAAATGCCTAAATCTTTATCTTTTTATTTTTTATTTTTTTATTTTTGAGACAGTCTTGGTCTGTTGCCCAGGCTAGAATGCAGTAGCATCATCACAGATCACTGCACCTGAAACTCCTGGGTTCAAGCAATCCTCCTGCCTTGGCCTCCCTAGTAACCAGGACTATAGGTGCCTGACACCATACCCAGCTAATTTTTCTATTTTTTGTAGAGACAGGGTCTTGCTATGTTGCTCAGCCTAGTCTTGAACTCCTGGACTCAAGTGATCTACGTTGACCTCCGAAAGTGCTAGGATTATAGGCATGAGCCACTGCACCTAGCCACTCAAACTTTTTTTGACTTTATCCCTTTCTAGTATGTCAGTGGTATCTAACATGGGATGTATAGAATACTGTATACTGGATTAGTTGAAATAGAATACATTAAAACATATTATTAAAAGATAAGGTAAAAGAAGCTTACTTTCTGTACTATAATATCATTGATTCATTATTTATTGCTGGCTTGAATTATAAAATACAATCATTGATTAAAATAAATCTAAGACACAACCTTGTACATCTGTCTTTAAACAGGCATTTAATTTCTCCATCATTTGGCAATATGTAAATTAAGTTTAAACACATGGCCACTACCTGAAAAACAAAATCAATACAACCTTTCATCCAAGGCTGGATTTCTATTTCAAACAGAACCAGAAAATGCCCCCATCAATCTGATTCTAAGTGGGAGTAGACATGTGAGTAGTTCAATTTCTGGTTTAATTTATAGCTGATAGGATCTTATTCATCTTCCCCTCTTTCTAAGAGTATTAAATGTCAACAGACGCTATTTGCAATGATAAGAAGGTAGCCACACATGGATTTTACCTAATGAGGCATTTTACACGGACTTGAAGTCCCCCTAGAGGATATGATAATAAGCTAGTGAAAGCAGTCCCTCCTTCAAGGAGTTCTTAGATGCATGGGGGTAATAAGAACATACACAGATAACTACAGTTCATGGCAACATGTGGCAGATGCCCTAAGAGTAGTAAAACATGGAGGTACATCTCCTGATGAGGATGGTCTTCTCAGGTAAGGAGAAGCAATTGAACTAACCTTAAAGTCCAACTTATTCTATAAAGCAAAGGGAGGAGGAAGAGAGCTCTAACAAGAAGGGAAGGCACATACAAACTAGAGGTGAAACAGGTCAATTTGGGATAGGAGTAGTTTGGGTGGAGCACTGGGTACCATTGAGGAACACGGGAAAAGCACATTTCTCAGACTGGGACCTGAATTTAAAAGGCTTACAAGGCCATGCCAAGGAGTCTAAGGAGCTACTGGGGTTGTGCTTCTGTTTTTACCATGGAAGTGATATAGTCATTGTAGTTGCATAGGAAAATGGGCCTGATTATAAGTTCAGAATAAATTAAGGTCACAGGGAAAGAAGAGATGGAGGCAAGGAGAGTAGTTAGGAGTTTACTACGATTGTCTAGACATGAAGTAATAAATGCCTGAACTTGCCTGGCAACAAGGGAGAGGTAACTGTCAGAAACATTATTAAAAGAAGAATCTATAGAACTTGATAGCTGATCAGATACAGCTCTAGGGGCAATGATGAGTATGAAATCAAGAATAATACAGAGATTTGTGTCTGAGAAGCAATGAATTTAAGCCTTGCTCCTCTTCTGCCTCAATGTATTCTCCCTGGTCACTCTCACCCATTTCCCAAGGACTCATGTTCAACCTGTGCACTATTGACTCCCAAGTCATCTCCAGGAATTCACCTCTCTCTTTGCTCCAGGGTTGTAAGGTTTAACATTTTTTCATTATTCTGTTTTTGAATAGATAGCAAGTGAAATGGAGACCTCCATCTCCCCAGTTTCGCTCCCTAGATACAGCCAACCAGTTTCTTGCAAATGTGTACCAGACATCTTCACCCTAAACATGACTTGAGTAAAACAAGTCTGTTTTTCCTACCATATTCTTATAGGATTAACACATTGACTGCCGCATTAGGAAAAAAATTTCCTTGGGGCCACAGTGTTTTATTACAAAAATGGAATAAAAACTTCAAAAACAAAACGATCCTTTCTAATTTAATGAAAAATTTGTTATTGACTTCTATTCATTTAATCCATGCTTTTAGAATTAAATTGTCAATATTAATTGTAATAATAAGAACATCAACAAATAAGGTTTTCATAAACCAACTTCAGGGTTTTGGCCAGGTTTTTCTTCACAAGCCCCAGGCTCAAAACTAGCATGAGTTAAATACAACTCACATGGGAGTTAATGTGTTAATGGCAACACCATTGAATGATTATAATTTACTACTGGGTACCAGGCAATATTCTAGGCAGTTGACATTTATTATCTCTAATCCTCACAAGGACCTTGCAAATAATTATTTTACAGATGAAGAAAACAAGACATAAAGATTTTAATGGCTTACACAAGTGTACCCAGCCAATAAATAGTGGATATGGATTTGAATCCAAAATGCAGGCTCTTTGCAATGTAACTTGCTATGTAGCTTGGAATCACCCTCACTTTCTTTGTTCCCTCTCCCTCTCAGCCAGAGCCATTCGTGGCCCCACCACCACCACTTCTATGAGGGCTCTGCCATCTTAAAAGGACCTCACCCCAACCCACGTGCACCCTCACCAATTTTCCATTCAGGACACAAGGCTAAAACATAAATCTGATTACAGTTATGTGTCATTTAATGATGCGGATACATTCTGAGAAAGGCATCGTTAGGTGATTTTCATCATTATGTGAACATCATAGAGTGTACCTACCCAAACCTAGATGGTATAGCCACACAGCAAGGCTATGTGGCATAGCCTATAGTTCCTAGGTTACAAACCTATACAACATATTTCTGTACTGAATACCTGAGGCAACTGTAACATAATTGTATTTGTGTATCTAAACATAGACAAGGGAATGCTTTGCACTGGGAAGTACAATGTCACTAGGTGATAGGAATTTTTCTGCTCCATTATAATCTTATGGGACCACCATTGTATAAGTGGTCTGCTGTTGACTGAAACATCATTTATGCAGGGCATAACTGTATGTAACTTAGCTGCGTCAAAGTCTGGTGTCTGCTTACAGGATAAATGCCTTAGTAGTAAGACCCACTATGCTTTCTGCAGTCTGACTCTAACCCATGTTTCCAGTCACATCTCCCAGAACCTGTCATATACCACATGTCATATACCCATATACCTTACACTGAAGACATACCAGGAAGGGACTCGACCTACCCTCTTCTGTTTGGTGGAACCCTTAATTCCTTTGCTAACCCAAGACCTTTCCAGCTTCTGACTTCAAACCTGTCAAGCCCCAGCTTCCCTCCTCACTTTGGCAGCTGGTATTTAGAGATACACCTGCATCCTTATTATTAATCCCTTTCTCTATGCATGCCCTCAACTCACTTTTTATTATTATAAATCATACGAAGTAAATGTTGTTACTACTACCAAGAATCCTTGACTGAGATAGGGCTCGGAAGTTTCCTGTCTGACGCTTTTTCTGACTTCCCCAGTTAGTTAGGGTTAGCCATTCATTCCCTTCTGCTTGCTGGGGCAGCCCTTAGAGTTTCCCTGTGGAGTTGACCCCACCATAGTGGCATTATTTCTGTGCATGCTACTTTCCCAACCAGGCTCCTCTGCTCACTTCCTCCAGACAGGATCAGGGTATCTTGTTCAGATGTAGCCCAGAGACATTGCAGAGAGCCTGAATATAGCATATGTTCCATAAATATTTGGTCAATGAATAAATGAATGAATTATTCATCTTTATATTCCCTGGCAAAGGATCCAACACAGAGCAGAGGCACAATGGATTTATTTGGCAGTGGATGAATAGGTGAAATTTCCTGATTTTTAAATAATTAAATAAGTATTTAGCTTCTCTCCTTAGACTTGTAAAATTGACAACTACTTTCTCTCTTAATTTCAGTGACTGATATCCACTCATTCATCTGTCCTCCCTCCCAACCTCTATCCCTTCTATCTGTCTAAAAACATCTTTTAAAAATCCCTTCTCAGTTATAGGCACAGACTGAAACAAACCCTAAGTTTCTACAAATGATTAAATGACCGCTTAACATTTTTTCCACAGAAAATATTTTATTTTACCATTAGCTCTGATGTATTATCTTCTGTTCATTTTAATTTCTGAAAGCTTTCTTGTGCTTTGTCTTATCAGTATCACCAGTCATTCATTTAATAAGATTTATATTATGAATTTAAATATAAATTCTTAATTGAGAAATATTTAAACAACAAAACACAATATTAACACAAAACTTTCAAATAAAACTTTATAAAGCTATTTTTAAATCAAAAAAATAATTTTCAATGACACAGTCATAGCATTTTCAGGCAAACTCTTTGTTCCATGGTCACCGGTTAACTATTTTATAATATTAAGAACTATCTATACTATCATTTAGAAGTAAAAATTATGATACAATATGTGATATTCAGATGTAAATATTGAAAAGAGTTTGTAACCCAACACACATTTCTATAGTTCTTATCATCATCATGGCTTTTGCATCAATCATGCTAATTCTCTTAATTACCTGCTGTTCATTGTATGTATTCAATGTGAAGAGTGGCTTTTGCAGAATAAATTCTTCTTCAACTTCAATGCCCATCCTAGCTTTCGATGCCATTGTGTCTGACATCATTCTAACAGGATCAAATTGAGCGACAACAGCCACCTGAAAGAAGACAAAGCATGGCTACTGGGACAGGTACAAGCTAAATAACTTCTAGACAACATTATTGGCCTCTAATGCCCATTAAAGATAAAGCCTAAGAGGAAAGGGCAGGAAGAATATTAAAACCAGGCCAGGCCTAGAGATCCACAAAGGATCTAAAACAAAATAAAAGAAATATAAAACAAAATATTAAAAGGCTATGGTATGTAATGATTTGCTAATCATTGAATACTTATAATTTTGATTACTTTCAAATAATTGATCTTTCTGATATGAAGTCATAGGAAATCCTATAATAGAAAACCTACATATTGAACCACCTTGAAAGTCATGAAGTTTAAAAACAAATCATTTTTTAACCACTAGCAATTTATGGTTATGGTAACAATCCCATGAAGTTTTCTAGAAAGTTTAATCTGATTGAGCTGATCTGGAGCACAGTATAAAAAGGAAATTAAAGTCTCAGGGCTACCCCTCAACTCCTATACAAAAGAGAAGGTAAAAGCCTCAAAATCCTGGGAAGAACTGGCCCCACAGATAATTCGTTAAGGAAATTCCTTGCTAACCTCCCATAAGCAAAGACACACAAATTGCACCCTGTGTCTAGCACCCAAAACTAAAGCCACACTAATCATGAATTACAAGTTTATCTAACATGTAAAGGAACTGTAAACAAGACAGAATGAGACCGTCTTCCATCTACCTAGGGACATCTACATAATTGATGCTTCCTTCACTCCCTTATTTTATATAAAATGTAGATTTCTTGGGCCTCACAAAAATGTAATCACTTTGCCTCATCAGCATCCCACCAACACCACCTTTTTCCTTCTCTCTGTATGCCTTTAAAATAGTAAAGATTCCAACCTCCCCTTTGGAAAAATAGTCACAGTTTGTCTGTGGTTGGTGTTTTTACCAGATGCATCCTCAAAATCTTGGGTTAATAAACCTCTATTGATTGAAATTTTTGCCTCAGTCATTTACTTGGGTCGACAACAGCATTCATGGGTAAAGTTGAGTATGTTGGCATTATTGGGCTAGATGGGTGAATTTCCATTGCACCAGGCAACTAGATTATTCCCAAGGACTACTATAAACTATTGTTCTACTGTCTATTGAAAAACTTCAGTCATTTTAACCCAAATGCCCTTGTCCTTCACAATAATTCAAACCTGCATCTTAATGAAAAGAAGGCATTAATTTTGTAAATGATATGCACCATTAGTAACACCTGCCTGTTAATTTCCAAAGTCAAGAATTAGCATGAAGAAGATGGCATTTTTAATGCCACTTAGAAACTGTAATGAAATAACTGAGGGTTGAACGTACTTTAATTATTATAGGTTTCCTAGCTAAAGTATCTTATACTATAGTTCTAAACACTGATTACAGATAACAAGTCCAGCTATTTCCTCTTTCAAAGCATTCACAGGTGGAAGGAATTCTAATTATATAGAGTGTAGTTATCAAAGTTATATTTTGAACAAGAATGTGTTTAGTAATAGTGGCAAGTCTTGTCCCTAGAAGGCCATGGTATATAATTATTTGCTAATAATTGAATGATTTAAATTTTGTAGGCTCTAGGAATAAGTTAAATTTTGTAGCATCTAGGATAACCAGGACTTACATTCCTATGCTTTAAATTTATCTCTGTAGCCTATTTTATCAAAGAAGATGATGATAGAATAGTTGCATGCACTTACACTGCATCTATACCATCTCATTTAAACTGGACTTCTTTATTTTGAATCAGTATGACATTTACTCGCTGTGTGACTTTGAGGAAAACACCTAACCCTGTGCCTTCTCTGTTTCTTCTTCTATAAAATGGGGATGATAATAATACCTATATCATAGGGTTGTTGTAGAGATCAACCAAAGTAATACCTAAAAGCATTTAGAAGAGGGCTTTACACTTAGTAAATACTCAATAAGTTTGAACTCATGTTACTACAAACCTATAAGTAGATACCATTATTATTATTCCCATTTTTCAGACAAGAAAATAAAGGTTAGAGAGGTTAAGTAAATGACCTACATTTCCAACGTCAGTGAGTACAGTTCCAGGTTATAGCAGGTTTGAAGGACAGAGGAGGCCAAGTTCTTATATATGACTTTCAGTGACATAGGAGGGAAGCTAGATAGTTGTTTCCTATTAGCTGGGACATGATGTCAATGAAGACTTTAGAGTTTGTGAGCTGAACCAATCACATCAACTTCAAAACTCTGAATAATTACCAAGCAAAACTATTTCATCACACTTTCCAAGTTCTTAAATTCCTGCTGTTGCCATCTACCGTCTGTTTTCGTCTACTTTTGCCTACTTTTACTGGACAAGGCAATAGGAGGCTTTTATTTCTCCATAAAAAGAGTATTTTTTAAAAAACAGTTTTGAACATATTTGTTGACTGTGGAATATTTCCAAACATAGGTTCCTACTCCAAAGAGAATTATCTTGCTCAAGCTCCACCAGGATTTTTGAGGACAGTAAAATCCTTTGACTAGATGCAGAGTTTCGTTGTTGTAACTGGATACTCTTCAGCTAATAAACGGGAGGTGATATGGATGCAGTTAAATCTTGGGAGAGCTTTTTAAAAGGTGCTGATGGAGTTCTTTTAATATACTGAGAAACTGGAAATGGTTCAATGTAATCTAATTGCTCCCAGGAAAGAACATCGGTGTCCCAATTTGGAAAAGTTACATTTTATATAGCAGATGTCATGAACTAAGCCCCAGAAATAATGTTATTAAGAGCACTTAGAAACTTTTTTTTTAAAACCACCCATGAAAATTTCCAAATTAAAAACACCTGTTGCCTAAGGGCTTCTAGCCGCCACGCTCTCTCTTCATCTTCATGCGCTTCTTGAAGGGCAGCTTCTTTTTTCTCCATCAAGCGCTTTTCCAATAATTCTTGTCTATATTTAACCCTTTAACAAAAACACACAGGGAAGTTGGAAAAGCACCATGATAACCTTGTTGACAACAGGGATAACAGTATAGGAGCAGAGAGCATCTCAGAGGTGATGTCACTATCACATTTTGTTTTTACTTACTTTTGGTTGATTTCTCATATTCAAACAATAAAAGACACTGTATAAAATGCAACTCACAGTAATTCTAATAACAACCAAAGAAACACAGGAAAGCGTGGGGGTAAAATTCAGTTCATCTCATCCCTCATTGAAATCACTTTATTGACTCTCAAAGTTTCTGTTGGCTGCCACAGCTGCAGCTAATCTTAAATTACTTCACTTGCTAGAACTTAAATTAAACTTTAGATATAGTCACTTATATTGTCACTTTCTGAGTGGGTGTGTGTGCATGTTAAGAAACTAAAAATTGCACTTTGACATCTGTAGATGGCAGCAAAAACATGACTTTCCCTTAGCATTTATTTCCATCCCCCTTAAAATCATCAGATATTAAAACAGGGCACAAATACCAAGCTCATTTAGCTCTCCCCTGCTGCCCCTTTTATGGGCAGCCTCCCTTTCCGTCGTCCTGCCCAAGCTATTCTTCTATTGAGTTACAGAGATGGAATTCATGTTTTCAGAAGGGTAGGAAGCTGGGTTCTCAGGGGAGCATGAGCTCATTGCCTCCATCTGTCACCATTGATGGTTTAGATGTAGCTTTCTTTGTGACATCAGTCACAAATGTCCTTTGCCCTTAGTGTCCACACCTGCATATTCCATGGAGGTCCCTTCACTAGACCCTTTATATTCTGCATTCTGACATTTACTGAGTGTTCACTATGTATCAGCTCTTGAGTAAGTCCTTTATATATTATAGCTCATTTAGACTTCACAAGTCATATGTTGG
This sequence comes from Eulemur rufifrons, assembly GCF_041146395.1. Classification (NCBI taxonomy): domain Eukaryota; kingdom Metazoa; phylum Chordata; class Mammalia; order Primates; family Lemuridae; genus Eulemur; species Eulemur rufifrons. The sequence continues at coordinate 66,389,895 of NC_090983.1, read as the reverse complement.
GGTAACATTTTCATTCCATTTTATAGACAAAGAAATAAAGGCATAGACATGTGATGTATTAATAACTTGTTCAAAGTCTCATGCCCAGTAAGGGGCAGAGCCAGAATTCAAACCCAGGACAACTGGCCTCAGAGCCCATGGTCATCCCTCCCCCTCCCAACCTCCCACCCCATACAATTAACCACTGTGCTCACTGTCTCTTCTTCCCTGCATCTCTCCACCCACCTCCCTGACAACTGTATACTCACTGTGTGCCAGATCCCGTGTGAGAGAGTGTGGGCACACTGAGCAAAAGACTCTGCCCTCAACTTTATAGGTTAACACAGAGATACAAGACCTAGGAACCGGAAAAGGCATCTTCAGTTGCTTTAAGAGGGACACAGAGAAGGCCCACTGAGTATCTGGAGAAAGGGGAGATGACCACTTGCTGGGTTGTGGGAGGGATGGGTAAAACTCAGCAAGAGCTTGACGAGCTGGGTCTCAGGCATTAGTTTTTGGTGAGCAAGGAGGGATGAGAGCAGAGGTGGAGGCTGGTCTTCCAGGCAGAAAGAGCAAGTACAGTGTTGGCTGAGCCTGGCAGTCACGGGGTTTCCATAGGAAGATATGGTCCTAGGAAAGAATATCCTAATAAGATGTTGCTCATGAGGCTGGTCTTAGAGGAAAAGCACAAGAGAAAGGAAAGTGTTGCCACCCAACTGGGTTGTGTTGCCCAGTGCACAGAGAAGAGCCAATACACTGAGGCAGTCAGGGTTGCAATGGAGAAAAGATTTAATTCCGCAGAGCGCTAAGTGGGGAAATGAGAGGAATTTCTCAAATCCGCCTCCCGGAGAATTCAGGAGACGGGGTTTTTAAAGATAGTTTGGCAGGCAAAGGATTAGACAATTGGGTTTGCTAAGTGGTTACATTGGGGCAAAATTATAGGGGCGTAGAAATCATTTTCTTGTGTTGAGTCAGTTCCTGGGTTGGGGTCACAATGCCAGTGGAGTCAGTTTCTCGGTTTGGGCGGCCGGTCTGGGTGGGTCAGCCAATCCACTGGAAGGCAGGGCCTGGAAGCTATTTCAGAAACTACCTTTAGGTCTCAAAAAGGTGATGTTATCCACGGAGAAAGCTAAGCATCTTTATGATCATCAGCTCTGTGACCCCAGAGCGGAAATTACAGAGAAGCAAACAGGGAGACAGTGGCTGATTATTATCATTATTTTTAGCTAGTTCTGTGTCTTTGCCGAGTTTTAGGCCCTTACCACAGTTCTCGCCTTACACCCCTTTGTTGATTTGTAAAGGGCAGTTTCAAAAGGAGGGAAGTATGCTATAGATCCTTGTGGGATACAAAACCTAGAATGGGATTTAGAAGGAAAATCCTAAACTCCTTTGACGGCCATGGGTGTTCTCCCCAAAAGCAGGAGTCAGTGCAGTCAATACACATGATTAAGGAGCCCGCAGACTGGAATGCTCCCTTTCTCTCATGGCTTCGTGTCATGGAAAGCTATATTTCTCATTCTCTCCACTTTCACCAAGTCATGACACAACCTCCCTAATGAGGTTCTACTCAATTTCAGCACTGAGTACAAGCTAAATGAACTACTGTGAAGGTTCAATTAAAAGATACCCTGGGATTTGACAATTACCATATGCTAATTCTCAGAACCTTTGGAAAGTTTCCCTTCCTTTGGGATATATAGGTTGCTTCGTCTGCAACAAAGTTTTTATCTACTTTGTGGAAAAGTAATAGTTGTTACAGTCAGGGGAGCTTGACTAGTGAGGAAGAAATTGCAAATGAGAGTGAGGCATTTGTACCTGTGTGGTGAAGAGGGCTGACTCATCATTTCCTTTGAGGCTCATTTGTTCATTTAACAGATATTTATTGAGCACCTGCCATCCATCAAGCACCGTGCTAGGCACTGGCAGTATAATGTCACCACGGGAGACATCCTCCTGTCCTTGCAGAACTGACAGTCTAATGGGGATACAAAGACCCAGGCAATTGTGATACACGGTGGCTTGTGCTCTGATGGCACAATGGGGCAGAGGCCATGGGAGAGGTACCTTTGTCAGACTTGGGGCTCTTGGGGGAGTACCTGAAAGAAATTGCTCTGAATTTAAGATTTGAAAAAGGAGCAGGAATTCACCAGAAGGGGAGAGAATAGAAAGAATATTCCAGACAGGAAAAAAAAAATAGCATATGAAGGCCAAGAGGTGAGAGCACATAGTATGTTTGAAGAACTAAAAGACATTTAGTTTAAGCAAAAATGAACAATGCAAGGTAGGGAGTGCCCAGAACTGAGGCTGGAGAAGCAAGAAGAGCCGGATTGTGGGGGCCCTGCAAGTATCAGCAGAAATCTCTCCTGTAACGTGGAAGATGGACTGCATGGAGCCAAGCCCCCAGAGGGCAATCCAGATAGGCATGGATGGCCTTCTGATCTAGGGAGTGGGACAGGCACTGGTAGGAGAGCTGGAGAAGACACGAATTTAAGGATATGTAGAAAAAAAATAAATAGGAAGTGTTAGTTTTTTGGGGGGAGAAAGGAAAGAGAGAGAGGAAGAATTTAAGATTTCTGTTTGTCTTGCACAGTCAACAATTGTGTTCCTCCCTAAGATTGGGAACTTTAAAGAGAAGCATGGAAGAGAAGGAACCCGGTTCATTTTGGACATAGACCTGTGTTCACAAGATCTGGGCCAGAGAAATAGATGGGGAATCTTTATCAATAGAATGGAATTGAAGCCAAAGGGGCAGATGCCATTGTCTAGGACCAGACTGTAGATAAGAAGAGAAGTAGGCCTAGGATTGATTCCCAAGGAAAAGACACTTAAGAAAGAGACAGGAGAGGAAACTATTAGGGAATGAGGAGGATAAATGGTCCTAAGGAGCTAAGGAAAATGGGATCTATAGTGTCAAATGACACAGAAAGATCAATTATAGTGCACAATAATTATTGGATTAAACAACAGGGAGTCACTGGTGATCTTGGCGAGAGCAGTCAGTGAGAGGTGGCTGAAGGATTCAGAGGAGGAAGGGCAGTGAGAGAGGGAGTGGAGATAAGCCCTGCAGCAAGACTGATGCCAGTGGAGGAGACAGGGTGGAGCTAAAGGTTGCACAGAGCTGATTGCAGTTGCGTTGGCTCCAAAGTGATGGTCAAGGTCGCTCTGACTGCCTTAAAAACTTGCCATGGGAAAATTCAAGGACATAGGAGACACACTCAAATTCTTCATTTTATAGATGCTATGGTTTAAACTTAAATAATCCTTCACTTTAAAAGGGTAAACTCTTGGTGCTTCTTTCTTCTACTGGACAGAAAATTTTCTTTGCCTAAAGAGAAGTGATGCAGAAAAACTCCTGGGAGGAAGCCAGATACTCACATATTCATGGGGAAAGAAAATAGCAACACAGTAAAGTCAATCATTTGGAAAATTTTCCACATAAATACTTTTAGCCATTTGAGGTAGCAGATTTTCCCCAAATTAAACTGTTGCTATGAAAGTCAATGTCAGGAAGTGGCTAAACTCAATAGTTTTTAAGTTGTGCACTGAATTCCCAAACAGGAACCTTGGATTCATTTCTCAGTCTATTATATGCTCCCTGAGTTTACAAAGGTTGAAAGTGCTGCAAAAGAGGCATTTTGAACTTCTCCTGGGGAGTAGAAGCATCATATTGTTCAAAAGCAACAGCTGCTGCGGAATCAGGCACAGCATTAACAATAATCTGAAAGGATTTTATTTAAGCCTCAAGGCCTGAGTGTAGCTGAAGGGACAGTAAGCTTTCATGTAGAAATGGAGAACTTATGTATCATTTATGAGACTTTTTATGTGTGCACTGCACTCTAAGAACTGAGTATACAAATGTAAATGTTTGGAAACACCTTGATCTGTAGTAACAGCCTCTTGTGGCTTCAGTGAAACTTCAGTAAGAACTGGGCAAAATATTAAGTGCCAAATCTTTACCTCCATCCCATCTGGAATCACAGGTAACTTCATTCTAAAAAAGAAGCTACAGCAACTAAGGGGGGAAGAAAAGACTTACGAAGAATGGCCAGTGATGGAAAGTTCTAGAATTTTTTTTAAAAAAAAAAAGAAAGAAAAAAACGAAACAAAACAAAAAATCCAAACTCAAACAATAAACAAAACAGAGCATAAAGATGTATCTTAACTAGGGTACTCTAACCTGTATTGAACTCTGCCTCCCCCAAATGTTTGAGGGAAGTAATTTGCTCTACTGAATCAAGGTAGTTTATAAACAACCTTGCTGCTTAGTGTTTAAGTCATGTGACTTACTCAACATTGAACAAGAAGTCTTTAAATAGGCACATGCTGGAGGTGCTACTACAAGAGGTGTTTCTGCCTGTAGGGAAACCCATTTTTGGCTCAAATGCCACTCAGAAGGTTGTTCTTCCCACTAAGTGGAAGGGACCCCTCCATTAGCCACAGGGTACCCCAGCGGGGAAGAATGTGCAGATCCAGACAGAGGTGGGCCCGATGCCAGCACCTCTCAAATGGAGGAGAGAAGCCTGCCCAGAGGAAAGAATGGAAATCTCGCCAGCAGGCATTCACACTGAAGGGCATCACCCCTCTAACTACATAAGCAGAAAGCCTCTACTCAATGGGGACTCTGGCTAAGGGCATAAGCAGAGACCAATTTCTGCAAATAGTAATGTGGATCCTGGCACAAGATAGTGACATCCTGGTACAGATCGGCATGGGGCAAGAACAAAGGGGACTCTCAAGGAATCTGCAGAACCAGGAGATGAACCCATGCCAGCCCCAACAGAGACCATTGTTCCAGCCCAGCAAGCTTGCTGGTTCCTTTGTGAGGCTATTGGAACCCCTTTCTTTAATGGATTCAGTTAGCAACATATAGTTATTTAAGTACCTGCTATGTGCCAAACAGTGTTTTAGGTGCTCAGGATACAGTAGTGGGGAAAAAACAGAGGAAGTAATGTCTACCTAAATTAACACTCTAGTAAAATGCATAAAGTTCTTAATAAATTATTTTTTAACTTATCACAAAATTCTAAATTAGAGAGCCCCTTCTTGGATTTCTATAGAACGATGGTTCTCGACTGTGACTGTCATTAGACTCAACGGAACTTATGAAAAACTTATGATGCCAGGGACCTCCCCCAGACTAATTACATCAGAATGTGGTGGTGGGGCTCAGGTACTGGTATTTTGCTAAAAGTTTCACTAGATGATCAGAATGAGCTCCCTGGGCTGAGCACCAGTGCTGCATAGCCCATGGTTCTCAAGCCGGCTTCCATCAGAACACCTGCAGGGCTGGTTCCACCCCAGATTGCTCGGCAACCTCCAGAGTTTCTGACTCAGTAGTACTGAGGTGGGGCCCCACAATCTGCACGTCTGATAAGTTGGTCTGGGGACCACACTTTGAGAACTATGGCATAGATATTAATATATATCCAGATTAGAGGGTCTCTACCCAACTACTGTTATCAAGACAAAATCAGGTACAAATTATTACCTAGACAGAGCTTGTTTCTGTTTCTGTGTGCTGCATTACAGTTACATGTCTCAGGACTGATCCAAACTAGAACTTCCTGCTTGGTGCTATTGACATTCAAGAGCGGGATCTTTCATCCCCATCCTTCTCCACCCCCTGCGGCCCCAACACTCATGAATGACAGATTCCCTCAGTGAGCGTGGCCTTCTTAGGCTTGGATAAGTGCTGGTGATGGGCAGTTGCAACAATGGCTGTTACTGAACCTCTTTCTTTCCCTCTGATGGACAAAACACTGGTGAGTCCCGATGACAGTTGAAAACCTCAGGCTACTGGCTGATCTTTAAAGGGTCTATTCAGTAAAATCAAAGAATGAGGAAATAACTCGAAGGCAGCTTGGTCTTAAAAAGGAGGTATGAGCCACTTTCTTTGGGAATAATTCTTGTAGCTCCAAGGGGGTGGATATTTTATCACACTAGAAGCAAAAGCCCATAAATGAGAGTGAGGTACATTTTCTCATTGATTGTAATCAGTTCTGAGCTACCTGTCTGAGTTCAGGTGAGTTGCAAGCGCAGAGATATAAACAACTATAAAATTAAGATTTGAACCTGGAAGTCCAAGGTTGAAAACAACATGGGAAGATAAGGGCCTTGGAAGAATGTTGCAAATATTAATACTATATTAGCCCTTTCCCCAAATTAGTCCAAACCATCATTTCTGCTGCAACTTATTTATCCTCCTCTTTTTGAACCATTCCTAACCCTTTCTATCTGACTTTCTGTAATCCTTTTATATCTTTACATAGCCTCAAAATTTTCCTCGACTACTCGTTTCCAGTAATATTTCAAATGCATTACCCATGGAGAATTAAAAGCACTATCACAACTAATTAAAAGTCTTATGGTATTTTTTTAATCACCATGCCCCAAGAAGTCTAAACAATGTTAGTGATAACATGCTTTTTCCACTAGCACACACAAGCCCACCTGACCCCATATTTAGTTGCTCCTTTCAATAGTTTTCCTTAATCGAAAACCAGTGCTTCCCAGGTGACACTACTTTTATTGCAACCCCTTAAAATAGAGGGTACCTGCAGAGAGGAGGCTGAATTTTTCTGGTTCCCTCAGTGACAGTTCCAGAAAAGTTTTACCCACTGACTTTGGGATGTTACCACCCTCTCTCTACCATGGTTCTTGGAATCAACTACCAGCTGCACAAGTCAGTGTCTAACATTAACTGAGAGTTACCCGTACCATCCCTGGATACGCCGCAGCATTCGCTCCCCCCTTGCTCAAAACCAACTCCTTAGACCACACCTGGAGATTGTCATCACCTAGAATTGTTCCCCTGCCAAAATCTTAAACTGAGAGACCCCGTTTTATGACCCCTAGGTCTAAGGTCACAGTACATACTTAGGCTGTCTGCTACGCATCTCTAGCAAGCGTCCATTCACATGGATTGCCTGTCACCATCCTAACGCTCTCACTCATTTAATCTTACTCCCTGTGACTGGAGATGAGCGAGCTTCCTGTTTTCCAGTGAGATTTATTAACTGTGACTGTGTGCCTGGCACCAGGCTAGGCCTTCCCTCCTGAAGTTTATTGTCTTTCTAATTCTACCTTTTCTCCCAGCCTATGAGAAACAATCAGGCTTTACTCCATTCTCTCTCCAGCTTTGGATCCCTGGGTCTATCTCTTCCAAGGAAGTGTTACTGCCATCCTGTAATTATCTTGCCTTCTTTTCTTTGCACATCTGCCCTGCCGATTCCCAACCCTAATTCTTTGTTGGACTTATTACACACTGATGAGGTCAAACTTTAACTGAACATTCAACATGGCTTCAGAATCATTTTATTTACCTTCAGCTGCTTGACATTCTCCTGGCATTTCTGTATCATGTTTACTTCTCCCTCTTAGCAGAGAACCTCTCCTCCTGGTTCATTGAAAAGAGAAGGCTACTAGGCATTCACTTCCTCAACACACTTTGCCCACCTCCAACCATGAAAGGACTCATCTTCATTCATCCTTTGCTTTTTAAACCTGGGCTCTTAATCCATAAACCTAGTTGTTGCTAGGATCTTGCTCCAGAAATGAACCTCTTCCTTTCCTGTTTCTTTGGTCTCTTTCTCACCCTCACCCCCGCCCCCCACCATGGTTCTTTTTTCTCTACACACAAACTTATTCAAATGGGGAGGATATATCTCCCAACTCTGACTCCCTTGTCAGATACCGCCTTCTTTCTCCCATTCCCTTCACTGCAAAGTTTCTTAATTAAAGAAGCCATACTTCCTGTCTCCAGTTCTTTGTTTCTCGTTAGTCCAACCCCCTACCCCCACCCCGGCCCTCCAAAATCTGGCCTCTGTTCACTCCAGTCTATGTAAACTGCTCCCCCTAGTCACCAGTGACTCCAGCTTGCAAACTCAGAGCCTTCTTTCAGAGCTCCCCTGACACGGCCTGTCTGCAATGCCTGGTACTGGGATGTGCTGGTGATGCCTCCTTCTGGGGAAGTGCTGCTTGTCTGTCTCCCTGACTGCTTTCCCTCTTTTACTGGCACCCCCTCATTTGTCCACCCAAGGTTCCAACATGAATCCTATTCTTTTCTCAAGTTCAAACCTACTTCTGGGAAATCAGACTCTAACTACAATCGATACACAAATATCTGCACGCCTCCATCTCCCTCAAAGCCTCAGATCCTTTGATTTTTCATTTTATATTTTCTTTTCTTTTTTTATTTTAAGACTAATCAAGTGCAGTAGAAAGAAGGGGGAAAGAGTAGAACAAGGAGTTTGATCTGTAGCTGCCCATAAACAATCAGTTAAGATAACTCACAGCCTTCAGATCAGCCTATTTTCTTTTTTCTTTATGTGAGTTCAGAATTACCCTCAGAGAAATCCGTAGGTAACCATATTACATTGCTGGTTATTACATTGCTAGTTAAATGCAGAGCTGCTGCTTTAAGGGTATAGAGTTGACATCTTCTTGTGAAAACTTAGGAACAAACCTGATGAGAGTCTAAGCAGAAGGCTGGAAGGCCTCCTTACATCCTGCTAGAGATGAGCCACCATGGTACCATGGCCAGGGCCAGGGTCAGGGCTCTGCCTAGTCAATCATTTTGGGTTCCAACCAGCTGAAAGGCAGACAGTTAAGTTCCCAATGTTTAATACCTTATAACAGGGCTGCAACAATTTTAGCCTGAAATATGTATATGAATAGTAGAGTTTGTCATTTCAGCCACTTAAAAACCTAAGGAAAGCACTCAGAATGTATAACTTTGAGCAACACAACTTCCCAGGGCCAAGAAAATTGTGTTTATATGCTTAAGCAACTGAACGAGGTGATTTGACATTTGGTATCATTAGCTATAAACTGCTTTATAAATTGGAATGTGTCTTCTAAAAATAATAACTTAATATTAGAATAGTTGGTTTTTTTATATCATCTTTCTAGCAGTAATTGGATACCAGAGCCAACTACCTATTATTGCCAAATCCAGATTTTAACAATTAAACCATATTGCGGTAGATACCTGTTGATTTTTAAATCTCTGTAGCATCAATATAGTCACATCAACCCCCTTTCTCTATAGAACTGTCTCTTCTTATTCTATGTAGGTCTGTTGAAGCCTTTACTCAAAGAACTCCCTTTTCTTCCTGGTATTAGGGATGTAAATGTGACCAGATATGATTAATAATAGTACATTACAAATATGACCACAGCGATTGGCCCTGAGTGAACACATGGCTTCAGTGAAGCCAGTTAGAATCTTTCCCTGGGATTTATATGTGGATACTGAAGGAAAGTTTTTTCTCCTCTCCGAGGTTGCTAAGCTAAAATAGTATAATTAAGCTGGAGCTGCTTGTAGCCGTGCCTCCTCTTCTCCCCACCCCCAGCCCACACACATAGAGGAAGTTCATACCAATGCAAGACAGGTACTGAGTATAAAGGCATACAGAGAGTGACAGGGACCCAAAGATATCATTTGAGTCTCTGAGGCAAGACCTACTCTTGGATTCCCACTCTTGCGAACCAATCCATTCTCTTTCCTGCCTAAGCTAGTGTGAGGTAGGTTTTCTCAATTGCTTCCGAGGAGTCCCGAAATAGACATATCTTCTGTGTATAAGGGAAGATATACCTTTTTATCTTCTGTAACAGGAGGGTATGTACCTAGCTGTTCCCAATGATAATCACTTCATTTCCCAAATTGATGGCCCATGGAATATTGATATTCCACAGGATAACATGTGTGCCATGAAAAATGTGTTCAAGTAAGTTTGGGAAAAACTAAGATGAACAAAGTGAAATAGGTTTCTTTACAGCAGGATTTTGCAGGATATTTATAACAATATGGTAGTGTGCATTATGAATCTCTAAAAGGAGGACTTAGTGTGCTTATTGCCCAGGTTTATCTGATAACAGGGGCCATTTTCAATAAAACCCAGTTTGGGAAATATTACTTGCCTTTCCCTGAGCAAGCAGAAATGCTCAAATGAACAAATGAATGGGCATAGACACATATGCACTTACTGGTTTGTATCACAGTTATTCGTTTTCATGTCTTGTTTCTCTGCTAGACTGTGCATTTCCTAAGTACAGTGGCTATGACTTAATCTTTTATCACCAACAACTAAAAAAGTGCCTAAAACATAGAATATATGCACCAATAAATGAAAGAAAAAATGATGAGTGATATTAAAAAGTGATTGAAATTCAAAAGTGACTATTGAATGTCCTAAGCTGAAGGTAAATAACAGGACATAGTTGACAAAACAAAAATTTGAAACAAATTAAATATATACTCTTCCATTAAGCCTATTTAATTAGTTGGTGGGTATTATTTTGCAAGATATTTAATCATTTGAGAAGTTGAAAGGGAAGCTGAATTATGGGAGAATGAATCTGGCATTTAGTTCCTTTGGAGAATGAGGAACCATGAATGCAAAAAGCCAAACTCAGATATGATGTCCATGACACAGCCCTGCTAGGATTATGATTTTGGAGGAGTAGCACAGGTGGGAATGATATGTTGGCTTTCAGGAATTATTTATTATGAAATGAAATTTAAAAGGCCACTCAGGTATATCAGTATTTATTTGCCTAATTGCCTCCATACGTTCATTTAAATATTTATATGAAGTACCATATATGTAAATGTTAATCATATTTCTGTAAAACAAACCCAAAACGCAGAGCAATCAGAAATACCTATCAAGGAGGTGAAGGCAAAACCTACATCTGGATTTTGAATATATGCAGGTGCCTGCCACTTGTAATTACATGAGTTCACTAAAAAAAGACATCTGCCATTTGATACTAATTGGGTAATTTACACAGTAACTCTTGAACTCACAAATGGTTTAGGGTAGATATAGTTTCACTTCACAATTAATATGCATTTCATTTTAAAAATCTTTAAGATGCTATATAATCATTTTATTGGTTATGTAAGAAGGGAACTCATGTTGAGGGTTTACCTCACAACTTTAGAAACTGTCTTTAAATTCTCATCCCACTCTGGTTTGCAGAGAAAAAGAAATGCTTTTAAAGGTAAGAAAATAATAAGCATGGGTGCTTCATTTTATTGGATTTTTTTTTCCTTGAAGAAATCTCGTAAGATACATACAATTTCTGATGCCCAAAGTTTTAATAAGTGTGTTTTTGGAATCACAAACACTGAAAGGAGCATTGCTTTAGTATGGGACTTCTAAAAACCATGCTAATAAAATACACCACTATGATATCATATCATAATATTTCAGTCTGGTTTGGTGTATTTTTAACTTCTGCTACTTGTTGTGAGAGCTGATTTTAATTGGTCCTCATTTCTCAGGGTTAGATGTCTGCATTATTATGACAGGACTCGTTTCTCTCCTCCAGCAGTGGTGCTGGATGGGACGGCACTGAGACAACAAAAGAAACCACAGTCCTCTCCCTCAAACAAATGATGTAAGTAAATAAGATTAATAAAACGTAGCTCCTCTGATACTGTTTGAAAAAGCCCCCTTACATTCTCTTTCTTCCTTCCCAGATCTCTCAGAACTTCTGTAGAAAGCAAACATCAAAAGGACCAAAGATTTTTCCTAGTGATTCAGCCGCCCACAGCAATGAAGTTAACCCTGATTTTCTTTCAGCCTAGGAAATGATCAGCAAAGAGGCTTCACAAACAGCCTCTTTAACACTTGAGGTTTAAAAAAAGTCAGGGTAGCAGAACAGATAACTTTTATAAACACCTTTGGGGTTTTTTTCTTTCTTTCTTTGAATTTTTTAGGTAACCATTCTAACCCTCCCTCCTCTAAAAACGTGATAAAATATTTTCTTTAGCAAAACTTTTTCGTTAGGCATATTAAATATGTTTTAAAAAACAAATGATAAAATATGTTTGTGTGTTGGGTGTGACTCTTCTAGTGCTCCTTTTCCTTGGCTCTCTCAAATGCTGATTTCCTCCTGCTACAGTTGGGGTTTCGACTGGCTGCTTTGGTGACTCCGCCAACTTGCACCTCCCTTAGAAATCTCTTCTGTAAGAATTCAGCCTTTGGGATTGAGCTCTGGAATCATTGTTCCTTTTTTCTTCAGAGAGAGACAGCTCCACAAAGGAGTATACCCTAGAGTTCCACCAAGTGGACCCTGGTGTTTGGATCTCGGGGAAGAGAGCCCATCCCCAGTGCCCGCTGGAGGAACTCTGCTCTCCACACTGCAGTCTTCTTCAGGTGAGATGCTAAAGCTGACATTCAAGAAAGACCAAGAAAGAGAGGTGTGGCCTTCCTCAGAGCCCTAGCAGATCAAAAACGTTGAAAATAGTATGATTGATTAAATGGATAGGGAAGCAAATTTACTTGAAAGATAAAACAATAAACTGGTCAGAGATCAAAAAAAATTTACAAATAATATCTAGGTCACTAACCCTCAGCCCCCTTTTAAAAAGATATGTGTGTGTGTGTGTGTGTGTGCGTGTGTGTGTTTATATACATATCTTCTCCACAGCATTATTCAAGTACGAACAGAAATAAATCTCCAGAAACCCTGTATTTTCCCTCCCCACATTAAGCTAGAGAAGTCCATGCCCATATTCTACAGGACCTCTCAAAGGAAATGGAGAAATTCCTAGAGGAGGGTCATGGGCCAGAGAAGTGGAATAAAATACCCTCCCAACAACTCAGTACTTGTGAACTTTAATAGTATGTCTGAATTGCAATTAAATCCCAAACTTGGGGAGCAGCTGGGAGGTAGTCAGTTTGGAAAAGAAGTAGGACAGAGTTTTCTAAGCAAGTCAGTGGTATAGACAAAACAGATAACTGACTTTTATGAAATTTTATTTTAATAAATGTTACAATGGCCAAAAGTTGGCCTATCTAGACAGGGCTAACAAAGAACACCAAGAGGTGGGTTGTGTCTCTTTGTTCACATTCTACACAGAGGATAAAGCAACAACACAAGAGGTTCCTTAGGAAAAAGAGTTCTCTCCCATCACAAGAACTTCCCAGTAATCAACCTCAGAAAATAAAAAGAACTGGTTCTCCCATGGGACATAATTATGCCCCCCAAACAGTAAACCCACAGGAAAATCCACTTAGTCCAAGTTAAGCTGATGAAAGTGGTACTAATATTGCCCTGCAAAGGTAGGTTATTTACTCTAACCCAAGCTGCTGGGCAATCCCGTGGGCTGTATAGCAAAAAGAAGACTATTTTATTTTCTTCAAAAGCTATAATGTCCACAAGATTCTAATTTCTTGAGATATAGCCAACCTTGTCACATATATGAAAGGCAACTCACATTTTCTAAGTGACTCTAAATTTTAATCTTTATTGTCCTATCTCCAGATGTCACAACTGCTATCTGCCAGATTCCCTATTATTTCAAGAGACAAGAATATTCCTTAAGGCCTCTTTTTGAATCTACATCTTGCTGATATCATGTCTCTGTTTTCCCTGAAGACTGTCACAGCAACAAATCTATCTTCTGCCAGGATCCGTGGCTTTGAAAATAATTTTATCACTTTAGCCAGGCATAGCCAACATTTCTCTCTTATGTGCATTCTTCAATTCAAGCAGAACGTCTTGTCTGGACTGCCCTAATTCTATGCACAAAAATGTTCAGATGCAGAAAGTGGCATAATTGTGGACAGAGACAAGCCTTTCTGCAAATAAAGCCATTGCCAAACGTGGACCACAGAAAGGCCTTATTCTGAGCCTGCTCCACTATAAAATCAGTTTTAGGAGCCCTAGGAAGGTATAGTTGTGGAACAATACTCTGATTAGCTTGCACTAAAAGCTTCCAGTATTTAAAAAAAAAAAAAAAAAAAAGAATCAAAAAGCCTTGCTCTTTCAGAAAAGTTTAGAGCTTTCAAGCCCACACACACTGAGATAGTAACGATAATCCTTTTTCTGTTGTGGGATTTGGAAGAGCTACAAAGAATAAAGAGCCACAATATTTTGACAAAGTGATGTATTCTTTTCTAGGTGTATTTGATGGAAACTTTTGGACTTTCCCCCTTCAGTTAATAAAACATTATAAATGTAAGAATATTTGAGTATATAAAGGCTTTATAGGAATATAATAGATAAATGCACGTACTAGATATCTACGAAGTACCTTATATTTTTTAAATCATCTATTTGAATAAAACTTTACAGTTTAAAGGTACTCTCTCCTACATTATCAAGACAGAGTCAGTATAAAAAATAATTTATTACTCACCTAATATTTAAACAGCAGCACTCACTTTCTCCATTTCTGATTAAATGAGAAAGGGTGTCAACAATTTTTTTTTAATTTAATTAGAATTTATACCCTACCTGTTTCCAAAGATTTGATATTATATACAGTATTAAAACAACAACATTAAAAATCAAAGATGATACAAACCAGGTAAAAGGAGTAGATGTTTCCAAGCAGCGGGAACAAGTTAATTGTCACAGCTGGGCCATGAATTTGCCTCTCCCAGGAGTCGGCATTTGCTCACCAGATGGGACTGCTGAAACTCGGAGCCTGTTCAACAGGGTGTTTCCAGACCTGTCTCACCAGCAGGGGCTCTGGATTAATTATACTGTTGTATTTCTCAGAAAGTGGTTGGTAAACTAAATGCATTGGAATCTTCCGTGGGGCCTATTTTTAAAATGCAGATTCTTAGGTCCACCCTAGGCTCTCTGGTAGTAGGGTTTTGGAATCTGCATTTTCACATACCCACCAGGTAACAGTTTTACTCTCTGAAGTTTAGAAACCACTGCCTTGCTGGGATTGGTGCCTGTTACATGGGACCTAAGGAAAACCCAGCACCGAAGAGATAGAAAATTGTTCTAGTGACCAGTCCCTTGGATATGCTCTGTGACTTGCTATTTCTGTCCTGTGCTGATAATACTTTCAAATGCCTGGTCCATAGCCCACTTGATTTTGTCCTTTGGATGGTCCTATGTGCTTGGACTTTTCTGACTGTAATGTTATTCTCTGGCCTGCTCACCCACTTGTTTTTAGTTCCTGCCACAGACCCCTGATAGTTGTGCTGTAGGCTGCCATAACCTACTGCTCACTCCTAAGCTCACCTGGACAGGTCTACACATCCTGCAGTTTCTGCTTATCTCAATTCATTCCACTGCTGATCATAGGCTCATGTGAGACCCTCTGTCCCCCAGCTTCTAGTCATTGATGCCCAGTTATGGACCCTCATAGGAGAAATCATCTGTTCTTTGCTCTTTAAAGCTATTTTCAGTTCATTGGCTTTACTGGATTACGCTCTATATTTGAGGCTCATATCTCATGCTTTCCCCACTCTCCACGTGCTCTCACATGTCTATTGCCCCTGCTATTTTCTACTTTCCTCAATACATCCATTGGCTGATGTTATTGTCTTCTGATGTGCCCCTTACATTTGACAAATTTCACACGAAGTCACATCCAACATCCAGACTTTAAGTTTATGGTCCTAATTTCTACGTTATAATTATCAATCCTCCAGTCATAGGCATGAGAATTCATCATCATTTAACATTCATTTTCCCCCCAAGTAATTTTGTCCTTTTTCTTTGTTCTTGTTCCCTGTGAAATCTTGCCTTTTCTCTTAATATTTAGGATAATATCTCCCCCTCCCCCTTTTTAGGGTTATAAAACTCTTGTCAAAAATATTTCCTTCATCTTTGAGAAGTATCTTTTGTTCCTAGCTCAGAGCCTCTCTTTCTGTTCATAGACCACCCAGGAAACCATTTTTAAAAGATCATGTACAGTACATCCTGAGAGTTCTCTATGTTTACTTTGCTTTCAAAACAATCTGTGTTAGCAAGAAGACAAGATGGAAACACCACCTCCACACCCAGCTCCTTCCTTCTTCTACTTAACACTTCTAAGTTTCCAGGACACCTCCCATTTTTCTTCAAATTGACCATAAAAGCCAGGACAAGTGCAGGGTGTCTGGTGGGTATAATGACGCTTAGGATATTACTTCTGAATTTGGGGAAAGTTCACTGGATGAGGAGGCACAGCTGATATGATATTAGCCCTGCACATGAGCAATTCCACAGCAACACATAGGGAATCACAATTATCTCGTCATGGGACTTAATCACATGATTTCTTCCATCTGCTGGGGTGACTATAAACTCGTCATGTGCCATAGCCACTTCATACCAGCCGGAGGGAGCCAGTTGTTAAATTTTAGAACCTTTGCAAGCTAGGTATTAAACATAGCCATTACTAAACATTAAATTATATGTACTTACAACGAAATAGATTATATTAAAAACAAAGGTAACAAATACTCAAAACTCATCACGTCCTAATTATTTTACTATGTCTTGCTATCATCTATGTTTTTGATAAAATAACAAATTTGTTTTAAAATAAATATCTTTTATTTCTGCATGGTAGAAATAATATATAATAGTATGCAACTGCACATCTTTTCCCAGCTCTGTGTTTAGTGACATCAAGTTGGGAGTTTGAAATAGGCTATGGTGGGGATATTTACACCACAGAAACCAGCAACTGCTATACCCAGGACTTAACTCGACTCCTCCCCACTCCCACCTACTTAAATATTTACCAGTACATTATTGGCTATAAACTCACTTAGTATTAAGATGGAAAGCACAAAAGTACACTGTAGTTGTGGGTCAAATTTCTCATCTTTACTTAAAACTTTCCCATTCCCCCCAAACTTCTTTCCTTTTAATATGGTCTAACATGTCTCAAACCAAGGTGAAGTATAACCTATATCAAATAGCTGACCTGAATAATGTTCATACTAAGTTGTTTATTTATTGGTCCTCCTCTCCAAGATGAAGTTAGAAATTCTTTTACATAAATGTCGTATCTAATTTTTCTCTGCTCAGAATTCCTACTCTTTTACCTACATTGTCTCCTAGACCCTACTCTGTGTTTGCATCAGTGTGTTTATGCCTGTGTCTGTGTGTTTGTATCTGTGTGCTCTATATAATAGCTGTATAGTTACTTCTGATTGGCTAACTTTAACTTAAAATAACCATAATTTAAGCCCAGTTTATTGTCTATTAAAACACTAGAAAGGAGAATCATTAACTGTCTTAGAATCAACACTTGAATTCTTAAGAGGAAATTCAGAAGGTGGTCAATAAACATTATTAAAAGATCAGAAAACTGACTCAGGAAAATCTAAAGAAAGTAAGACTCCTTATGTGGCAATGATAAGGCTAATGGGAAACTGAAAGTGATCTTGGAAAATGATTGGGAATTTTATACAGAGGAGTTATTGTTCTCTATTTCCACTCAGGGTAAGTCAAAAGGGATTCAACTTACAGCACTTTATCAAAAGAAATTTAGAAGAATTCACTAAAAGAGAATTATCTTAAAGTTTCTTTCCCCCTTAAGTTGTTTTTAATCAACCATTTTAATCAATGATGCTGTAGAAGCTTAATTTGAAGGTAGAGAGTCATATTACTAAAAAGTCATCCAAAATTACAGTCAGTGGAAGACAGATGTCTGAATTTTTCCCACAAATAGATATGGAATCTGGTTTCTAAATATTCTTCAAGGTTCTAAACTCAACTGAAGATCATATATACTAAGGCTACCCCAAATAGAGGGTATGTATGATTAAGGGATAAGGATATAAATACCTAAGACATGTGATACTGAATCAGACCAAAGAAACATCCTGTCTAAAATTCTTTCTAATAAAGTCAGTGAGGTTCTTTTGTTGGAGAGCATATGAGGACCTCAAATGAGCAACTTCCCTTAACAACTCATGAGGTTCATCTGTGTGTCTAATCCCATTTGGAAGCCGTTTATATATTAATATGTGCAACCTCCTACAACGATTATTTCTCTATTTTTTACTACCACTGTAATGATAAATATAGTTTTTATACAAGTTTCTTCTATCATCCCAGAATTTGTTAAATATATATGCATGTATTATTAAATTGTTTTTGGAGTACAAACCACTAAATGCATTCATTAATTGATTAATACAATTAATCAATTAATTAAAGCAGTCAGAATTAACCCTCTTCAAACTCTACAAGATTTAAAAATTCCGAGGACTTCCATAATTTGGTCTCTACTTATCTATTCAGTCTCTTCTCTTACCACCTTTTCCCAACCCATACAAAATTTTATGTTTCAACGTTACTAAATTACTTTCAGTTCCTTAAAAGTGCCATGGATATTTGATAGAAGGACATTTACCATTCATAGAGACCTTTTCCCTTTACTGTAAAGATTTCTGACTCATGCTGCCACAATTTCCCTGGTTTAAGTGCTGTCCACATCTGTTCTCACAGCACTTAGTGTTTGCCCTCCTCGCCAAGAAAATCTCAATCTCCAACAAGGCTTTCAGTTCCTTGAAAAAAAGGGACTGTGTCTTTTTTGTCTATCACCATATCCTAAGATATTAGGCATTTAAAAATAATTATTAAATTTATAAATTAAATAGTTTGATGAATTTAAAATATCATCACTACATTCCCATACTAGAGGCCAGTCTATCAACTCTACACCTTTACAAGGAATGGCCCAACTTCATGGCCATTAGTTTATGTTCATCATTTTCTGAATCACACCAGGAATCATGAAGTTCCTCATGTAAAATTCATGATGATTTTACACATATGTCAGTTCATGCCTTTGCTTTCTTTCCTAGTGGTTCCTGGGATTTCATTGGATTTTTTAGCTGATATCTTCAGGGAATTCTTATAATGGTTTCAAGATCTCTTTTTCTAGGTCATTTAGTACTACCATCCTGTGAGCATAGTTTGTAGGGTGGAAAACAATGAACTGAGTTTAAATTTATCTTAAGTATGATTCTGTATGTTACCAGCAGAACAAACTTTATCCCTTTGTTAAACAGAACTAAAAAGCTATTGTAAAGTTCAAGACATCTCCCCTAAGAACAAAAGCAGGAGAAAACTTCTGTAGTGATGAATGAAATCAAACAAATCCTGATTTTGAAATAGCTTTTTTCTCACAAAGATGACTTCTTAAGGGAGGAAACCAAAACAAGAGTGGAAAACCAGAGGCAGAAACCTTGGGACCAGTAAAGATTGGCTGAGTGTGAAAAGGTCTGCTCTAAAGTTACATATAGGCTCTATAGGAAGAATAGAAGAATTGTCATGACAATAAGATATGAATTAAGAAAAAAATGTCTTGTTCTATAAGAGATATTATTTAGTTTTATTTGTTTGCTGTAAAGTATATGATACTTTAAGCTTAGAAAGTAATTTTCTTATAAATGGTTTTAATAAAGACATTTTGATATTAATTTAAAACCAATTTTTAACTTATAAGTTATTCGATATTATTTTTCTATAACAGACTCTAGGTGCTTCTAGATGACAGTTTCTGAAATAAATTGAGATTTTAACTCCAAGTCCTGTCTCATAGGAAATTGTAAGTGAATAATGAAGATCACTTTATGATAATTATCATTAAAAATACAGTTATCTGCTTAGATTGTTATGGAGAAAAAGGAAATTTTTCTTTCTCTTTGGAAATAAAAGGGTCAAATGATACAAACTTTCCACTTGTGACTGAAGGTAATTAAATATTGGTGATTAAAGCATAGGCAACTTTTCTCTGCCACTCTTTCTCTCTCTTCATAAAGTTGCTTTCTTAATGACTTTAATCAAAAGTTCAGAGAAAAATATTAATAGCACTGATTTTATATCATGAGGCTTTGAAAAGCAGTTCAAGAAGGTTGAGATGTTCTCAAACTAGTCATTGTAGCAGATATCACGGATCATTGTGATGGAGGGGAGAGGATAATTGAAAGATTCTGTACTTTGGTCCAAAAAAATTAGCTGCACAAGGACAGGGTTGGGGAAAGAGAGATTAGAGGTTCATATATAAAAAAGATGATCATTATCTAGATTCATGCATTAAAACTGGTTTTTATGTCTCACTAGTTTATTTTAGCCTGAACAATTCCATTTTCCCCCATGACATTGAGTTTTTTGAAGCATTTAAAGAATACTTTTTAAGTCATGTGGAATGTCTCTCATTTTGGATTTGTCTGATTATTTCCTCTTGGTATCCAATTATTTACTTTGGTTCCTCTTTCCCCTGAATTTCCTATAAAGAGTAAGGTCGTAAACAGGGGTTGACAAACTATGGTCTTGGGACCAAACCCAATCCACTGCTTATTTTTGTAAATAAAGTTTTATTGGAACACAGCCATACCCATTTGTTTACATGTCATCTATGTCTGCTTTTGTGCTATAATACCAGAGTTGAGTAGTTGTGACAGAGACAGTATAGCCTACAAAGCCTAAAATGATTATGACCTATCTCTTTCCAAACAAAATTTGCCAAATTGTAGACTAGAAATTGATTAGATTCAGGTAAAATATTTTGGCACAAGGGCAATGTACTTCCTATACCATTTCACAAGGCACAATGTTGGGTTGTCCTACTATTAGTGATGCTAAATTTGTACATTTGGTTAAGGTGGTGAAATAACCAGATCTTGCCATCTTTACAGGTACATTTTTCCACTTTTTATTTAATAATTCATGGAGTGACATATCATTCGGTATAAATATCCTATTTCCCCAAAAATCCTTCATCTAAAGATTTTACCACCCAATGATGGTCTTTTCCTGAATTAATCATTACATTAGAAATTTTAAAATGTAATTTTCTATTAATAAATCTATCATTTCTTCAACCTTTATTAGCTGGTACAGTAAAATAGCCTAAGCTCACTTTATAATTTCCCAGCTCCAGACCTGGTATCTGTCATTTTTTTTTTCCCAATTAGCCCTGGTTTCTTTAGGTGGAAAATGATATTTAGAAATCAATATCTAGATACTATATATGATCATTGCCACTGGTGTGTCATTATTTCTAGGCCCTCACAGTGATGTCTTCTAGAGAGAGAAAAGTTTATTTAAAAAAAGAACAAATTATAAATTCTTGTTGACATTTTCATTTTATATTTAACATTACAGTTTTAAATTTTTTATTTAATATTGGCTTCTTTTCTGTTACACTGAGTCCTGTCCTGTTAATATTAATATGTTCATTTATGTTTTATCCTACTGCAAATGTAAAATGTTTCAAAGTTTCAATACCAATGTTACCACTAATAATAACCTAATGAGTGAAGTTTATAATTTTTTCCAGTACTTTTTCTCTTAGAATTCATCCAAATAAGATTTTATAGAGTACTGTTTTCAAAAGTTATTTGAAATGAATTTTTCTTAAGTGATTATATTATCTTAGTCAAGAGGAGTTATAAAAACTTTCTTATGACAATTAGGAAAATTTAAATATGGATATATAATATTATGGAATTATCACTCATTTTGTTAGGTATTATAATGATACTGTTTAAGGAGGTGATTATCCTTATTCTTAGCTAATTCACATCAAAGTAGCAATACAGTGTCATAATGTCTGCAACTTTCTTTCAAATGACATGGCAAGACAAAGTGTGTGTGTGTGTGTGTGTGTATGTCTGTAGACAGGATGAGAGAGAATAAAAATGATGAAGCAAATAGGGCAAAATATTTAAAAATAGTAAATCTGGATGGAAATTTTTTGTATCATTTTTAACAACCCTTCTTTAAGCTTGAAATTTTATCAAAATTAAAATTTAGGAAAAAAGGATAGCAGAGGAAGAAAAATATGGTCATTACTTCCATATGAATTTTTAAAAGTGATCCATACACACATGCATAAATACTTTGCCACTTTGGGCAAAATTAATTAATGTATGTATCTTAAAGGATGAAGCTTATAATTTTGCCTTGTTTTGGCAAAAGGGTCAGACCATATACATAGAGATCTCAGTGCTTTGCTATGGAAGGAAACAGACAAAGAAGAATGCAATCAGTTGAGAATGGTGCATTAAGAATGTCAAGTTTTCCTAGCTTTCTTCATTCCAGTTTGGTTTACCTAAAGACTAGATAGAACCCAAGTATGTAAGAATATTTTGCTTTTAAACAGCAATATTAATGCCCCTAGCTTCTTGTGTTATCCCACTAGACCTTGGGTCAGTAAATGTTTTTTTTGTAAAGGGCCAAATAATAAATATATGAGGCCTGTGGGCCGCATAGTCTGTTACATCTATTCAACGCTGTCATTGTGGCACACAAAAGCAGCTAGAGACAAATAAGCATGGCTCTGTTCCAATAAAACTTTACTTATGAACACAGAAAGTTTAATTTCATATAATTTTTAAACAACACAAATTTCTTTTGCCAACCATTTAAAAATGTAAAAAATATTCTTAGCTTGCAGGCAGTACAAAAAACAGGCAGATGGCCCGACATAGCCCAACCTGGAGAACAAAAAGGAAAACTTACAATTGAATCTTTGTGTCGGTGCCTTTTAGCTGCCTCACTTGACTTTGGTGAAGGAAAGGGGCTCCTTTGGTTGGTGTGACACGTCTGAGTAGCACTCTGCTCTTAAGCCACTTAGCAGACGGTAGGGATGTTCTCTGAGGCCTCCAAGATTAAAGAAGTCCATGACCTGCTCTAAAGAGGGAGGCTCGCTACAAATTTGTAATCAGTGTGATTGGAAGGAATCATAATGCATAACAGTTAGAACCTTGGTCAATTAGCCCAGCATCTACTCAGAGTTTGGAGAGAGATGTTTCATTTGCTCTCTTCTGCAAGTGCAGCCACCTTACCCACTGTCCGCACTTTGGGATATTTGCCTTGACAGATCAATCTCATGTTAATATAATACCTTTGTACAACAGAACCGGTTGGATTTTAGATATGAATTTGTCTTAATTAAATAAATAAGGTTAGGTTAGATTCTGATACAAATAACTTCCTAAGCAACAAGTTTTATTTGCAACAATGTATATCCTTTTTTAAAAATTTCAAAATATTAAGAGGGTACAAATGTTTTGGGTTACATTAATCATTGCTTTTGTAATGTTAGTCATGGCTATAGGTGTGTCCATCACCCAAATAGTGTTCTTTGTACCCTTTAGGTAGGTTTTTGCCCTGTCCCTACTCCCATACTTGATTTCTACTGAGCTTTACTTCTCTCTGTGCACATGTGTACTCACTGGTTAGTGCCAATTTAATAGTGAGTACATGTGGTATTTGTTTCTCCATTCTTGAAATACTTCACTTAGGATAATGGTCTCCAGTTCCATCCTAATTGTTGCAAAAGGAATTAATTCATTTTTTATGACTGAGTAGTACTCCATGGTATACATATACTACATTTTGTTAATCCACTCATGAATCGATGGGCTCTTGGGTTGATTACACATCTTTGCAATTGTGAATTGTGCTGCAATAAACATTTTAGTGCAGGTATCTTCTTGTTGAAATGACTTCTTTTCCTTTGGATAAATACCCAGTAGTGGGATTGCTGAATCAAATGGTAGGTCTACTTTTCTTTGAGGAATCTTCATACTATTTTCCATAGAGGCTGTACTAATTTGCAGTTACATGAACAGTGTATAAGCATTCCTTTTTCTCTGTATCTATGCCAGGATCTATTTTTTTTGGACTGTTTAATAAAAGCCATTCTAAGAGGGGTAAGGTGATATCTCATTGTGGTTTTGATTTGCATTTCCTTGATTATTAGTGACATTGGGCATTTTTTCATATGTTTATTGGCCATGTGTCTATCTTCTTTTGAGAAGCTTCTGTTCATGTCTGTTGCCCACTTTTTAATGGGGTTGTTTGATTTTTTTTCTTGCTGATTTGCTTGAGTTCTTTGTAGATTCTGGTTCTTAACCCTTTATTGGATATATAGCTTGTGAATATTTTCTCCCATTCTGTGGGTTGTCTATTTGTTCTGTTGATTGTTTCCTTAGCTGTGCAGAAGCTTTTTAGTTTAATCAAATCTTATTTATTTATTTATTTTTGTTGTTGTAACAATTTATAGTCTTTATAACACGTCCATAGTGGTCCTGAAGCATGACATGTGTGCATCATCATGATGGGCTCCTTTGGCCAATGAGGGTTTTCCTCCTAAATCTTTCCCCACTATAATGAGTTGAAAACATACTCCCTCTAAAAAGAGCTTATAAAAAAAAGGCTTAAGGGGTGGAGATAGATATGGGAAAAACAAATATATAGCTATCCTCAATATTTAAATTGTTGTCAAGGGAAAGAAGGTTCACATTTATTTCACATGATCTCAAGCAATAAAAGGAGGATCAATATGTGGAAGGTACTAGAGACAGATTTGGGCTTACTACCAAAGAATAAAGAACAAAAAAGGAAAAAGAAAAAAATCCAAAGATGAAATTTACTGCTATGGAAGGTAGCAAATTCAACATCAGATGATGTATATGCACCTAGTATGTAAGAACACTTAGTAGAAAGGCAGAAGAGATTTAAATATTAAAATCATTGAACTAGCTGACTTTTAAGATTTATGATCTTTAATAATTAGGCTTGACAATTTTGAGATGGCATTGATTTCTTTGTAGAGAATAAAAAGGTAAACATAAATACCAAAAGAATGAGGCAATTCCTATTCCTCTAGTTTAACCAGAATTAAGACAAGTGTGGGCATTCAACTACAAGAAATTAAGGCCCTACCATTTGCCCAGTAGCAGTTTACCCTAGTTAAATTCCTCCTCTTAATGGATATTTATTGAGATTGAGTTACTTATACTATGCCAGATATAAGAGTAGGTATGATAGCAAAGACAGACCCAAATTCTACTTCCATTGAATTTTCTGGAGTCTACTGGAAAAGATAAAAATTTAACAAGTTATTACAATAAAAAGAGTGTTAAGATTGCTCAGGTAAAGGGCATTATGATGGTTTTCAAACATGATCATAAATTCTTTGATTCTCTTTCTACTGAGAGAATGGGTCTAAATTCTCTCCACTTGAATCTAGATGGGCCTTGCAACTACTCTGACCAGCAGATAAAATAGGAGTAGCTAAGTCACAAAAGCCATAAAGCTTCTGCCTTGTTTGTTGGAAGATGAGCTTCTGGAACCTGGAGGCATCATATAGGAAGTCTAGCTCCCCGGAGCCCCAGCATGATTTGAAGAAGCTAAGCTTCATGGAGAGACCATGCATAGCTCCAGTTGACAGTTCCCAGCTATGCCTCACTTTCTAGTCATCTCAGCCCAAATGAAAGAAGTCAGCAGATTATTCCCATTAAAGTCTTACTAGCTGAAACTCTAGATATTATGGAGCACAGACAAACCATCCTCTCCATGCCCTATCCAAATTCTCAACCTACTGAATCCATGAACATAATAATAACACCACTGTTTGTTTATGCCAATAAGTTACGGAATGGCTTGTATATGACAATGGTTTATCTCAACAAGCACCATGAGAACATTTATCAAGAAGACCTGATGATGCTGGGAAAACTGGGTAACTACATGCAGAAGAATGAAATTAGGCCCCCTATCTCTCACCATACACAAAAGTCAAATCAAAATAAGTTAAATATGTACATATAGTACCTGAAACTATAAAACTACTAGAAGAAAACATTGGGGAAATGCTCCAGAACATTGGTTTGGGAAAAGATTTTTTTTGTGTAAGACCTCAAAAGCACAGGCAACCAAAGCAAACATAGACAATTAGCATTGCATCAAGCTAAAAAGCTTCTGCACAGCAAAGGAAGCAATCAACAAAGTGACGAGACAACCCACATAATGACAGAAAATATTTGCAAACTACCCATTTGACAAGGTATTAATAACCAGAATATATAAGGTGCTCAAGCAAAAACCCCGAATAGTTTGATTTTAAAATGGGCAAACAATCTGAACAGACATTTCACAAAAGAAGACATACAAATGGCCAACAAGTATATGAAAAAATGCTGAATGTCACTAGTCATCAGAGAAATGCAGATCAAAACTACAATGAGATATCATCTCACCCCAGTTAAAATGGTTTTTATCAAAAAGAAGGCAATAACGAATGCCTGTGAAAGATAAGGAGAACAGGGAACCCTCTTACACTGTTGGTGGGAATGTAAATTAGCACCACCACTATGGAGAACAGTGTGGAGGTTCATCAAAAAACTAAAACTGGAACTACCATAGGATCCAGCAATTCCACTACTGTATATATATCCAAAACAAGGGAAATCAATATGTCAAAGAGATACCTGCACTCCCATGTTTATTGCAGCACTATTCACAATAGCCAAAAAGTGGAATCAACCTATGTGCCCATCAGTGGATAAATGGATAAAGAAAATATAGTATATACACACGATGGAATATTATTTGACCATAAAAAGAATGAAATCTTGTCATTTGCAGAAATAGGGATGGAACTAGAAGTGATTATGTTAAGTGAAATAAGCCAAGCACAGAAGAGCAAATATGTTCTCACTCATGCTTGAGAGCTAAAAAAGTGGATTTCATCAAGATAGAGAATGGATTGCTGGTTACTAGAGGCTGGGAATGGGGGAGGGAGGGGAGATGAAGGGGAAAACTATATAAATGTATTTATTATCACTGAACCCTACACTTAAAAATGGTCAAGATGATAAATTATAGTTGTATATTTTACCTCAATAAAAAATAAATTAAAAAAAAGAGCAAGAGAAGGCTTAATCTTGTCGAGGGGCCAAAGATGACATCTCTGAGGAAGTCACATTTGAGCAGGGACGTGAAGAAGGAACAGGAGTAGCCACAAGAATGTTCCTGGGAGAAGAGACACTGAAGATCTAGTGGAGGTGAGAGAAGTCCTGGCCCTTGAGGAACTGGTAGAGCACAGCAGTCTAGAAGGGGATGAGAGGAGCAGAAGTTGGTGAGAAATTGAAGAGCTAAGCAGGGTCTGACCATGCTTGTCCCATAAGCAACATTAAAGCATCTGAACTTTACCCAAAGTGTGAAGAAAAACCACTGAAAGGTTTTCGGTTTCAGAATAATGTGACTGGAGGTGTTTGCACTAGGGGCAAGGCTGAAGTAGAGAGAAGCTGTAGCTATACTTCAGGTGAGAGAGGATGGTGGCCCCACCAGGGTGATAGCACAGAGGATCAGTATTTAAAAGGTAAATCCATAGGATTTAATAAACCCTTGGCTGTAGGAGTGGGGAGTGAGAAAGCGAGGCATCACCTGGGCTTCTAACTGGACAGTGAGTTGAATGCTTGTATCATTTACAGAAAAGACACAATGGGGGAAGAACAGGTTGAAGGACTGATTAGCAGCTCCATCTGCGGCATGGGGAATCTGAAGTGGCAAAGCCCAGGAGACAGCTGGCTAAACGTCGATAAGGAGGAGAGTGTAGGGAGAAACTCACACGATTTTGTGTCTTTTACTCTAGATACTTTATGTATGTTGTTTCCTTTAATTCTGATAACGACCATGTAGGAGTGTTCAGAAAAGTGAGTTAACTTGACAGAGGTCATAGAGGTAGGCAGTGGTAAGGTAGAGACTTCAATACTGATATTATTTCATGTTCAAAGTGAACAACACATTGCACACCCTTTCATATTAAAAAAGAAAACAAAATCACAATGCCAGGTGATAGTCTTTAGATGTGGAAGGCATCAAAAGTCAACTTCTGGGAATGCCTTTCTAATCAGTTTAGTGGGTAACCTGAACGGGGCCAGGGTAACTAATGGAAAGCTGGTTCAAGCCACAGTATAGACAGCAATGCCACTTGGCCCTATGACACAGTGGCTTCACTGGTGCCCTGGTGTATTCTGGATAACTAGAATGTTCTATAGAGCATGCCATAGGTCTTTGTATAGTAGAGACCCTCAGGGTTCTGCAGCACAGTCATGCCTTCTTTGCAAGATGTAATTTTTCATTTAAGATATAGCTCTTAGATAGCTATTGAACCCTAGTAATCATTATGATAACTATCATTTGTCAAGCAGGTACAATATGATAGGTATTGTAGTAAGTGCTTTCCATGTTTTAATGTATTTATTCCTTACAACAATCATACGACATAGGTATTATTTTTTACCTTCATTTCATAGACAAGGGTAGGACTCCTGACCTTAAGACACCAGGTGACAATGAGACTCTAGCTATTCACAAGGAGCTGGGTGTCAATAAGCCACCTGGCTATAAATCCAGGCATGCCTAGCAGTACTGACTCATGAAATGAAAGTGGACTGGGCCTGAAGACACAGGTAATTTGCACAAACAGGGAACTAATGCTCCCAGCATGCCACTTCTGCCACACCGACATCCTTCCCTTATCCTACACCCACGGCCCATAGGGCGTGGCAATGACTAGCTGACCGGAAGGAAAAAATGAGCCAGTTTTACAGCTGTGTCTACACATATGCTGGCCCTAGACAGAAGGAGACTGCTGTGATTGATGGTGCTGCTCTGAGCTGCCCCTGAAAGGGGGTGAAGGGAAATTTTCCATGTGGGTATAATTTCAAGAGGATTATCTCAATGTTCACTTTACCTGAAGTAAAGGATTTGTAACTGGAACATACTCAATAAATATTTTTTGAGTAAATGAATAAGTGATGGATTCATAACATTTTGTGGGAAGTAGCTAGTGGTTTGGCCAGTTGATTAGGGACATTGAAGGAATAAGATTGGAGAATCTGTGAGAAAAAGAGTCAGAAACATTATATGGAGGGATCTGTTGGAATTGACCCAGAGTGTATGAATAGTGTATGGAGGTGGTTTTAAAGAGTCAGGTGGAAGAGATGAGCTGCCATGTGTGTGTCAGGCTTCTTCCCCAGCAACCTGGTACTTGCTCAATGGGCTCATGATAAAATGCTGCTAGTGGTGGGGACAGAAGCTGTGCCTTGCTCAATGACATGGATTGCCCTTACCAAGGCTAATCTGGCTACTGTCACTCTGAGCCCTTGACATGGTATAATACCCCAAAGAAATTAGCCCATGTTGGCCAGGTACACTATACTATACCCTTTCTATCATGGGAAAGGCAGAAAAAGAATTTGAATTTTCTTCCCTTATACTCCAAGTTTGTGCCAACTGTGCACTCTAGTATCCCACAGCACATTGCTTCTTCCTAAGGAAGTTCCTTTACTGCATAAGAAGTAAAGCAATGGGCTGAAGCACGGGGATTCACTACATCACCCAGAGGATACTGCCCTTATAAAACAATGGAACGGCCAATTGAAGACTCAGATATAGCATGAGCCAGGAGACATCATTTTGTGAGGCTGGGTGCTGTTTTATAGGAGGTGGTTTTGCCCTGAATAGTGAACAATATATGGTGCTATTTCTCACAAAGCCAGCATAGATACATAGGTGGACAAATAAGTGGAAATGGTACTTTTCACAATTACACCTAATGACCCATTTACAAAATTTCTGTTTCCCATCCTTGAGACTCTAGGCTCTGCTGGTTTTAACTTCTAATGCCTTCCACCGGGAGAAAAACAGTGGTTACATTGAATTAAAATCTGACTCAAGTGTTTGCCTTTTGGGGTTTATCATACCACTAAGCAAACAGGCAGAAAAGAGGATTACAGTGTTGGCTGGAACAATTGATCTATCAAAGGGAAATAGGACTGCTGTTGTTTAATAGAGGTAGGGAGAAGCAGATGCAATCCAAGGAATTCCTAGGACACCTTCTAGTATTGCAGGCCCAGTGGTAGATGTCACCCTATACAAGCAAGTTCTTCAGAAATTAACATAGGAGTCAACCAATTGGGTGAAGACCCTCCCTCAGCCAAGATACTGGCTGACTGCAAAGGACACATGTAATTCATAGTAGAGAAGAAAAATTATAAATGTGAATTGTGATCTTGACCATTTACCAAAGCAAAAACAATTTACAGAAAGAAGGTGTTCATCCTTGATCTGCTGCCATACACACACAAACAGAAAATTTCCGTCTACCTCCTTTACCTCTTTTTCTTACTATTTTATGTGAACCTTAAAATGTAGTTCATAGGTCATGGAATATTGAGGTGGATTATAAGACTAGAGGACAATAGGACAAAAAGATATCACCTAGAACGGTGGATTTGGAGCTGGAGGCTGTAACAAATGAGACTTTGAGTTGATTCCCTTAGCGAATGGAGTGAATATGTTTTAGGTTGTAAAAGGTAAAATTACACAGTGTTAGGTGGGAGGAAATTTTTTGGTGGTTGAAGTTTAGAAAGAAGGGTATACGTTGATTTTTCCAACTAAAGTTGTGGACTGTAGGAGGCATTCTCTTGCTTTTTATTTCTTTTTTCTCAGCTTCTTAGCTCCCTTCTTCTTGAAGAAATCCCCACTATTACCTGGTGCTCGATGCTGGCTCTCCTAGCCTCCCTTACAGCTACAGCACATGCATGTGACCTGAGCTCAGCCCATCAGATGCTTTACTAGGAGGCCAGTGATGAAAGGAAGCAGGGCCTGTGGAGAATCCGTTAAGCAGGAATGTGATCCAAGGCAGCTCTGCCAGCAGAGATGCCCAGAGTAGCAAGACAGCAGAGGAGGGGGCCAGCCATGGCATCTTGCTGTCAGTGGTTGGACTTGCTGGGATAACTCTGTGAAGGGAGCTGCGTTCCAATCCTGACCCTTTCCTATGTCCTCAGCCTCCATTATTCCCAATCGTTTTCTAAGTTTGGGTCTGCAGTCTCACTGATGATTCTGTGAGCTACTCAAATATCTTTCAATAAAATCTTTTTACTGAAAAATTTAACTAGAAATAATTTCCTTTTTTTTTTTTTTGTCTTTTTACTTTTTATTCTTTTAGCATTCTGTACACTGATATAAAGGTAAAAGAAAATGACTGAAACTTATATGAAAGAACACTTCACAATTAAATCCACAATTTTATACACATATCTTATTCATCAGTCAATGAAAATTGCCAATTATTATAAAAACAGGACAAATTATATCATGAAAGAATCAAAAAATAGAAAAAAAATTCATAAAAAATATATCCAACTATGAAAAGTATTGCTCTCTTGGTGTCTTCACATCCTCCTCTTCTGTGTGCTTACGTACAAAACATTGTTTCCTTGGATAAATGCATCCCCATACTTATTTTTCAGTTGTCCATTTACATATTCTTCTATCTGCTCCAGGGCTATATTCATGTAGCCATCCAGGCAAGCCAGGACCCCTCGATAATCCACTCCAGAATTTAATTTTACCACAACTGGCTGTCCAGTGATTTGCTTTAAGAAGTCACTAGGGGTTTGCTTCCGAAGACTCATTTTAATAATCTTGGGAGGCAGGAAACCTGAGTTCTAATCCCAGCTCTGCTATTTAATTAGTGGTGTCACTTGGGTAACTTATCCTTTCACCTCTCATGGCCCCAGGTTCCTCATCTCGCGGCCAGGATCCAGAACCCTCACTCCAGGCGCCCCACAAGCCCGGCCTCCTCTAGAAATAATTTCTATTGTTTGAAAACTAGGTGCTTTCTAAGATTCCTCACATCTTATAATTATGTGATAATATAAAACTCACATTAAAATATATAAAGAAAATAAACATCTTCTAAACAGGTTCCCTTCACTAACTTTTTAATTCTTATTTAATATCACCTGATAGCTATATGTATGTATGTGTGTGTGTATATATTTTACATATATGTATATTTTTTCTCTTTCAGGGGTAGGTCCAAACAAAAGATAAACACCAAATGCTTGAAGTTCTATTGTAGCTGTCACAGCAGTGGCATTTTGTAAAAACTGCTATTACATTTCTCCCAATCCATGGCTTTATACTACATGCTAGGTTCTACCTACCTAGCCCTGCAGCTTTGTAAAATCCTTATAAAGTTTATGTCTAAAAGATCAGTATTTCATTACCTAAAAGTGCTTAGTAAAACTCCTGGCTAAGAAGTTAGTGATAAAGACATCAATAAAATATATGATGGTTGCCTCCCCTTAACTCACAAATACCCTGTGAGGCGCCGGAGGACACAGCGTCCCTTTGCTGCTTAGGAAGCCCAGTAAATCAGTTACCTCTACATACAGGTGTAAATGTTGAATGGGAGCAAGGAAATGTAGTTTCAAAACAACCTAATGCTCAAAGAGAAACTTTCAAATATCTGTAGCACGAATTATGGACCAAAATAAAACTCTGTGTTACTGGAGAAGAGAATTTGAGATAATTGATTCTCAAAAAGACCATAGCAACTAGAGGTCACTTTGACATATACATACGAAAGAAAAATAATGGTGAGCACTGAAGGTGTACAATAATTTTCATTTTATATAAAAATACCCTCTAAAGGGTTTCTGAATATTGTCTGGCCTCTACCAAACACATACCGGCTGACAGTCCATTTTATGACCTGAACAAGCAACTGCAACAGACAGATCAATTTAACATACAGCAAAAAAACAGTAGCTTTTTAAATAAGCCAAGATTTCTAAAATAAAAAAATCAAAGTTGTAAACAGTAAAGTAAAAGCAGACCAAACTACTAAACAAAAGGCATGCTTCAATTGCCCATGTTTGAAAGGGACCATAGATGTGCAGCCAACTTGCATACATCAGGAGCTAAATCATCATCCAAGACCTCTGGAATGACCCTCAGCTGTGTCGCCTCTACCCAGCTGGTGCTCCGTCTGCCCACTGGCACAAGCTTGCTTATTCATTTTCACATCAAAATGGCTATACATTGCTTTGTCCATAAATTTCTTAACATTCCTCTGTCAATCTGCTTGCTCAGCTAAGCTCCATTCAAGAGCTACTACAATCATATCCAAACACATACACACCACAGTTATGTTATAATGATGAGCAGGTTATAAGTGTTATTATTATTATTATGTTAGACAAAATTACCTCAATGAGCTGGAAGACAGCATGTTGGCCACCAATGAGATCCCTTTCAGTCTTCTAAATTAATGCTAATTTGCAAAGCATTTCTAATATACATATAAAAGACAAAACAGACAGTCCTACTAAGAACTATATTTGTTTCATGGCCCACAGTGATCTTTGGTTTGCATCATTTGGCACATCTACTTGGAATGGGGATTTAGTTGACAGAGATTTAATGAACAAGAGCATTCCCACTAATTTTGAGAAATCTCATGCTGAGAAGCAAAAATATAACAAATGTTTATGAAATTTCTGATTAAGTTGCTTTACTAAACATATTCTTTAAAACTCTCAAACATTAGACTGTGAACCCACATTAAATGTCCTTCCAATACAACATGCTGAAATTTGCACATTGTTAAGAAACGACATGGAAAATAGAGAGAAACATCTGGTTTTGCCACTTAGAAAATGCAATAACTGTCAATTCCCTGATGCTGGCAAGCACCCCAAAACACACACTAGATTAGCAAAGGCAATACAGTGTTAGGAAGGCAGCTGGCTCTCGTCTCTTCCTTCCCAAATGGTCATCGACATCTTAAATTTCAAATGTTTACTATTTTATAGCACAGAAAAATACTGTTATTTTGGGGGGGAAATTACTAAAAACTAGTGTTTTTACTATAGAAAGCAATATTTTCTCCACTAAACGCATACAACTGGGTGCTTAGAGAAAAATATGCAGATTTTTTGCTTGAAGAGGATTTCTAGAATTGATAAACTCCTCCAGGAATATAAAGTTTCATCTACATGACTTCTCTGAACCATTTCAGTGACGATATAGCACTGGGAAAAGAGAAATTATGGGCATGTCTATAAAAAGTGGGATCTTCTCAAGAGTAAAATCTTAAGCGTCTGAATGGACCCCCTCTTGGCCAAGGGGATTTCCTAAAACTAAATTGCCTACCACGAGAAGGGAGGTCAGACATGCCTCATCATGCCCCTCTCCCGTCTTGGAGATATCCTTTGTAACCCATTAGCAGGCCTAAGGGTATGCAAGACAAACCTGCAGGTCCTCAATTTATACAACAAATACATGTCTGGTGACTTGTCTCTGATTGACAGTTCCTTATCTTGAAAACATTCCAAACCTTTAGACAAAGCTTCATGTCTTTAACCAATTACAAGTCAAAGAATCTTTAAACCCACCTATAACCTGTAAGCCCTCCCCTTCCCCCCAACTTCAAGATGGCCCACCTTTTAGGGCCAAACCAATGTATGCCTTCCACATATTGACTTATGACTTTACCTGTAATCCCTGTCTCCCTGAAATATATAAAACCAAACTGTAACCCAGCCACAGCGAGTCCACTTGCTCAAGGCTTCTTGGGCATTGCTCTGGGTCATGCTCCTCAAATTTGGCTCATAATAAATCTCTTTAAAATTATTTTACAGAGTTTGGCTTCTTTTCCATTGACAACCCAATAGGGGATTTGGGGCCCATACATTAGAAAGTGTGGAGAGAATTTCTAGTACAATGATTCTCAAGCTTTGCTGCACTTGAAAATCCCCTGAGGATTTTCAAAAATTCTGGGGTCAGAATCCCACCGCAGAGAACTAATATATTTGGTCTGGGGTCTGGCTTGGGCATTGGGACTTTCAAAAGCTCCCAGGTGATTCTAATGTAGCAAAGACTAGAAGAACAACTGCTCTAGTGTCACATTAGCATCGTGTGGTGAAATTTTTAGAATCCTTATCATCCGTTTGTTGGTTGTACCCAGCTCCAGTTTTCCAGCTATGAAATGATATCTGGAGAAACTACTTGGCTAAGTAAATCTGCTTTTAGAAGTCTTTAAAATTACTTTCTAAAGTATGTTGTTAAAAAAAGTTAATACATAAAAATTATCACAAAGGAGGTAAAATGAGAAAGGCAGGCTATTAAATCACAAGAAACAACAGCGAAGATAAGTAAATGAAAGGCCACGATTTATTCTTATAAAAACAATAATTGGCACATACAGAGAAAGAAGAGTGTATGTTAACTACAAGAGAGCCGAACTTTCGAAAAGTTAGAGATTGAACATTTTAACAAGAATTCACAAAATGTCATAATGACAAGGAGGGAGAGGCCCCTATGTGTGGAAGAATAGCCCAATTTCTGCTTCTTTACTCTGCAGCATTCAGTGGTAATAAGCAATGATGCTAAAGAAATACAACAAATGAGATCTGACCATTACATAGCCTGGCTTTCTATCTCCCTGTAGGTAGACTCTTTCACTACCCAACATAAAGACTACCCAGTAAAAGAAGTCTTTGGAAACAGGGTAAATATTTTAAATTGCCTAAAAAATCAACCAAACAAAAAACAAACAAACAAAAAGCCCCCAAAACCTCACCAACCTCAAAGAACCACGAAAGCCGTACAGAGCTATACACTGCTGTGACCAGGACTGTAGCATTAAAATTAACAAGGTTAGTTAGGAAGTGCAGTCAGAGCCCTACTGAAAAGAAAGAAAAAACCATTGCATGCAAAAGAAGAGAGTTTAGCTTCCAGCTGTGCATGGGAAAAGAAGACTCTGGGAAAGATTTTGGGGAAAGCTATCAGGAGGGCAAAATGGCAAGGGGCTGGGATGGCTAGAAAAGGACCTGGAGTACAGAATTAGAGAAATTCAGTACCAGGAGTAAACACTATGGTTAAAAAATAAAAGAGAAATGTATGTTCTTATAGCTATTTTGAAGATTGCTATTTCTGTTACCCAAAAAATTAAGAACATCTTCCACTTAATACTCTTATATTTTGATTATCATATTAACTTTTACACATTTCACATTACTTTCTAGTTTGCCCATTAGTTTGAAGCCCACAGCTAGACAATCAGTGAAACTGAAAACTTACCTTTGGCAAGTACCCCAATACCCACCAATTTATTGTTAGGACATCAAAAATGAAATGAAAACTACTAGAAATTAGGTAATAAGACACAATATTTCAGACCTTATAGAATGTGGCCAAAGACATACAGGAAAAATAATTACACCCAATGAATTTATTCAAAAATAAAAGAGATTGAAAAAAAGTAACTAAAACTTTCAACCCAAGAGTCCAGAAAAAGGTCAATAATATTTGGGGTCATGCTTCTTTCTTTGTCTTCCCGCAGTCTCCCTCCCCAATACATGAGTCACCAAATCTAACTAGTTTAAATACTTCATAAACACCTGTCAGCTTTCGTTCCACTGCCATTTCCTTAGTTCAGATACTTTTCTCACAGAGGTTACTAAAGGAAACTTATAATTGGCTTCTTAGTCACCAATTTCTATCTATTCCAAAATAATTTCACCAGAAAAAAACCATAAAATTTTCTAAAGGAACTAAGAGAAGAACTGGAGAGCTATTCTGGAGGCATGTTCCTAGGTTGGAGATTAAATTTTGTATATGTCAGCTCTCCTCAACAAAATTTCAATTAAAAAAAAAATCAACAGAATTTTTAAGTGAAATTTGACATAAGAATAGCTAAGATATTTTTGAAAAGAACAATGAACACTTGTTCTACTAGATAGCAAAACAGAATAATTAAAACAGATTAGTATTGATGTAGAAATATAAATATAGATCAGTTTTTATTTAATCTAATCAAGAGCACACATGATATAAAAGTATAATTAGAAATATATATATAATAAAGATGACATTTTAAATCAGTGGGTAAGGATGAATCATTAAATAAATAATTGGTGCTGAGATAGTTGGCTATCAATTTAGAAAAATTTAGCTCATATCATTCATGAAAATAAGTTCCAGATGGCTACAGAGCTAAATTTGAGAAGAAACATGAATAATATATAATATTTTCAAAGAATTAGGTATGTCTATTTGTGGGGATACCATGTAACATTTTAAAGTTTGTGATTTACAAAAATGATGCTTGATTTGGGGTACAAATGGGGTATGATATCCAGCTTTGCCTCTGCTTGTCAAGCTGTGTGCCATGGTTCACAAGAGGAGACTTTTCCTAATTTGTCCACTTGCAGTAGGAACTCTATGTACTCTGCCACCAGAAGGGGGCACCTTTTTCTAACTGGCACAAAGACCTTATATGCTAGCAGCATATCAGTAATAATTAATAGTAAACAGGCAACTTGTGCATACATAAATGCTTTTTTTTATACAATAATTGCTATGGACAGAATGTATGCCCCCAAAATTCATACATTGAAGCCCTAACCCCCAATGTGATGGCATGTGGATATGCAGCCTTTGAAAGTATGATTTTCATAATGGGATTAGTGCCCTTATAAGAACAGATATCAGAAAACTTGTCTCTTTCTCTACCATGTGAAGACAAAGCAAGAAGGCCATTCTCTGCAAGCCAGGAAGAGGGCCCTCACCAGAACATGACCGTGCTGGCACCTTGATCTTGGGCTTCTAGCCTCCAAAACTGTGAAAGAATAAATTTCTGTTCTTCAAGTCACCTAGTCTATAGTATCTTGTTATGGCAGCTCGATCTAATATGATGGGATTATGTTGTTAAATGTATTGGGCTTTTTGTTGTTGTTGCTCTTAAACTTGGTATATATATATATATGTATATGCATATAGATAGTATGTGTGTATATGTGTTAAACAGCAGATAACAATAATGACTTCTAGAAAAGAGATTGCATGTGGGTATTGGTCAAGGGGCACTTTTGCTTTAACTAGAATGTCCTAATGATTACATGTTTTATTTAAAATATTTAAAATGCTTGAATATTTTGAGAAAAAATTACATTACAGAATATCTCATGTTGTAAAAAGTTAACTGATAGGAATCACTTGTATTTAATGAATACTTACTATGTTCCAGGCAGTCTGTATGTTACATTCAATATTTAATTTGATCCTTGCAACAATCCTAAAAAGTAGATACTATTTATATGCTCATTGTACAGATGAGAAAACTGAAGCACAGAGAAGTTAAATAACTTACCCAAAAGTCACACAGCTATAAAGGATAGAGTTTCTCAGAAACTTTTCCTTGGGGCCACATGGTTTTATTACAAAAATAGAATAAAAACTTTGAAACATAAATAGAAAAATGAAATTTATTGACTTCTATTCATTTAATCCACATTTTTAGAATTAAATTGTCAGTATTAATTGTAACAATAAGAACATCAACAAGTAAGATTTTATATAGGCTTCATTCAGCTCCAGGGTCAAAACTAGCATGAGTCAAATACAACTCTCATGGCAGTTAATGTGTTAAATGAACAATAGTAAAGAAAGACAAAAATGGTCATTATATAATGGTAAAGAGAGCAATTCAACAAGAAGACATAACAATTATAAATATTTATGCACCTAACAGAAGAGCACCCAGATTCATAAAGCAAACCCTGATAGATCTAAGTAGAGCAATAAACAGCAGCATCATAATTGCTGGTGACTTCAACACCCCACTGACAGAACTGAACAGATCGTCCAAGCAGAAAATAAATAAAGAAACACTGGACTTAAATGGGACTCTAGAACAATTTGGCCCAACAGACATTTACAGAACATTTTACCCCAAAACTACTGAATATACATTCTCATCAGCATATGGA
Organism: Eulemur rufifrons; assembly: GCF_041146395.1. Classification (NCBI taxonomy): domain Eukaryota; kingdom Metazoa; phylum Chordata; class Mammalia; order Primates; family Lemuridae; genus Eulemur; species Eulemur rufifrons. The sequence goes on along the minus strand of NC_090983.1, from coordinate 66,351,784 downwards.
ACACTCTCCAAGAGTGATCATATTGTAGGCCACAAAACATGGCTCAACAAATTTAAAAAAATTTAAATCATCCCATGTATCTTCTCAGACCACAGTGGAATAAAACTAGAAATCAACTCCGAGAGAAATACCCAATTCTACACAAAGTCCTGGAAACTAAAAACCTGCTGATGAACAATTATTAGATCAATGATGAAATTAAGATGGAAATTAAAAGATTCCTCAAGCTGAATGACAAAGGGAACACAAGCTATCAAAATCTATGGGATACAGCAAAAGCAGTCCTAAGGGGAAAATTCATAGCCTTAAGTGCCTCCGTCAAAATGACAGAAAGACCACAAATTAACAATCTAACAACAAATCTCAAGGAACTAGAAAAGGAATAGCAAACAAAACCAAAGCCAGCAGAAAAAAAAGAAATAACTATGATCATAGCAGAACTAAAGGATATCAAAAACAAGAAAATAATACAGATTAACGAAACAAAAAGTTGGTTCTTTGAAAAGATAAATAAAATGATAGACCTCTTGCTAAATTAACCAGGAATAGAAGAGAAAGGACTCAAATAAGCTCAGTTAGAAATGAAAAAAGGAGATATTTCAAATGATACCACAGAAATACAAAATATCATCTGTGAATACTATGAAAATTTCTATGCACATAAACTCAAAAGCATAGAGGAAATAGACAAATTTCTGGAAACACACAACCTCCCAACACTCAATCAGGAAGAACAACAAGTCCTGAACAAACTGATAATGGACAAGATTGAAGCAGTAATAAAAAGTATAGCAACAAAAAAGGCCCTGGACCAGATGTATTCACAGCCAAATTTTACCAGTTCTACAAAGAAGTGTTGGTACCCATTGTGCAGAAATTATCCCATAACATTAAGAAGGAAGGAATCCTCCCCAACACATTCTATGAAGTCAGTATCACCTCAATACTAAAGCCGGGAAAGGACACGACAACAACAACAAAAAGAAAATTACAGAACAATATTCCCTTTGAATATAGATGCAAAAGTCCTCACTGAAATACCAGCAAACCGAAGTCAACAACATATAAAAAAAAAATTCCACCATGACCAGTGGGCTTCATCCCAGGGATGCAAGGATGGGTCAATATATGTAAGTCGATAAATGTGATTCACCACATAAATAGAAGAAAAATCAAAGATCATATGATCATCTAAATAGATGCAGAAAAAGCACTCAGCATGCTAACAAAATTCAGCATGCTTTCAAGATAAAAAACCTCAACAAACTAGGCATAGAAGGAACATATCTCAAAATTATAAAAGCCATATATGCCAAACCCACAGCCCACATCATACTGAATGGGGATAAATTGAAAGCATTCCCACTAAGTTCCACTAAGAACTGGAACAAGACAAGGATGCCCACTGTTACCACTTCTATTCAACATAGTGCTAGAAGTCCTAGCTAGAACAATCAAGTAGGAGAAACAAATTAAGAGTATTCAAATTGGGAAAGAGGAGGTCAAACTATTGCTTTTTACAGATGATATGATCTTATATCTAGAAAACCCCAAAGATTCCACGAAGAGACTTCTGGAATTGATAAATAAATTCAGCAAAGTCTCAAGTTACAAAATAAATATATTCAAATCAGTAGCATTCCTATATACCAATAACTGCCAAGCTGAGAGTCCAATCAAAGACTCAATATCATTCACAATTTCTACAAAGAAAATGAAATACCTAGGAATATACTTAACCAAGGAGGTGAAAGATCTCTACAAAGAGAACTATAAAATACTGAAGAAAGAAATTGCAGATGATACAAACAAGTGGAAAAACATATCATGCTCATGGATTGGTAGAATCAACATTGTTAAAATGTCCATACTACCCAAAGTGATTTATAGATTCAATACAATCCCCATCAAAATACATACCAATGGCATATTTCACAGATCTAGAAAAAAATAATTCTATGCTTTGTGTGGAACCAGAAAAGAGCCTAAATAGCCAAAGCAATCTTAAGAAAAAGGAACAAATTGAGAGGTATCACATTAACAGACTTCAAACTATACTATGAGGTTATAGTAACCAAAACAGCATGGTACTGGCACAAAAATAGAGACATAGACCAACGGAGCAGAACAGAAAACCCAGATATAAAACAGTCCCTATATAGCCAATCGATCTTTGGAAAGCAGACAACAATATACACTGGGGAAAAGAATACCTATTCAATAAATGGAGCTGGAGAAATTAGATAACCACATGCAGAAGAATGAAACAGGACCCATATCTCTCACCACTCATAAAAAAATTCAATATGGATAAAGGAATTAAATGTAAGGCATGAAAACATAAGAATTCTAGAAGAAAATATGGGAAAATATCTTCTAGATATCGGCCTATACAAAGAATTTATGAAGAAGATCCCAATGGCAATCACAGCAACAACAAAAATAAATAAATAAATTGGATTTGATTAAATTTAAAAGCTTCTACGCAGCCAAGGAAATAATTAAGAGAGCAAATAGACAATCTACAGAATGGGAGAAAATATTCATAAGCTATACATCTGATAAAGGGCTAATAATCAGAATCTACAAAGAACTCAAGCAAATCAGCAAGAAAAAAAATCAAAGAACCCCACTAAAAAGTTGGCAAAAAACATGAACAGAAGCTTCTCAAAAGAAGATAGACAAATGGCCAATAAACATATGAAAAAAATGCTCAATGTCACTAATCATCATGGAAATGCAGATCAAAACCACAATGAAATATCACCTTACCCCTCTTAGAATAGCTTTTATTAAAAAGTCCAAAAACAATACATGCTGGCATAGATACAGAGAGAAAAGAATGCTTATACACTGTTGGTGTAGCTGCAAATTAGTACAACCTCTATGGAAAACAGTATGGAGACTTCTCAAAGAACTAAATGTCAACCTACCATTTGATCCAGCAATCCCACTACTGGGTATTTACCCAAAGGAAAAGAAGTCATTTTATCAAAGAGACACCTGTATTCGAATGTTTGTTGCAGCACAATTCACAATTGCAAAGATGTGGAATCAACCCAGGAGCCCATCAATTCATGAGTGGATTAACAAAATGTAGTATATGTATACCATGGAATACTACTCAGCCACGAAGAAGGACAACTTAATGCCTTTTGTAATAATTTGGATGGAACTGGAGACCATTATCTCAAGAATGGAAAAACAAACACCACATGTATTCACTATTATATTGGAACTAACTGATACGCCTATATATGCATAGGGGGAAGTAAATCTCAAAGGAAATCACACAGGGGTTGAGGAGAGTAGAGGGGATGGGCAAAAACCTACTCATACAGTGAACACTATCTGGGTGACAGGCACACTTTTAACCCTGACTCAAGCATTACAAAAGCAATTCATGTAACCAAAAACATGTGTACGCTCACAATACTTTGAAAGAAAAAGAAAAAATAAATCGCTATATCTTTTTATAATGTTTAGCCACATGAAATTGCAAATACTCAATTAGTTTTGACCTACAAAAATAGAATTTTCATATGGCTCAACCTAATATATCAGTTTATTTAGAAGTATTGTTTTTAAGAAACATAATCTTAGAATTTAAAAAAAGAAAAAAGGAAGTAAACGACAGAACTTTTCAAACCATCAGGGTTATGTGTGTTCGTGAAGACAAATCTGGAAATTGTTTTAAGCCTTCTTATTCTAACACAAAAAAACCATGCCTACAGTTAACATATCAAATGCAAAGTTTGTGAATTGTATTTCAGTAGTACAGAAAACATTTTAATCAATCAACCAAATTTCTTAGCACCATATAGTTACAAAAGAACACAACTTCTGGTTACTATCAAAAGCAAAAGTTACCAGTAATTTTTACAAGTTGAACTCCATCTCCCTAAATGCTTCTATCTACAAATATCATCAAAAATTTTCTGAGAATTATTTCTCTTATATATCCTGATATTTTAAAGGCCTTCTTCACTGATTTCACATGGGCATACACACATTGGATCCATAATTATCTGAATCTACAGCACTTCAACACACGAGTTGAACATATAGATCACAGACCCTTAAAAGTTGATCAACTCAGCCCTTGGAAGTTATCCCTTTCAATTTTACAGAGGATAAAATAGAGCCTCGTGGAGGTTAAATGACAGACTTTCCCAAGGTCTATTTAAAGAAGAGTTAAGACTAAACTTGGTTTCCTAGCTTCCAGTCCTTTGTACTCTTTTTGCTATCTTGTAATATGCCTATTTTTCTCCTGCTATGTAATGCAGATTAATCTGATTTTCTTTTTCTTTTTTTTTTCTTTTTCAACTGAAGTTCTGAGTCAGCTAATCTTGATAATTATTGGGAAAGGAAGCAAAAGACTGAAATGACTCTGTAAGCAAGGAAGCTCCCTGGCTGCCAGGTGTGCTTTTATTGAAAGCATGTCTTGTAATGCAGGGACTACACATTTGTTCTGGTTTTCCCATTCCTTTTAAATCCTGTGGCTCTCTTTTGTTTTGCTGGGATAGGTATAGACTACCTAATCAGCCTTTTGGCCACTGCCTTTGCCTTTCCATTTAGCATAACTATTTAGCTGTTTGGGAGTTTTGTCTAAATCCTTGTTTTAGACCCCTGGCCTGAGCTACCTGAAAAATAATCCAAATTTCACCCAGAAAATCCTTAGGAATGTGTAGCATCTGTCTGGAACTCCAGATTCACTCCATGGCCTTGGTGATGGAGTTTGAAATAACTGTCATATGGGTCTCAAAGGAAGCTTCCTACGCACAAGTGAACCTTGTTATATAAAATGGTTGTCTCCCAAACCATGTTGCTGTGTTGTTGTTTCCTGATTACCCCTAATGGATACTGCAACTTTGGAAAAATAATTTTAATCTCTTAGTATACTCATACAAAAAATGAGGAGACGGGGCTGCTTGACCTCAAATGTTCCTTTCAGCTCTAAAATTACATAATTCTAGGAAATTCAGGATTTTTCCACATATGGGGTATATCATAAGTATATTATAATGAACACCACACAGCACTGTATAATTGTGTATTGTCTTTCCCAGCCTTGGTCACAGTAAATGGGCCTCTCTTCTTATTGGAATAATGGTTTCCCCCTTCTGGGTCAAAATATAAAGTCACAGCAGCAGCCAGTATCATTTCACGCACACAGTGGGTAATTACATACTATAAAATCCTCTGAGGGATTTAACTAGGGAGCTATCTAAGGAACAAAATGGAAAACTAGAGGTTCATGTGTGAATATGAGAGTTTAAAATACATTATAGATATCATTTTATCCATTTGTGAATATAAACATTAAAAGAATACATTAAGTGTAGAAAAATGCTCAGTCCGATATTATTTATCTTGACACATTACCAAAGACTCCATTCACCACCTCCATTACCACACAATTTAAAATTTTCTTTTACCTTTCTCTGTCTTTTACCGACTGTTCAGCCATTAATTTCTTCAGTTCTTCTAGACGCTGAAGATCTCTCATTTCCATTTCTTGCCACTTCTGTTCTTTCTTAGCCCAGTATTTTCTTATCTATTGTATAAATGTTACATAAAATTTAAATTAACAGATATGTAAAAATGAGGGAGAAGGCTATAACATTATCCATTGGTTCATATGACAAAGATTGAATTTAAATGGAACTTCATCTTTTTTGTTTCTTAGATATGCATATAATGTATTGGCAACAGAAAAACAAATTAAAACACGAAGCTGCATGTCCTGAGAAATTGCATGGTTTAACAATTCCTGAAGTGGAAGTATAACTTGTGCTGAGACCTAAGATTTTAATCTATGGCTAAAATAATTGACTTTCAGGGAGCCACAATAAAAGCATGTTATCGTCTCTGAAGTATATGATCTACCTGTTACTCAAGTATATTTTTATCCTCTTAGAGTAATGCGGTCCTTAATAAATATAGCATTAAAACTATTTTTACTTTAAAAGCATGAGTTTATTTATGCTAATGGACAGCAGGATGTTGAAAGCTTTATGTTTCTGGGAAAGTGGCAGGAGATAGGTGGGAGGAAGGAGGAAAAGAGTAAATGAGCAGAGTTGTGGTATATAGTAGTTCTGACTTATGTGGTAAAATAAAGGTCAAGCATTTCAAGTGCAAAAAGGTGAAAGCATTGTTCTTACTAGGCCTGCTTTACTTCCCTTTTCTGGAAATGGAAGCAGAATGAGAAAACCAGAAGTACACATGTGCTACTTTCAGGGGGCTGAAACCATTATCTAGAATTTCCCAATGTGATGAGACAATTGAAGTTAATGTTTGACAGAGGCCCATTCTACCACTTTAGCCTGCCATGTTGTGTTTGGGTCAAGAGACTGGATCTTTCTGGTGAAAAACAGAGTACTTCAGTGATGAGCACTAGTGAGTAACTGGCAGCAGAGGGTCTGTTGTAGATGCTGGCTAGCCTCACCCCCAACGTGGCAGTTCCTCTTCTGAGAGTGGTGGAAATGAAAAGCCAAGTGGTTTCCTGACTTGCCCGAGCAACATGGTCTCTGATTCCTGGGAGAACCAGAAGAAGCAGCCCAAGCACCATGGCCACAGCCATAGCAACTCTGCAGCCACAATAGCAACATCTGCTCAATGCTTAATAAATAACTGGAGGAGCTCAATTTACAGTGATATCCAATCCAGAGTTGACCAAGATTTGAATTTGGGGAGAACAGAGATGAAGCTAGAAGGCACCAGCACCAAAGATGGAGAGTGAGAGAGAGGGTAGGAGCAGGAGAGAAAGGAAACTGACTGACAAGGAATATTCTGGAGTCCTAAATGATAACTGCCAGGGAATTCTTTTAACACCAGATATGGGCCAGGCGCGGTGGCTCACGCCTGTAATCCTAGCACTCTGGGAGGCCGAGGCGGGTGGATCTCTCAAGGTCAGGAGTTCGAGACCAGCCTGAGCAAGAACGAGATCCCCGTCTCTACTAAAAATAGAAAGAAATTATCTGGCCAACTAAAACATATATATAGAAAAAATTAGCCGGGCATGGTGGCACATGCCTGTAGTCCCAGCTACTCGGGAGGCTGAGGCAGTAGGATCACTTAAGCCCAGGAGTTTGAGGTTGCTGTGAGCTAGGCTGATGCCACGGCACTCACTCTAGCCTGGGCAACAAAGCGAGACTCTGTCTCAAAAAAAAAACAAAACAAAAAAGATTAAAAAAAAAAACAAAAAAACACCAGATATGGAAATGTTAGCAATGATTATATCATCTCCGTCTGGGGATTATAAACAATCTTCATTTTAGTCTTTATAGTTTTCTACATCACCTTATTTTTGCAATGAATATGTATTTCTTTCATAATCAGAAAAAATAAAGCTACTTCAAAACTAAATTTTAAAAAAGAACAGATATTAAATTAAAGAACATTTTTCTCTGGGTTCCAACAGACTAACAATATTTGCTTACTCCCAGCATTGGCCTTGGTGGGAAATCAGTGGCCTTTTTGCAGATAATCCCTTGATCACAAGCAGAGAGCCTCCAAGTTGCTGGTATCCTCAGATCTCTGACCCCACTTGTTGCACTGTCTTGTGCAGGCCCTAGAAGTATGTAACACCTGGAGCTTTTTGGAATCTCCAGACCAATTATTTCCATCTTTGACTCTCTGGTACCCTCAGCCACTGCTATAGCGTGTTCTCTCTCTCTCAACTTCTCATGATTCACTCCTTTGCTCCCTCCTAGCACTTTCTGCTGGGCCCTCTGGAACCTCATTGGACATAAAATCCCCTGCATCTTCAACCTTCAGAACACTACTTCCTTATTTTCACTGAAATTTTCTTGAGTGAAGGATGCTCATATTCTGATGCCCCATGTGTGCCATGGGACTGGGGAATGGTTGGGCATGTTCCTCGTTGTTAACTACGACTTTCAGACCACTATCATATCCTTTTCAGGTGCAATTCTTTCTCCTTTTGATGTTTCCACTATCTGGATATATCGCTCCCTACCTGTCCTTATCACTGGCATGTGTGCATTTCCAGGTCACTCTAAAATACACATCAAGAATTCAGTTATCCAAAATCACAGCCTTCTCCAACATAGCTGCTTCCACCTTCCTAGCCAATTTCAGCATTTGAATGCCCTTTCAGCCTGTTATTCTCCCAATTCCATGACTTCCTCCATTCTAGGAGCCACCTCCTCCTCCAGGAGTCTATTATCATTGAAAACAGTTCCAGTTCTGAAATCTTGAATTATAGCAATAGACTCTGTGACCAGAACCAGCCCCTCCCCCTTCCCATTATTCTCTGGGCTCTGGCCGTATAATATTATTCCCCTGGCATAGCCCTCATCACAAAGCTTTGCTAATTAGTACACTTTTCTTCTCTCCCACTAGGCTGCAGAAATTGTGATTTATTCAACTAAAGTGTCCCAGAACATAGCATTTACTTAATAACCATTTGATTGACGACACAATTGTAGGAACTGATACCAAGCTTTTTTATTTCAATGGACTCTTCAGTGATGATCAGCATTTCTTTTATGAATTCCTGGTCAGCGTCTCTCAATTTCTCATAGTGGTGTTCCAAAACCTGTTTACTATTTTCAGCTCCACACCTGCCTCTACTTCCTCACTTTCATCAGAGGGAATAGGAGCTCTAAAAGGTACCTTTCTTTTTGTGCTGCCCATCAGAGGAAGAGGTGTCCTTCCTTCTGTTTGAGGCTAATCCCTCACCTGAGCTGCAGATCCGGTTCCCAATTCCACCTTCTCCATAACCTTACTCTGTATCTACCCCCTTTCCCCCTTGTTTAACCTCTTGGTCTTTATAGTTCCTTTTCTTCTGATGGAATTAAACACAAATCTCTCTGATAAAAAACTGTCGTAGATACTTTCTTTAGAACCCCAAGACTATAGCTCCACACCCTTCATTGTTCCTTTTTAGCCAAGCATCTTAGAATACTTATTTTCTCCATCTTTGCATCTCCTATTTTACTCCTCACTCAGGGTATTTCTACCTCTGCCTTCCACTCCAAATTCACTGTTCTCACCAGTGACTTCCAAAGAATCAAACCAAATATCCTTTTCTATCCTTATTTTACTTGATGTCTCTGTGTATTTGATTCTATTAATCCTTATCTGTAGTATTAAAACACTACTGACTTTGGCATTCACTCATTCAACAAATATTTCATCACATGCTTAAAGCCAAAGACTGTGCTAGGTACTTGGGATATGGTGCTTAAAGAGAAATAGGCCTCTGCCTCATGGAACTGGGACTTCCCAAAACAGAAGAGAGACAATAGAGAATAAATGAATGAGTAGGATATTACATGTTGATTAACTTCTAAGAAAGAAATAAGTGGAGTGATGATTTAGAAAAATTTGGATAGAGTTATTAGAAGGCATATTTAAAATGTCTTAAATAGAATATTTGGATGAAATGACATTTGGATGAAAACATGCAAGATGAGAGTGAAATACCCATGGGCAGAGATGGAGGGGAGTACTTCAACAGCACTGGTTGGGAAAGACCTTGCATGTGTTGGAAATTGGGAAGAGGGAGTCCAGTGCAGCTGGAGCAGGTGATGTGAGTTAAGAGTAGAGGTGAGATTGGAGAGCTGCATGGGGCTAGATGATTAGGGCAGGATTTAGTTCTAGAAACAAGGAAGAACCACTGAAGAGATTAAAGCAAGTAGTGACATGATCTGACTTACATTTTAAAAACAAAGCTCTGGCCAGGCATGGTGGCTCACACCTGTAATCCTAGCACTCTGAGAGACCAAGGCGGGAGGATCACTTGAGGTCAGAAGTTCGAGACCAGCCTCAGTAAGAGCGAGACCCCCATCTCTACTAAAAATAGAAAGAAATTAGCTGGACAACTAAAAATATATATAGAAAAAATTAGCTGGGCATGGTGGCACATGCCTGTAGTCCCGGCTACTTGGGAGGCTGAGGCAGGAGGATCGCTTGAGTCCAGGACTTTGAGGTTGCTGTGAGCTAGGCTGATGCCACGGCACTCTAGCCCAAGTAACATAGCCAGACTCTGTCTCAAAAAATAAAAATAAATAAATATAAAGCTCTGGCTATTATGTGGAGCAAGATAGTAGAGGAGCTAAGGAGAAAAAAGGAGACTCAGGAAACGGAGTAAAGGGTTTCGATATGAAATGTGCTTTGGAGTGGAATCAGAGTGCTTACTGAGGGATTCCGTGTGAAGATTGGAGGAAAGAGGAATCAAGCACAATTCCTAGATTTTTGCTTGAGCAACTGGTTGGACAGTGGTACCAATAATTGATATAGGAGTTTGGGAGAATAACAGGTTTGGGAAAGGAAGACAATCAAGAGCTCAGTTTTGAACATATCACATTTGACATGTCTCTAAAACCTCTAAGTGGAGAGACCACACAAACATCTGGAGGTACAAATGGGTGGCTCAGGGGAAAATTCAGTGCTGGAGGCCTAAATTAAGGAGATGTCCACTTAAATGTATTTGATGCCACAGCACTGGATGACATCCCTAGGACAAGAATATAAACAGGAGGGAGAAGATGGCCATGCCCTTTCAAATTTATCTGCTTTTTGCACAGTTTTCTCTGCTAGAATGACTTAATTTCCCTCCTCCACTTGTCAATCTTATCCTATTTTTAAACCAGAACACATGCCACTTCCTCTTTCTTCTGAATCCTCCAGGAAAAGTGTTAGCTCCATCCTTGGCACACCAGTGACCCTTTGCTCATGGTTTATCACACTCCTTTCTTTGCCTTGCCTTGCATTCATTGATTCTTTTTCTTGAGGCTCTGCCCCTGGATTGTTACCAATATATTGGGCATTTACCACATGCCTGGAATGCTCTGCCCTGCTTGCTGCCTGGTAAATCCCTCCTGTTCATCCTTTAAGATTCATTTTTAGCATCGCCTTCTCAGCCTTTCTCCCCCTCCAGCTTTTCCAGACATAGCTAGGTATACCTTCTAAGATACTATTTATGTACTCTTAGCATAGCATTTCCCATATTGATCTGCATTATTTATCTCTGTATCCCCAGTACCTTGTATCATGTCTGACACGAAATAGGGCTTAATTGATCACTGTAAGGTGAGTGGAAGCTTCTTCTGGTCTCTGGTGCAACAACAACAAAGTTGTAGATTTGTACCAAGCCAGCAGTGTTATTTGCAGGATGACAAAGGCTGAACTAAGTAGTTCCCTAAGGACAGTTCCATTCGCTTTTCATCAATTAATAGGAGCAGGAAGCGTGTATCAAGAAGTATTGGCTTTGCAAGCTTCAAATTAAAGTCAAGACTAAGGATATTTAACTAGTCCTTTGGGACATTTGTTGAGACACAGATTTGAAATGCACTTGTTTTTAGAATTTTGAGTGATCATTATAGTATTCTAATGATGGGGGAATCAGAAAGTGAGTGCATATGATGAGTTGAATTTAAAGCTTGTCTCTTAACTGCCACATGAGGTTTTTAGAAAAAGTTTGCTTTTCTGAAAAACAAAACAAGCCCTCATTATCCCTCATCTCCTCTTATTACCTCTGATTTGTATTAGATGCAAGATATTCCTTTTCGCAGTCCCACATTTTGGTAAATTTAAGCCAGTAAAAGTATAAATAAACTGAAGAAACTATTCTCCATGTAGATTTATGAGGCAAAATAATGCTATGCTATTTTTTCAGAGGATTTAAGATCATTTTTATATTCTACCTTACTTTTGTAATCTTTCAAATAATTTGCTTTTTATTAAAAACTTCACTAGAAAACAGAATGTTTATGGTATTAGAGTACCTCAAAGTTTAACTTTAAAACATATTATACAACCATTAAATTCAGCATGAAATAAGAATTTCTTATTTATACATAGAAAGCAGAAAGTTAGAACTAAAGAATTATAGTAGGAAAATAGTTGGTCTCATATTTCAAGCTATCAGTGTGATGTTGAATCTTTGAACAAACAGACTTCCATACTTTGCTGCCATGTCATTATCTCAAAGGCTTTAATGACTTAGGAGGAGGTCATAACACTTAACCAAACTCATAAAAGATGTGAAATGTGAAGTTGAAAATATCTAGTTCCATTCCCCATAAACCGTTAAAATAAAGCATATTTATTCCATTTCCTACATTCTAATTTACTTAGATAGTTCAATAAATCTTAAAGATTTCCTTTCTAAGGTAGACAGTAGAATTGTGCTCACCAAAGGCTGGGAAGGGGAAAGGAGATGAAGAGACATTGGCTGATGGATACAAAAATACAGGTAGAAGGAATAAGTTCTAGTGTTTGACTATAGTTAACAATTTATTATATATTTCAAAATACCTAGAAAAGAATATTCAGAATGGTCTTAACACAAAGAAATGATAAATGGTTGAAGTGTTGGATATCTCAGTTACCCTGATTTGATTATTACATGTTGTATGCATTTTTCAAAATAGCACATTTACCCCATAAATTTGTATAATCATTATGTATCAATAAAAAAAGATCTCCTTTCTACTTTTGGCCTGGAATATGCAACCCCCCACACAAAAAAATTAGCATTGTTATATATAAAAACATAACAGACATCTTAATAGAAAAGTATTCATTTTTTATTTAATACTTCAAATATTTTTCCCATTCATTTCATCTAGGTCAGTGATGGTATCTGTATCGCAAAAAATCACCACAAATTGAAGTATGACTCCTCTTTCTATATAATCAATTTGAAATTATCGACATTTTTGCCATATAATGTTTCACACATTTGTGTGAACTTCTGGAAGGTAAAGAACATGCCTTATACTATGTATTTATTTGTATTTATAATAGTATCACAGCTTACAGAAAAAAGGTGCAAGGTATATATTTGCTAAACTGATCCAAGGAAAAATAATATAGAAAGGTAGCATTGCCCAAAATACTTTTCTTATGTCAGCTCATATAAGTCCAAAATCACCTGGATAGACAATAATGATGCAACTTCTCAATCAGTAAGCCAATGCATTTAGTCATGTGGGGCTATGCAGGCACATTCAATCTCAACAGAGCATGGTGATGGGTACTTCTGTAAGTCAATTGCTCATGGATGCCAGATTAAAGGTATTTTATGCCAGAGATGGGCACTCCTACCCTTAGTCACTCCTACCCTCAAAACCTTTCAGCCAACATTATTTCTTCTATACTTCATGGTATAAAGATCTATATATGTTTCAACTTAAGACTGGCTTAAGTTTCTGAATAAAAATTTAGCTTCAAAAGAATGACCTTGCAGGGCATTCATTACGGAAAGATAGGAAAACACCCTACATGGAAAAGAAACTAGAGCTAGATCTTTGGTTTTCAAAATAGAAAGTCAATTTTGCCACCAGCCTGCCTGGTTATTTGAACTTAATGGATCTCTTCTCAGTCCACAATTCAGAGTCTGCATTTTAGCTATTTATCAGTGCCGTAAACTGGAACATTTTAGCAACCAATCTCCAAGCTGATAAACAAGCTCATCCACCTCTGGTAGGAGGATAAGTTGTCATATTCTTTCTGAAGAATAAATAAGAAAATAAGAGTAAGAAAATAACTGAAGAATTAAGAAGTAAGATTTTTAAGGATTAACAGGCAGGGATACATGCAAAGATTTGTATGCAGGTATGTTCATCACAACTTTAAAAGGGTGAAAAATTGGAAACAATATAACTATCCCAAATTGTGAGATTGGGAAAATGTACTAATCTGATGAAACACTATGCAGACATTAAAAATTATGTGGTAGGACAAAAGGGAAAAATATGCAAGATATGTTGATAAATGGAGAAAAATCAGGTTAAAAATAATATTTTCAATATGATTCTAGTTAATTTAAAGTTCCTGTGTATGTAGAAAAAAATGAATGTAAAAATATTGTTAATAATTTTCTTTTGGTAGTGGTTTAGGATTTGGGATGATTTTTATCATATTTCATATGCTTGCTTATATTTTGCAAATTCTCTCCAACAGACATAAAAATAATTTATAATTACAAAAGTATATTTTAAAAAATTCTGGCCAAAAAAATTTATATTTAGTAGGAGTATCTAAGGGGTATGACTACTATTCATTCCTGAAGTTTCCAAACTCTTTCAAAATCAAGTCAAATGACAAGAATACTGTGTATATCTCCACACATTTTCACTTTTTATCACCTTGCATGTAGCATCACTCTCACTTTCTCCAGTTTTATGAACTATGATTTAATTTTATTCCATAGGCCTCATAAAGGCTGGTGCGATATCATAAGAATATTGCTTTAGACTTGTAAAACTTCTATTGAAAATGCTATCTATTGAGTAGGTTGCATTTCGTCTCCCAATATACGTTGCCAGCTCCTAATCTGCTGGTATGTTGTCTATTATTAGCAAATAAGAGCTAAATGTTTCCCTTTAACTTAACCATGTTCAATTACAACACCCTTCTTTAGTCTTGGTTTGCTGACATAACGACATTCTCATCCCCTTAATTTCTTGTCTCTCGTTCTCTTACTGATTTTCTATTTTAATGATTCCTAATAGGAAACAGATGGCACACTCAAAATTAGGATGAATCGAGAAGAATGTAATAAGGAGAGAATTGACAATGGAGGGTTGGAATGCAGGGCAACCACAAGGGACCATTTAGTGCCGAGTGGCTTTACCATCTATAGACCAGAGACAGAGAAGGCTGGATGGGGAGAACCATCTGGCAGAAGCTGAGACCTTTTTCGAAGGACACAACTGGTCAGCACAGGGTGAGGAGCTGGGGAAATAACTCTCCTGACCTCACTCCCCTCCTTCGCCTGACTACCACGTTCTACATTGGCTGAACTCAACCAGAAGCCAGAGGGCAAGGGAGCCACACAGAAAAAGCCCCTGGGCCACAGAGCAGAATGGAGGGTAATACAACCCAGGGGGAAGATACCCAGCACAATAGTATTGATGCCTTTTATTATAAATAGTTTGGAAGTAGTGATGCCTATAAATAACATTAATCCCTTTTAGGTGGTATTCACTTTGGTCACTTATGTGAGCATTTTCCCATAGCAAAGCACCCTGCTTAAATTGGCAATAAGCTATTTTCTGCTATGACGTAGTCTTATGTCCTTATAACATAATGAGCCAAGAAAGAATATCTAGGGTAAACACATTAGTTATCTCCCTCTTAATTGAAATGCCAGGTGGATTAAAAAATAACTGTCACGTCTTCTTTAGGAGGGAGGTCTGTTTTGAGTATGGGCATTGAAATATTGCATAATGATCATGTCATATGTTGATATTGCTGAAATGAATTTGTCTGTAATCTTGTTTAATTTCTCTCTTTTCACTATTCATTAAGAAGGGAGTATATATACTGAGGATGCTGTATTTCAAAACCTGAAGTGTCAGGGAGAGTGAAAAGTGAGAAGTAATCAAACCTCAGAGTCATTCAATCATGACTTAGAGCCAAGGCAATTTTTGTGATCATTTAATCCAAACGCCTCATTTTACAACTGAAGAGGCAAAACTCACAAAGCCTACATGACTTGCCAATGTCACCCACCTTGCCAGGGACTCCTAGTTTGGCATGCCTTCCTCTCTATCTCAACATCAGAGTAGAGTTGTATACAGTCCATTCACTAAATTCATTCATTCAGCCAATATTTTTTGAGTGCCTTATGCCAGGCACTGGGAATAGAGCAATGAAGAAAACAGACAAATTTCCTGTTCTCATGGGATTTACATTCCAGAAGGGGCAGTGAAGATAGCCAATAAATAAATAAATAGATGTTAGGGGGTGATAAATGCTAAGGAAAAAAATAAAGCAGGACAGTGACAGGGAAGGAGGATGCCATTTTAAGTTGGGTCGTCAAGGACATTCTTTCTAAGATGACATTTGTGCAAGACCCTTAATGGAGTGTGGGAGTGAGTTCTGCAGACATCTGGGAGAGGAGGGCTTCAGGCCAAGGGAATAGCAAGGGCAAAAGACTAAGGGGATGTATGCTAGAGTGTTCACATAGGGGGAAGTGGGCTGTTAGGGCTGGAGTAGAGTGGAGGCAAAGTGGTAGGATGTGAGATCTGAGAGGCATTGATGCGGTGCAGGGAGGTAGACAGTGCAGGGCCTTCCAGGTCCTGGTCAGGACTTTGGGTTTTATTCTGAGTGGGATAGACAGTCATTGACATGTTTTCAGCAGAGGATTGACATGATCTGAAGTGAGTTTTAGAACTATCAGTTTGGCTGCTGTGTGGGAAATGGATTGGACAAGGGGGATGGGAATGGAAAGGGAGGAGGCAGAGACATTAGTTCTGAGATTAGGAGGTTCTTCTAATAGTCCTGATTATATTTTAAAGGTAGAGCCTTCTATCTATGACAACAGATGAAGGTATAAACAGGAAAATTTAGGAGTCAAAGATGACAACAAGGCTTGAGAAAATAGATTTCCATTTATCAAGAAAAGGAACACTAGGAAAGATATGGGTTTAGAGGGAAAGCAAGCATATAGTTTGGACATATTACATTCGAGGAGTTGGTTATGTGAGTTTTGGAGTTCAAGAGAGAAGTCTAGGCCAGAGCTATTAATTGGTATTAGTTGGCACATAAATAGTATATAAAGTTACGTTGGATTGGTGGAGATCACCTAGAGAGTAGGTATACTTAGAGGACTGCTTCCCAGGGCACCCCCAAGGTTAGAAGATAGAGTGATGTTTATTGGAAGGAGATACCAACAAGATAGAAGAACAAAGAGAGAATGGCTTCCTAAAAATCAAGTAAATCAAGTTTCCCAAAGAGGAGGCAGCAATCTGCTCTATCATAATGATTCAAGTAAGGTGAGGACTAAGAATTGACCACTGGAATTAGCCACATGGAGGTTAACAATGACCTTGGCAAGTGCAGCACTGCTGGAGTGGTTCACGAGAGAATGGGAAGAAATAAACTTGAAACACTGTGTACAGGCCACGGAAAGGTGAGATTTTCTGAAGGATAGTATATGGGATTAAGAGAGTATTCTTTAGATGAAAGTCATAATGGCATATTTGTAGGTTAAAGGGAAAGATCTAGAAAAAGGGGGAAATGGTGGTGGTAGGAGAGAAACAACCTTGAGTAGGAGAGAGGGGATGGGATTCAGTGCACAAATGGAGGGCTGGCCTTAGACAGGAGCACGGACGCTTCATGTACTGTAAAAAGAGGGAAGGCCAGGTAATGGGTACAGATTCTGAAAGGGTGGTAAATTTGATATTGGAAGACTGGAAATTCTCTTCTTGTCAACAGGTAATGAAATCACATCAAAATTATCAATATTTTCTTCAGTCTACTTAACAAAAACAATGGCACCAAAGAGACAATGAAGAAGGTATTTTTTAAATCTGTTTACACTTGATACCCTTAATACTTCAACTTTGATCAAATTATAATAGTCTAGATTTTTTGTAAAGTGTTTAGTCATAGTGGTTCATTAACCTGGGGAGAGAAATCTTGAAAGAATATTAAGAAGGGTAAGGAGACAGATATAGTAAGCTATGTGCACCTTGAGAACATAAAAGAAATTCTACTAGTAAGCAGGCAGGTACTATTAAAGAATTTTTAAATTATCAATTACCTATCCATTGAATAGTTATGAGTAAACAGGATAGAATTAAAGCCATGAAAATGATCCTAAAGTGAATAGTCTGAGGTTTCTCAAAATTAATTAGTAACAAAATTAACAGCAATCACAATGATAAGCAAGTAGCACAGCGTTTGAAATCATGAACTATGCAGTTAGACCACCTGGGTTCAAATCCTAACTGCACCACTTAATGTCTACAGGACTTTGGGGACATTATGTAACCTCTATGTGTCTCAGTTTTTTCATTTATAAAATAAGTATCATATTAATGTACATCCCTTAGGGCTGTTAAGAACATTAGATGAACACGTGTTTTGCACATAGCAAGCAATGTTTACATGCCTGCTAATTAAATCCAATCCCTGTGAATAATCAAGACCTATACAGAAAATGTAGCCAAAAATTGACACCTGGAGTTAATTTTTAAGATTTTTCATTTAAAACTGCCTAGTGGGAAATCTTTCTCAGAAAAATAAATACATCTGGCTTTTGTTCATCCAGGCTTCCTTTTTTTCTCCACCTGACTTTCTTAAGAGTAGAATGATTCCATCAGCTTTTCCACTTTTTAAAAACTTCCACTTGTAATGGAAGTTTTACAAAACAGTTGAAACCAGAAAAGTAAGCTTCTTGGATTACCATTCTACCTTCCTTTTCTGTCACTGCACTGATAGTTGAGTCTATGTTTAGTCTCGTGTTAGAAGGTTAGAATAAGTTAATTTAGTAAGTGTACTTTAATGTTCATTTCTAAATTTTAATAACAAAATAAGAACATTATGAACATTTTAAAATTGGATGACCCTTAATTTATTTCTTTTGCATAATTAAAGCTCCCATTCTACATTAATTTCTTTACTCATACGATAACATTTAAAGGAACAATATTAAATCCTCAGAAAATAAAGTCTGAATCTTTAGTTTATTTTGGAGTCCTATCTACATAAAATACATACTATCCTCTCCTTTGACCATTATACTATCCTGAGAATTAATTTGCCAATTAGTTTTTTCAGCCCCCATGTTTGGAGTATTTCATCAGATTCCCAAATAAAAAGACTAATGACTACATAAGAAACACCATCTCAAACTTTTCAAGATCATACATCTAGAAGTTAGTAATTAGCAGAATCTCAAAACAGAGAGTAGCATTTAGGAATAACATTAATCGGGTGTCAGGCAGATGTGGGGGTGGGGAGGGGATGGGTGTATACATACATAATGAGTGTGATGTGTACTATCTAGGGGATGGACATGCTTGAAGCTCTGATTCGGGGAGGGAGGGGGGACAAGGGCAATATACGTAACCTAAACTTTTGTACCCCCATAATATGTTGAAATAAAAAAAAAAACAGAGAGTAGGAAGTAGCTCAACAGATTGGTCCAGTCCAGTATAGATACTTCAGCTCTGGTGGCAGGTGGTTCTTTTGCACTGAGGATGCAGTGAGAGATTTGGTGGCTGGACATTAAAACAGAGGTCAAGCTGATGTTCAGATGAGTTCAAAGACATGTTTCCAGGGTCCAAGAAGTCTATGAGAGTTCTTGTATCCCATAGTCTCAGTTTTATGAAAATGTAAAAAAATGCTATAAGCCAATTTCAGATCATCTGAATGTCACCATATTACTCAGTGCTGCCATAGTGTTTTCATTTGTATTCACATTTCAGGTGGCCCTAGTGACATGTTACATAAACTGACAATATTTACATTTTAAGTCATTTTAGTTTAACTGGGATCCAGTTAGATCTCTCTCTTCTCTCTCTCTCACACATATATACCTCTTTAAAAGAAGTTTCAGTCTCTACGTGACACAAGTTTGAGAAGGATCATCATGAAGGAAAAGGACCTGGAAGAAGCAGATGACTTGGGCCAGTACCAGGAGGTACCATCTCAGAGGGGCCTCTCTGCTAGGAGCTGTATTTTCCAGGCAGCACTCTGATTTCAAGTTTCTTTTTTCACTACCTAAAACCCTGAGACCTGTATCACCCTCCCTCCTCAACAGCAGAGCATTCAGTGAGATGATAGGCAATCAGTCACACGTATTGGAAGGAAATTGCAGAGGACAGTTCTATATCCTGCAGCTCCTGTGGTGCACACACGCATGCAACAGCAATTAAAGGCATAAATGGAAAGAGAAAAATTAATGAAAAGGGAGTTGATAAATCTTACTGGAGTCAGTCAGGGCAAAAAGTCTATCCTAAGGCCTGAACTTTGATTAACTATGGCAAACTAATAACTTCTATTAGCGTAAGAGCATTCACAGTAGAAAGCAATCAGATCAGCATGAGCCAGTGTGAGGACAGATGCCCAAAGTACAGTTTGATGATACAGGAGCAGGAAATAAGAGAAGAGGAGGTCTAGGGATGGATGAGGGAAAAGGCAATCTCCCAACTACCTCACGCCAAGGGCTTCATCAATATTCCCTGAACGGTCAGGAAGTTCATCTCAAAGTCACACTCTAATTATATGTGAATATACACATATATAAATGTATATACATGTATATATATGTGCACATATATATTTAATGTGCCATATATAGTCATGCTTAATTTAACTAATTACAAACTCTATATAGTTCACTCCATTTTGTATTTTTAGTTTTATTCTATTAACTCTTTTTGTTATACTCAGAAAGTTTGCAGCTAAAAGAAATCCCTCTGTATTATTAATAAGAGCTTCTATTGACCTAACTAAGAATTGCATATTATCTTGTGGCAGAGCAGGTAAATACATCCTTTTAAAAATATACAGAAAAGAGGGCAGTTTCTGTTTGAGTGGGTGACCTCTTACAATTACATGAGGTATGGAGAATGAAGGACTGGGCATAATACACGTCACAGTACAGGCATTTGGCACATACTTATTGAATAAGTAAATAAGCAAATAAATGAATCATCATCCTATTTGGACCTTTAGTGACCCCCTCTGGAATTATACACACTCTTACTGTCAATATACTCTACTAGGAGTTGACCCCACTATCCTCTGTGTAGGAGTTGGGGAGGTTGGAGAGAAAGCAAGTGCCACACAGTACTATGTGCTAGAAGGCACTGGAGCCAATGCTCAATAAAAAAGCAAATGCAATACATTGAGCCACAGTATTTCCTGAAAGGTGACCTTGGGATTTCAAAATAAAACACATAATAGAAGGCTTATGTGTATAGTTTACAATAAAGTCAGCAACTCGTGACACTTATGAAGAATGTTGCATGTTTTGTTTGATCTATTTAGGTGCCAATGAGTCCACATTTTGTTGATGATTGCCATCTAGAACCACAGAATGTACTAATGAACCAACAATCCTTGGGGTTACAGTGAATAACTACAGATAATTAATCCTGCATCCTCTATGTTGTAATTAGAAATTTTCATCTCACTAGAACTTTCAAAGAATTATCCAGTCACTACTGTTGATAGAGTTCTGCCACTGTAGAGCCATTCTCCTCCCAAGTGAAGAGAAACTAGGCAAAGATGTTAATAAAAAGAACTGTATTTATGACACTAGTTTATGAACCAGCCTTAAAACCTCTGCCTCTAATTGCTATTATCTTTATCTCATTTCTACCTGTCCTATTGGATTCTCATGATATTTTTCTAACCACCTCTGCTCTACCATTCCTCTGGGGTAACAATAATAGTAATATCAACAATTACAACGATGTCATTTACGGAGTTCTTCCTAGGGGCCAGGCATGTGCTAATTGCTTCACATGTATTGTTTGATTAATGTTTGTACAAATACAAACATTATAGAGACACTGAAATTTAGAGAGATAAAGTAATCTCCCTCAATGCCACACAGTTAACAAGTGGCAGTGCTGGAACTCCAAGTCAGGTCTGAGTGAATGCAAAAAGCCCATATGTTCAATACTACCCTGAGCCATTCCCCACTTGAAACAAGCTCACTGAGTTCTTGGCCCTCCTCATTTGAAACCCAGTTTATATTACAGTTTGTTTTTTTCCTCCTTCCATGATGGCTCTTTTCATTCTTATTCTGGCATCAGATCTCCTTACATCATCTATCTATAAAGTTCTTGGCTCAGGTCTTGGTAAGGTTGTTAATGTACCATTTAGTTGAAGTATTAAGGCCAATGTATGGTTGGATAAAGAAGTGTCTTTGGACTTTTCTCCCTCTTTTGAGCCTTTAGTGAAATATCAGTTCAGAGCCATGGATGTATCTAGAGATGTCAAATCTAGCCTACACTCTTACGAGGGGGAATGCTCATCTCCCACTCCTCACGGGGCTGGGAATTTCCCCTCTCCAGGAGGGGTCACAGTCGCTGCCACTCATTCTGATTGGCAAATTTGGGAGAAGTGACTGAGCATGTTCAATTCAGCCCAGTCTCTCTCTCAAAATGTCATCCGTCTTCAGGGAGCAATTTTCCCCTTCCCTGCCTTGTAGTCAGCAGCCTGTCCCTTTACAGGGAGATCTGGGTAGACTCAGCTCTTCCTTAGCCTAGAGGGTTTGATTCCATGGTGGAAGTATCAGGAATGCCAGGGGCCACAAGTGCCAGGCATAGTCCCTAATAGCTGGGCTATTAAATTCTGCCCTCTCGGCTCTTGGTTCTCCCTCTGAATCATCCTTCCTTTTTCATGAATGACAGCACATGCTCACTGCTGAGTAGTTTTACCAACCTGCTTCCTACCAGTAGAATTTTTGGGGTCCATTAGCTTCCTTTCACATTAAACTCTTTCTTTCCCTTTCAGTCTAAGCTGGCAGTATTTTGATAACATTTTCTCAAGAACTCAGTGGGCCATCTATGGATTTTAGGGAATTCACTCCATTAGACAAAAGCCACACCCATAACCGTTATCATATTTGCCTTGGCCTCCTGCTAAGGTGGCTGAGGGATATCACCCTTAAACTTCTTGCAGCCCCTCTAGTTTGAAAATATCTATGAGAAGCATCCTAAATCTCCTGGAAAGGTCTTTTACATCTGTGGTCCCCAACCCCAGGGCTGCAGACCAGTATCAGTCTGTGGCCTGTTAGAGACCAGGCCTCAGAGCTCTATCCCTTCTGCTCCCCTTCCCCCACCCCGTGGAAAAATTACCTTCCATGAAACTCAGGAACCAGGGGGCCACACAGCAAGAGGTGAGCAGCCACTCCCCATCCCTCATAACCACCTGAGCTCCTCTCCCCCCACAACCCGCCCCTCCCCATGGGAAAAATGACTTCCATCAAACGGGTCCCTGGTGCCAAAAAGCTTAGGGACCACTGTATCATATGACTAAATACTCTTTTTTGAGGCTAGAGCAAAGGACAGTCATATTCACACACCAGTCTTTCCTCTATGCCACAGTGTCTCTTAATTTCTTAACTCTAGTGTCTTCTGCCATCTGGATATGTTGAGAATTTCCCAAAACATCAGGTCTGGAAGCTTTTTGTTTAACAGTTTTTTGCTCCATTTATCTCTCTTCTTTTTACCATAAGCTGCAAAAAGAAGCCAGGTGGCAACTTCAATGTTTTGTTTGGAAGTCTTAGTTCATCCCTTGTGAAGTTCACTACAAACTTTGTGGAAATTTGTTTTCCACCTGACTGTAGGGCACGATTTCCCTAGACTTCTTGTGACAGTTATCCTCTCTTCTCCAGTTTCTAATAATACATTCATCGCTTCCTCCTCAGCCCTTACCAGCCACATCTTTAACATCCATACTTCTATTAATACTAAGAGTTTGTTCAAGATATTCTAGTCTTTCTCTATCGTCCTCAAAATTCTTCCAGCTTCTTACCACTTCTCAATTCCAAAGCCACTTTGCATTTTTAGGTATTTGTTATGGCACCATTTTACTTCCAAATACCAAAATCTGTATTAGTTTTTTAAAAATTATTGTTATATAAAAATACCACCACAAATGTAGTAGCTTAAAACAACACCATTTACTATCTCAGAATTCTGTAAATCAGAAGTCTAGCACAGTGTAGCTGGGCTCTCTGCTCATAGTACCACAAGGCTGAAATCAAGGTGTTGACAAAACTGAGTTCTCATATAGAGAAAAATCTGCTTCCAAGCCCATTCTTGTTTTTTTGTTAAAGTTCACTTCTTTGTGGTTACAGATCTATAGGTTAGAGGTCCCATTTCCTTGCTGGCTGTCAGCCAGGGCCACCCTCGGCTCCCAGAGGCCACCCACATCCCTTGCCATGTGACTCCCTCAGCCTTTCATCCTTCTTGTACTCCAGATCTCTGACTACTCCCTCTGTGACCAGCCCGAGAAAACTCTCAGCTTCTAAAGGGTTCATGTGATTAGGCCAGTCCTACTCAGATAATCTCCCTATTTTAAGGTCTTCTGTGCCATATAATCAAACCTAATCATGGGAGTAAAAGCCACAGTATTTATAGTTTTGATAATTATACAGAGCATGTGGGCGGGGGGAGATAGGGAATCTCAGGGCCCATCATAGAAGCCTGCTTGGTATAGGTGTTATTTGTTGCCTCCTTTAAATCTGATAATCCTGAAAAAGCAGAGTTTAAATCCTGGGAATTTTTTTTTAAAATCATTCTTCTGTGCCCACCTTTTTTCCTACTCTTAGTTCTTTAGATAAGTACACTCTTAGATTAAAAACACTGGAGAAGAGATTTGATGGTTGACTGCCTTCGTAAGAACCCACAAATCCCTACATTGGGAGAATGGCTTTGATCTAAACTGGGGTACCCTAGATTCTCTCCTCAGTACAGAGCTTCTGGAGTTTTCTGAGAAGCACTGTCACTCTAACCTGCATTCTGTTTATGGTAGTCTGTCCCCTTTTGTTTTAGACTGTTTCTCCTCTTCCTGGTTATCTGTAGGATGCGTGTAATTCTGGGTATTTACCAGATCACCAGAGGACATGGGAGAATACTCAAGTGCCAATGTTTTACTAAAGTCTGGGTCTTCTGGTATTTATAAGTTTGATGTCACAAGAAGCTAATCAGTCACAAAATGATAGATCCCTCCCCAGCAATACCTCCAAGGTAAGGCTGAAGATCACGTTACCTGTTGGGGTGTCCTGGCTTCCTTGATAATGCTTCTTGCCTCTTGATGATACAATGTCGGTGCTGTGCAGATTAGGAACTGGCTTAAAATTTAGAGAGAATTGTGAAATGCTAGACTAGGCAAGGGATATATCTCCTTTTTATGTGAGCCCTGCTTAAACTCTCCATTTAAAGAGCTAGGCTAGGACTACCCCAACCTGGATCCCATGGAACTCTAGACTAGGCATTATATAGGCTGAACATCAACCCCATCTGCAATCTCAGGAAGCTCTCTCTCCCGTCTTTCGAAATGCCTTTCTCTAACTTCTAGAAATCTTACAGACTACAGAGATGATAGCTAGCAATGTCCCTCCATCTTCTGTGTAACGACGCCAATTCCCCAGCTTAGATTTAATTTCTACAATTAAAGGCACCTCTCCTGTTCTCAATACTTGAGTTATTTAATTTGGGTATTTTCACCTGTCAATGTAAACCCCCAGGGAATGGAACTGTATCTAAATCTCTTTATATGGCATTTATGTGACATATATGACACTATATGTCAACAAATGCCTAAAAATAGAATACTTTTTGTGGTCATACTGATTCGTAGTGAGGGAATGCTATGAAGGTCCAGGTAGATGACAAAACTATAGGGATATGCTTTTCAAATACTGTGCTTTCATAACAGTAAGTAATTGGTAAGTCCCTGACAGAGATATGTAGTTTACTTACATTATTTGAAACATGATCAATATTTATGAGTTTCTGAAGTATGTGCAATTATTCCCTTTAACCATCAACTCTCTTGACAGCAATTTGATGAAACCACCCAACTTACTTCCTTAGAAGTAGACATTAAATTCATTCCTAAATTAAAAATATAAGAACCATGAATTATATCTTCTTAGCAGCTGACTGTCAAATGATCATACAACTTCTATGTATGTTGTTTTCCACACATGCTGTTTCTATACCAATTTGCTGATTTCAAGACACAAATCAATAACCATGACAACTAAAGCAAAGCAAAATGCAGAAAAACTGGCTTATAGCTTAAAAATCCATAGTTCCTTTATCCCTCACATATTTTACTTTGAAGAAAAACTTTAAGACAAGAGCTTCTTAGATCTAGTTGGTTACATAAACAAAAATATCAACCATGTTTACAAAGGTGAAAAGTTTATCTACCAATGAATTATGAATTAATCAATCATTCTTAGCACTGTAAGCCGCTTTTCAAAAGAAAACATTTTTTATATCACACAGATCAAGTCAATACAGGTGTGTAGATTAACAACATTTCCTCTCACTGTGTTGTTCACAAATTAATTGCCTTTTGTGAATTATTTCTATGGAAGTCAGCAACTCCATTTAAAAAGTTGATTAATAAATCTGATAAAAATTTTTAACAAAAATATTTTTATTGCAAATTTTATCTTTTTGTTGTGAAAACAAAAATGCCTAAATAAATACATCATATATTAACATATTTTAAAACCAAGAAACAAAAACAGCCCTGAAGTATATTCTATCTTCCATAGATAATCAGCAGTCATTTGTTTTGGTGAATATAAGATTGTGAAACAAATGTTTGCTCAAAAGAGGAATGATGAATTTGTGTCAGTAAATGAAAAAACAAAACCATCTAACAAATAATCAAGAAGCAAACTCTTGAAAGGTCATTTTGGCCTTCAATGAATACTATCACTAGTGCAATATATTCCACCAACCAGGACATTTTTGTAAATCATTTGCCACATCGCCATTAACCAAGATGCTACCTCAGAACCCTCTAGCTTTTGCCAGGTCCAGGGGTGGGAACCTGTGGCCTTCTAGGGCCTTAAGTGCAGCCTTTTGACTGAATCCAAATTTTGCAGAACAAATCCTTTTATTTTGATTAATACATTCCTACTTGTCTTTTATATTTTTATTTTCAAAATGAACGTATTTAAAATACCAAAGAATAAAATAAGTTTCAAGGAAATAATCCTCCCAGATTGACTGGCACAATTAGAACGTTAGCAAGCCATAAGGGTAAATTAACGGCTGCTACACTCATGATTTACTTCTAACTTCCCCCGCCTGGCTGGCACCACCACTGCACGAGGCTGGTTGGCGAACGTTTCTGGGGATCAGGTGCACCAGTCTGTTATCAGCTGTTGACAACAGTGCACAGTGCTTCTGTCTGAAGTGAAATTTGTGAATAGTTACACAGCTCAATAGTATTTTTAATTCTGTGTGCTTAACAGCCCATAATGTCAAAGAAGACCAAGAGAATGCTGGAGGAAGGCAACAAATTTTTTAATGAGGATTGGGAATTGCAATATTATCTTGTTTCTGCTAAAGATAAGATGATTTGCTTGCCTTGTGATATTGCAATATCTACATTAAAGAAATTCAATACTCATCAGCATTATAACACTCATAAGGACCACACATATTTTAAATTAGAGGGAGAGGGGCAAAAGTTGTATTGCAGAAATTAACAGATGAAAAGCAAAAGCAAAGACGATTCTTTCAAGCAGCAATAAGACCTGGAAATAATGCCACTGAAGCAACTCATAAAATAGCTTACATACTTAGGGGAAAAGGGAAGCCATTCAGTGACGTAGAAATTGTGAAAGAATGCACTGTCAAAGTTATAGGATGCTTAGGTCCTGATAACCTTTCAAAGAACAAACAACTGCCTCTTTCAAGGAGAACCATAAGTGATTGGCTGCATGAATTAGCCTTCAATTTAACAGAACAACTTCATGCAGTACTTTAAAACGAAAATATATGTTATTCAATCACTTTGGATGAATCAACTGATACTACTGACTCAGCACAGGTTTTATACTTCATTCATGTCATAACAGATTGTCTTTGTTACGAACAGTTACTCACTTTGGACACTCCTGGCAACAGAACACAGGGAATAGAGATCTCCAACAACTTTCAAGATAAATGTGAAGTTGGACTGAATTTGGTGAGTATATGTACAGAAGGTGCACCTTCTATGAGAGGACAACATGAAAGGTTTATTGCACAGATAAAAAAAAGTATTAACAGATCCAAACGTTCTCATTTCTTTTCATTGTATCTGGCATCAGCAAAATCTATGTGCTAAAGCTACTATTTTAAGTGACACTTTGCAACAAGTTATAATTATTGTTAACTATATTGGTACACATGCAACCCGGCATCGCCAGTTTTGTAACATGCTAAAGTTGAACGATGAGGTATTCAGTGTGGATTTACCATGCCATTCTAAAGTGCGTTGGCTCTCGCAGGGATAGGTGTTAGCCAAAATTTGTCTCTGTATGAACAGATAGTTAAATTTTATGAAGAAAAGAATCAGCAATGGGAATTATTGAAAGAAGATTCCTATAGGAATGCAGCATTTCTGTGTGATATGTCAATTAAAACGACTTGAATATTTCTTTGCAAGGTAAAACTAAATCTATATATGATATGTGGCAAAAAATCCAAGCATTTAAAAAAAAGCTATCTTTTTTCAAAACACTACTTCTTCAAGAAAAAAAAATTTGGATGAACATTTTGCCCCGTTAGTAAAATTCATTGATGAGCAGGATGATAAATGCGAATCATTCGAAGAATATGCAGCTGTTATAGACCTATTATTAACAATTGTAGAATACAATGAAATGTTCACTGACTTTGAGAATCATTATATCACACTCAAATTAGCATTTCAGCCTCACCTAATTAACATCACCAAGGTGCCTAAAGAACTATAGATGAAATTGATTGAGCTGTCAGTAGATGACATTTTAAAGTCATTGTTTGATGCTAAGAAACATCCAATTGAAATATGAAAAAATGCAGAATACCCATGCCTTTGGCAACATGCCTGAAAAATTATTTCTTGCTTTTCAACCACTTGTTGCTGGAAGAATCTCCATTCTCCTACTTAACCCAAATCCAGACACCCTTAAGGTCACAAATGACTGCCCCATCTAGAGGATCAACTGAAACTGCGGACCTCTGTGCTGCAACCAAATATTCAAATGCTTTTCAACAGAAGCAAACACAACAAAGTCATTAAAAAGTTAGTTAACTTTAGAATTAACAAATAGTTTTAATTTTTTGAAATTATTAAGTACATAGTAGTTAGATTTTTACAAAATAATGTACATTTTTAAGTATATCTAATTGAAGTTTCTTGAATGTGGCCTTATTTGATTACAGCTAAATTAATGTGGCCTTCCAACAGGAAAAGGTTCGCCACCCCTGGCCATGTCCCTACTTACTGCAGGACTTAATAATAGTAACAAACTTTATCTGTTTTGTTTTGTTTTACCTGCAGCATCTCTTCTAATCACAGGTACCTATGCTCGGGTAGATCAACAAAGTGAGTTCTCCTCCATGTCAACAAATCTCTGAAGCTCAAATAAACTGAAGCAAGAATTCACTAGATCCTTATACATTTTCTCAGAACTGCCTATGAGAATTCTATGCCAAACACCAAGATCAATTAAAGCTCGATTAGGCCATTAAATATTCATTCACACTTTCACACTGAAAATAGATTTTATACCTTTTTTTTCTTCTCCTCTCTTTGTAACAATTCCTTTTCTTTCCACAGTTTCTTTTTCTCCTCTTCCTTTTCTCTTCTTCTGGAAGAAATTTCCATTTCCAGTCTTGCTACCTCTTCCTGGTGGGTTCGCCATTGACTAACCTGAAATAAATAGAAAACTTCATTCCAACACCTATGTATACACAAGTGATTTCACAGGTCATAATGAGACTAGGTTTTGTATCAAGCAAATGTCAAATTTTGTCCAAATATACATTTAAATTCTGTGTGCACATAAATGCGTGACATGTGTATGCAAGATATGTGTTAGTGTTAAAAACAAAAAGCAACCTTAAAATCACTTCATTGAGAGATTCTTCACCTGGATTCATGGAGTGAGGTCCTGAAGAATCTGTAATTTGACTTCAAAAAAATCTGTGAATTCCTATAAATAGTATGTAAAAATGTCTGTGTTTTTGCACATGTGAGTTTTCCTGGAAAGTAGGTTAAATAGCTTTCAAAAATTCTCAAATGGTCCTAAGACTCCAAAAAGTTTAAGAACCACTGACCAACCTTCTTATTTTACAAGTATGGAAAAATGGGACTGAATTAAAATGAACAATCATTTTAAGACTTTTTTTACAAACATAATTTGTGTTTTATTAAGAAAAGTAAAATATAAGACAGGTAAATTTAATGGACTTAAAAATTCTTTCCAAAGGATGATGAGTCTTCAGTATCTGAAATAAGAAGATGAAGTTGGAATTTATTGCCTTCTCTAGTAAGAGAGCCATGCTGGTGAGGCACAGTCTCTTCTGACAGAGCAGCTGCTGATCTTGTACAGAGTTTAATCATTTTGAGACATTTAAAGGAAATTTCTGGGTACTTATATGTGTTATTGGTAGAAGTATACTTGGTACAGCTTTTCTGTTGAGTACTGGACAATATGTATTATAAATATGTATCACAATATAAAATATGCATAGTCTTTGACCCACAACCCTACTTTTGGAAAATTATCCAAAGAAGACAATCAACAGGACAAGTGCACAAAAAATGTGCACTGGAATGTGCACTACATTGCTTCTTAAAACAGAAAAATTGGAAAAAGTCTAAATGTCTGGCAGTAGGAGATGGCTTAAATGAATTATGGTACCTTCACACAGTGACTACCATTGAAAAAGGATGTTATATCTCTATATTCGTTGACATAGAAAATATCCACAACATATTATTAGATGCAAAAAAGCAGATAAAAAACCATATTTATAGTATGATCTCATTAATATAAAATATCAACTATGTATCTATGCATAGAAAGAGATTTAGAAAGGGGCTTACCAAAATAATAATATTGGTTACCTCTGAATAGCATCATTTCATGGGATTTAAAAAATTTATTCTTTAAGCCTTTCTGTGCCAGGTGACATTTTTTCAATAAACATCCATTATCTTTGT
This sequence comes from Eulemur rufifrons, assembly GCF_041146395.1. NCBI lineage: Eukaryota > Metazoa > Chordata > Mammalia > Primates > Lemuridae > Eulemur > Eulemur rufifrons. Next base: position 66,321,325 of record NC_090983.1, on the reverse strand, counting down.
AAGCAGGAAACCAATGAAACTAACAAAATAAAAACAAACACTTCGCTGATCTATGTACACATTTGGCTGAGGAAGCAGCCAGCAGGAAAATGCAGAGGCATGCAAAATTCTTTTTACAAAAGGAAAAACTAGCATTCCCAATTAAATACCTCATTCATTACACATCTGATATAAGTATCATTCATTAACGGTAATACATAAAGTAAAAATTAAATAAATAAAATAATGTTCTACAAATATGATTAAAGTAATTAAATACGATTTTTGCAAAAATTTTCATTTTCTAAAAATACATTTTGCCCTATTTATCAAAATAACCCATGAAATTCCTACTCCTGGTTGGTTTTCAAATATAGTTCAGTTTACCCCACCTGCTGCTTATCCTGGCCAACATATTTTTACCTTCTTCTTTGGAACCCCATTCCTAGAATAGTTCATCTATGCCTTCTATCCTGACCTGCTTCCAAACCTTTCCTGGCTGTAAATTATCTTCCATCTGTAACTTGCTATAGTTAAAGTCAGGTGTCCTGTTGAGTGTTGCCAGTGATCTCCCCTTGGATACTCAAAGGATAGTTCTCTGTTCCCCATTCCATGACCTCATGGTGATAGCAGATCCTAGTGACCATTTCTTCTTGCTTGAAACTCCCTCCTTCCCAGGCTGTGACATTGCTCTCCCCTGCCTCTCCACCAATGGACACTGCTCTCTTTTTTCCTTCTTCCTGCTTCTTGTGTCTACCCTACACCCCCCACCCTACGTTATCCTTTCTTTGACCTCCAGCCTCTCTCTCACTCTCTGTTCATTATTTGATGCTCTCGTCCTTTTCTATGAGTTCATCATTTCTATGTGTCTGACTGTAAAATTTACATTATCAATCTATCTTTTTGTCTTCAATCTCATCTTATATTAACAAATTCCTAAAGACTTGGATATTTGTATGTGTACTTAAAATCCAACACTTACAAAATTAAACCCAACTTCTTTAATTTTGATCTGTGGAACCACAAATCTCCCTGTAGTTTAGATTTTTTTTATTACTATACATATACATTAACATGACTGTTTCTTTACATTTTATATCTGACTTGGAACATTTTACATTTCTTAGGCTCAGATGAGGTTTTATTTGTGACAAATCAATTTCCAAATCATCGAGCTTGGTTGTAGTTCCCTAGTCCTCTCAAAGTCCTTTTGCCAAATGTCTTTAGAATAAAACCAGAAAGTTCACAACAGTGATGTCAGATGATCAATACAGAATCTAAATAATTTAGCTCTGTCACTACCAACCATCACCCCATTTTAACCTAGCTAATATGTAATCTCTAGGTAGGTTTTTTCCTGTCCCCTTTCTGTTAATGCCATTCCTATTCTTAGCTTCATGAAGTGAAGCTACTTCAAACTACTCTTCAACTTGAATGCCCTCAGATTCCCCATACTTTATAAAATGTTCATGGCCCACATCTTCCATGAAACATTCTTCAATCCATGTTCATCTCTCTTTTCTTATTTCACTTACCATACTATAACTACTCTCTAATTATCTTGAACATACTGTTTGTTTCCTTAGAGCATAGTCTATGCATTTGCCTTCCCTTTATACCATCTAGCAGAGTACTATATAGTACATCATAGGTTCTCAATAATTAACTTTTATTTAATTCAACAAAATAAATATTTTCAATGAAATCTAATAAATAAGAAAAATGTTAGTATTAGAATATACCATTTTACAATAATAATGAATTCTAGTTAATGATCAATGGATAATAAAAACTTTACATTAATAGTTGATGAGAAACTTTATGAAGGATGGATCAGATTGGCAACAATTGAACACACTGAATAATTTTAGCATCACAGAGAAACAAGCAGACATTTTGCCTCCTAGTAGAAGTATATAACATTTCCATGAACTATTCTTGACAAAAAAAAAAAAAAATTGAATCTGATCAAATCTCTAGACCTACCTATCAGGTTATAGGAAATTTAATCAATAGAAGAACACATTATATAATTACATAAGGGGATGCAATCACCAAATTAAAATTTGAGAAAGCTTAAAGGACTTTAACAAACTACAAGAAAAAAGAAGGAAGGACAATTATGAACTAAAAGAGATTTATGAAACATATTGACCAAATGCAATACTTAAATATCAACAGATGAAATGACATGATGTCTGGGATTCTAACTATTATCCAAAGGGTATGGGAGAGTAGGAAAGAGTATAGATGAAACAAATTCAATTATGAGTTGATAATTGTTGAAGTTAAGTGATGATAGACTTTTGTAGATGTTTAAAATTTTCCACACTAAAAAATTTATTAAAAAACAACATAAACCATAAAACATAATCTATACCCGAAGAGATTTATATGGTAAAATATCATAGTCTTAAGGTTCTGAGGCAGTAGGAAGGAAGATTTGTGATGCATTGAACTAGTGAAAAGAAAAATAGCATACATTCAGCCTTTCTGAGTACTGAGACTATTTCTATAAATTTCAGTGGGAATAAATTTGGGTTTTGGAACTACTCTTTTAATCTGTTGATTTAAGACTAACTTAGGGGAACTATCATTGAATGACCTTCACATATATGATGTCACATGATTTAAAGAAGCAAAAGCATAAGCAAAGATCTATAACTAGGGAAGATTTCTGTGTCTAAGGCAAGTATAGCAAAAAAAATAAGCAGACCAATCAAACTGGTGTAACCAATTCACCCACAAATTTACCTAAGTGACACTTCCTTGTCATTTGCAAGTCTAAATGATGCTACTTCTGTTCTCCAAAAAAGGTGATAAAATTATGTTGATATTTTTAAAGGGATAGATATAACAGAAAATCCTAAAACAGCTACAAATTCAACAATCAAAAGCCAGTGGTTTGTAGATCTCAAATAATATATGAGAAAAAGAAAAGAAATGCAGAAAAAAACTAAATTGCTTCCACTTAATACTGGAATCATGGGAATGGTAAAAGACCCATAGAAGTTTGTCTGAAGTCAATAATTCAAAACATCATTTCTAATTATAACCATACCAAAAAAAGAAAAAAAACGTAAAGGAGAGGAAGCTGTTGGGAGCTAGAGTTGTGAGATTGACAAAGAAACAGGCCCAGCAGCAATTGGTATCTAAGCAATAGGGTAAAACGGCTTTTCAGAAGCACAGTGGATGAGGTGAGGAGTCTGGTGGGAAAAGGGTGCCATTGAACAAATCCTTATCTGATGGGTCCTCACAGAAAGAGCCAAGGGAATCAGATGGCTCCCATGTGGAGAGAATGACAACCAATTAAGGTATTTTCAAGATGCCTAAGAATAAGAAAGCTGGCAGGTGGGCAAAGAAATCAATATTAGCACAATAGACTAAAGCACAGAAGGCTTCTCAGTGAACGGTGAGCAAAAAGAATAGCACAGAAGAACATTTTAGCAGTTTATTTTAAAGGGTTTGCTAATTATATAGCTTTAAATAGAGTACGTGAACATAACCACATAACAATAATAACCGTGAAATAATGTCACCACAGTGGCAGTCAGGAGCGAGTTACAAGCATTATTTAGATTACTAACTACAGGGCATTTTTCCAGGTCTTTACTTAATATTCTGTTTAATATTCCTGCCAAGGGTACAATCGTTGAATGAGACCTTAACCTAATAGAGGACAAATGACATTTAAAATATGCTCATCTACTCCAAATAATAAATTAAGGGTTTAAAATGAAAATGGACAGTAGCTTTACATATACTCCTCGCTCTTAATGTAAAGTAAAATGGTTCAAATGAAATTAGTAAACACGTATATTCTCAGAAAGAATAAAGTAGTAGGAAAACCAAAACATGAAACTTCAAAGGTAATAATTGGAATTAATATCAAAGAAACAATATTAACACAATTTTACATCAAAGTTGAGAGCTTTGAAAACAATTCTATTCTAAGTGTCAGTATGGCATAAAGGCAATGAATGTTGAACACCCACTTCTGAGTTCCACCTCTGCCACTGACCAATAATATTTTTACTTTGAGCAAATGGCTCACCCAGTTTTCTCACATGTTAAAGGGAGGGATGAATCAGATGATCTCTATAGTTCATTAAAGTTCTATTATTCTGATTCTATTATATATTTTCCTTATTTAGATAGATCTTAACATATGACATGTTCTGCAATTTTATTCTGCAAGCAAAGCAAATAGCAATGAGAAACATAAGTATTTTGTAGGCCTTTTCAATAATAACAGATAATTAAATTCTGTCAGCCATATTTATGGAAATATTATGTGATGTGGTTGTTTTAATGGGAAATCAAAAGAAAGGTACCATCTGACCAGTGCCTATAACAGACAATAATAAAATATTAAAAACTGTCATTTATGAGAGCTTAGTGTGTGCCAGGCTCATGCTTTATTAAGTCATTAAGTAATCCTGGAAACGAGCAAGCCTGTCTCCTTCACTCTTCATCTGCCTAAATTCTACTTATCTCACTCAAGTCTCATTTACTCCAGGAAGCCTTCCCTAACCCACCATATCCAGGTCAGATGCTGCTTCTCTAATTCCCCAGCACCTTGTCCCTCTTCTATTAGAGCACGCATCCAACCATTTGGAAGGGGCTATACCTCCAATGGATTACAAATTTCTTAAGGGCAGGGACCAAATTTGTCTTACTCCTAGGCTGCGTCTCCAGAAGCCAGCACAGCACCTGGCACTTAGTAAGAGTTCATGGATAAGGTTCTGAGGCTATGCTTAGACATTAGACTGACAGAATTTTCCCTTGACAATATTTGCCCGTGGATTGGTCTTTAGAAAGAAAAAGTTCCCTACCAGACATGCTACCATTTTCTGATTCCCCTACCATGGGACTCCCAATCCTTGCTTTCCCCCATCTTAGCCATGCTCAGTGCTTCCTAAGCTTGTCTGGTGGGGAAAATATCCAGAAACCTTGAGAGGATTTTCAATGACTAATTCATACATCCATCAAGGTTAGAGACATGTGTAAAAAGTAGCAAGCAAATCTCTTTCTCTGTCTTCCCTCTAAATGTTGCTCTAAGCTTCTAAATTCAGTTCAGCTGAGTAAACTTCAAATTTTCATTTTATTAAATCTTTAACAGTGTAATAGCTCCATTAAATTTTTTTCCAAATGTTCCACTGTTTTTCAATATTACCTACCTAAGCTTTTTTATCTTATGTGTTCCATTTATGTTTAAACTTCACTCATAAAATACAGTACTTGTGATTTTGCATACTTTATTAAAGCTTTCTATTCTCCACTTGGCATTTTCACTTACCAAAAAAATTTGGTTTTTCCTCTTGGATTCACAATTGTCCCTTAGTTTCTTGGGTAACTTCATAAGTGCATTTTTATCACCCCTCTTTGATAACTGCCTTCAATTTTCTGTGGCTTTTTATTAGTTATTTTCAGAATCTCAAAGATTATGCACTATTATTATCTTGATTGTTCCATGTACTTTTAAAATAAAATCTTACAATGTTTTATTTAATTGGGTCCTGGAGGGTCTAACCTTAGTGTAAAACAAAACATTTAGAAGAAGAAACAAACTAAATGCCAATAAGCAGAAAATTATCAACAGCCGTTTTTTCCCTAAAGGACAAAATTTACAAACCTATCAATCAATTTTATTTATGAAGCTGGCAAAGTCTAACTGTATAATAGAGAGAGAGTCAGAAAACTGGACTAAGAGTCAGCAACTCACTTGCCTGTTGGCTATGAGATCTTGGGAAATTACTTCCCAGGTCTGGGCCTCAAATCCTCTCCTAAAAATTAAGAGAATTAGATGAGTGTTTTTCAAACAATTCATTAATGGATAATGGAATCAATTTTGTGGGTAGCAACTAACATTTTTTATCTAAGAAAGTAAATCAGAAAACAATAGAGATTATATCAACATAGTAATGTTTCAAGAAATTTTTTTTCATTGTGTGTGTATGTGTGTGTGTGAGTGTGTGTGTGTGATGTAAAAGATGTTTCTCACTGTAGGTCACAGTCAAAGAAGCTTGAAAAACACACCAGAAAGCTCTCTATAATCCCTCCCAGTGCGAAGATTCTATGGCTCTGTGACATAAAGACCAAAGCTTTTATGCCGCCATCATTAAGCCACAGCCCTTATATTCCTACTGCAATCAACTCAGAAGCACAGTAGAGATGAAAGAAACCAGATTTTGAAATCATAAACGCCCCTGCCAGTCACTCTTGAACTGCTTATCTTGCTTAATTTCACTTCTCATTACTACATAAATTACATTAATTAATTGATTGATTTTCTTGTCTGTGTTCCTCACTAGACTGTAAGCTCCATGATGGCAGGAACTTGCCTTATTCACTGCTCTAACCCTACTCCAGGAACAGCGCCTCACCCAAAGCAGGTGCTCACTGGATATTTCTTGGGTGGAGGAATAAGTATCTAAAATTCAGGTTAGCAATCACATACTTGTCTAATCTCTAAATCTCAGGGCCAGATGACTACCATCTAGCACGTCACTGCTGGGGTTTCTTAGTTTCAATAGGGAACTCTAGCCTGACCAATTCCTTATACAGACCACACTGCTTCCACCTGTCTTCTCACCCCTCTGCCTCTACGGCCTTTTATCAACAAGGTAGGCTAAGGTCGTGAAGGTTTCACACTGGTGGGACCAGAATCAAGCTTTGAACAATTCACAAAGGAGGATTTAGACTGTAAGACAACAGAAAAGTTCAGAATACATTATGATATACATAATGAATATATTATGACTCTACTTTAGGGCATATACTCTATGAATGGAGGCCTTGGCTTATATATGTGTATAGCCATCTTTGATGGAGGGTGCTTACGTCTCTCCCCTTTTATCTCCCACAGAAACTATCACAATGCCTGGCACACAGTAAAGGATTATTAAAGGTCTGTTGAATATATTTCGGACTTTGTTACCTTATATAAAAAATTTATTAACCACTTTACATGCATATCCCGCTTCCCAACTAGAGTACATGCTCTATGTATTCTAAGGTCGATGTTTATGCAATTTTTGTAATCCGTAAAATCTACCACAGTGCTAAATTCATAGAAGCTACTCAGTAAAACTCATGCTTAATGATATCTGTGATCTTACAAACATCCCTTTAAAAAGTTGAGACAACTTCCCGCTGGGTCTTAAGTTTGATTTTAATAATAAGGATTTTCCATAAAGCCACCCAACCCCAGAAATGACTCCCCATTTGAATCTGCAAATTCTGAGCTTTCTTCTCTTGGGCTATGGTTAAAAATAAAATATCTAGCACATTTACCTAACAAGGCATTTGCCTAATTAATGCAAGTGAAATGGATTACAGAGAAGAAAAGGAGTTACCTAAAATCCTTTCTTGTAATTAGGGGATTATGATGTCTAGCAGGAGACGGTGAGAGATCTATGTTATGTAATGTAAATAAGCATTAGTAAACTATTCTTAAATTCACAGGTTTACATTAACATAATCATATACCTCAAGGCTCTGATACTTCCCTTACAGTTATTATTTTAATGAATAGAACCCTCAAGAGAACTACTCATAGATCAGTAACCACTGGAACACTTTTTTTTGTGAGAATAAGACCATTTTGGAGCTAAGAAATGGAGACCACTGCTGAGAAAGAAAATTAAGGAAAGCATTTATATAGAGTGTGATAAAAGTGATTACAGTTTATAGATTTCCTAACTTGTAAGACCCAAACAGGAAGCCTTCAATGAGAATAGCTTTTCCCCTTAACTCAGATCAGTTCTTTCTAAGTATAGTACAGAATCAACAAAGATAATTTAAAGACATTGGCAGTGTTATTAATCTCTTCACATAGAAACTTATGTCTTACCTACACAGAGGGCCAAGAAGGGAATTCAAATGGGGATCACAAGAAGATTAACTGAGGAAATCAGAAAAGAAAGTGACTTCCATTATCATCAACAGAGCACCCTTCACTTGAGATGTTATTCAGCACTAAATATTTCAAACTGGATATAGTGTATGTTGATATATGTGTATTGTCCGAATACCTTCCTCTAGAAAGAACAGTCAGAACACACTGGGGACAAAAAAAGGAGCAATATCTAAAACATAGGAAAAAATGAGGGGGGAGGGGAGACAAAGGGTAAAATGCAAAATTAAGGGGCCATTATATTCATGCACAGGGGCCTCACCCAGATTATCCCCAAAAATGCTAAATGGAAGTTACATATGTCAATTCCCTAGCACTCACAAGATGATAAATCCTGTCATCTTGAACTTTTTCCAAATAGATACTAAGAGGCCAGATACTATACTGATGTTACAGTATGTTCATGGAAATAGGAAATCTTATTCTTTTCCATAAAGTCTTAGTAAATCTCTGAAATAAATGTTCTGAGTAGATAAACACAAGAACAATGTGCATTATTTTGAATTTGTTTACTGTTCAAGATTTAGGCAGTTTTACTACTAAATGACAACTCCACCGAAGTTCATTTATATATTCCTCCAACTTCCCCAATCTTCTAATTACTTATTCTGTATATGTTTCTCGGAGGAACAGCTATGACCCCTCACATAAAATTCTATACTATGCAGCCAAGGAGACAACTCTGTCCTAATCCATAAAAATGTATTAAATAGAACATATAAAGCATGATGGTGTGAATCTAATTGCCACTTACACTGGGAGATTTAGAAATTTGAATTTGGTCTTTCAAGCCTATGTTCTATTGTACATTTCCTGCTTACAGAGAATTGCTTTCAGCTAGAAAAAAGATGCTATCTGTCATAACAGAGCTAATGTAAACAGCCAATAATTCTATACATCATTATATGCAAATGTTTTAGGTTTTGCTTTTTTTTAACATTTAAAATTACTTTGTCTTTTCATAGGAGTCCAATGAGTTATGGCATTCTAGTTTTTCCATGTGTGATTCCTCTATGTCATATCCATCCCATGGATCACATAAGGAGAGCTCTAATCCTTGGATAATATTGTCATTAGTATTTAAATTAAGGCATATTCTATGAAATTAATAAGAAAATATCCCTGACTTATAATTAAATCAAATCATATTTTAAAGAGTTGGTAATATGTCAGAATTAATAACACTGATTGTACATCTCCATTGTCTAGCTAGACCCACTTCCTCTATGCACACTCAGGTGTTCCCAGGGGTTTCCTTTTGGGTCCTTTCCTTTCCACTCGACCCAGTGGTGCTTCAGTATCAAGAATGTGCTCACAGCTCCCAAATTCATGGCTCCAGATCTGTATATCCCACTGCCTATTGGGTAGCCAAGAAACCTCTAAACAACAGAATCACTATCCTTCCCTTAGAATCTGCATTCCCTATCTAGGTTGATGGCATCACAGATCACCCAGCTGCCCAAGCCAAGAGCCACCCTTGACTCCTTTCTTTCCATTACCCTTCACATCCTGTCACCAAATCCTTCTTAATGTATCTAGACTCTGTTATCTCACCTCCAGCCTCAAAGCTACTAAGTTCAGTTAAACTTTCATCATCTCTTTCCTAGATTTGACAATTATTTTCAGATTTATCCATGTCAATCCATCTTCCACATTCTTGCCTGACTAATCCTTTGATAATGAAAAATCTGACCATATTATTCCGTTGCCTCAAGCCTTTCAATGGCTCCCCACTGTCTATAGCAGAGGCACAAGCTCAGATCTCTGCAGGGGGAAGACAGGTATCAAAAGTGACTCAAGGGGGCTAAGTTTAAGACAACGGGTGGTGGATATGACTGTACCCAGATGGACAGACACGTGCTCCACCCAAAGGCACCCAAGGGAGGCAGCAGTTTTTGACTCTGGCCAGTTGTTGCCAATAGGAATGAATGTAGGGCCGGGGTCACCAAATATTCCAATTTTTCAAGAGAAGCTAGAAGTCTGGATTTATGTGCACAATTTCCAAAATTTAATGTTGAAAAAACACATTCTTTAAAACAAACATATGAAGCCTTAGTTTAATATCCAGGCTGTCAATTTTCAACCTCTCTTCTACTGGATATAACTCTAACTCTTAGTATGACATACCAGGTCCTCCATTATCTGTCAAAGAATATTCCTTTTTTCTCCCTGCATGCAACCCATGTTCCACCCATACCAAACTTCAAACACACCATTCTGTTTTCAGTCTCCATGGTTTGGGATGGTTTTCCCCTACTTCTGGAATGCCTTGTAATACCTACCCACCTCTTATTTTAATAACAAATTGTTATTTACCCTTTCAGACTCGGCTCAACCATCTCTTCCTCTGTAAAGACTTCCCAGACCTGACTGAGACAAGATCATTATTTTGTCTTGGTGTCATCACCATATCTAGGACATATACCTCTTATAGAATTAATCACATTAAATTGAAATTATTTATTTTAAAGTTGCCTCCCCTATCAGACAATGGAGCTCTTTAAGGGCAAGGACTGTGTGTAACTCAGCTTTTTATATCTGTCCTCAGTCAACAGCCTGTTAATGGACACATAATACTAGTGGAACTAAATAGGAGATAAGTGACTGTACCATTTTTCCCAGGGTATCTCTTTGGTTCTCTTGGAGAGAGTTGGAACCCATTCTATTAAGTGAAGTATCCCAAGAATGGAAAAATAAGCAACACATGTACTCACCAGCAAACTGGTTTCCCTGAGTGCACATTTGGGAATAACACCAATTGGGTATCCGACAGAGGTGGGGGCCGGGGGAAAGGGATGGGTGTATACCTACTTGATGAGTGCGATGCGCACTGCCTGGGGAATGGACACGCTTGAAGTTCTGACTGGAGGGGATGGGTGCATACCTACGTGATGAGTGCAATGTGCACTGTCTAGGGAATGGACATGCTTGAAGCTCAGACTCGGGGGGATGGGGAGGCAGGGGCAATATATATAACCTGGACTTTTGTACCCCCATAATGAGCTGAAAAAAAAAATAAATAAAATAAGAATAGAAAAACAGACAGATTAGAGATCTTCATTGATCTCTAAAAGAATTTAACTTTGCTTTCATATAAATATAAAACTTTTAGCTTTAACTGAAAAATGTCCATTATCTGCCTTTTCTCCCAGACTGGTCAGTGCCTCATTCACAATGTAATGGTTTTAGCCCTGTTTTCTGTCTCTATAGTTTTGCCTTTTCTAGAATGTTGGATAAAAGGAACTATACAATATATAGTCTTTTGGGTTTGGCTTATTTCATTTAGCATACTGCATTTGAGATTCATTCACCTTGTTGCATGTATCAATAGTTGTTTCCTCTGAATACTTTAAGAAGTATTCCATTGCAGGGATGTACCACAGATTGTTTATCAATTCATTAGTTGTAGGACATTTGGGTTGTTTCCA